>NC_090443.1:1028301953-1028610606 GCF_031143425.1 Pleurodeles waltl | reverse complement strand
CAGCCTGTCTCTGGTCCTTCCGTTGATCGTTCGGTTTCCCACCGGCATCGGCTGGCAACGGCAGACCCTTAGTGCCTTCGCCACCACCCGACACCTCGGGGGTTTGTTACTCAAACTGCTTTGGGTGTTCCTGATCTGGAACAGGTCTCTACTACTCCACTGCACAGGGACTCTCGGCAGCTTGATGCTGCTGGCAGGCATATTTTTGCCTCTTCTAGTGCCGCTCTTCATTCCATCAACACTTCCTGTGTGCTGGCATGCTTTTTCCATGCCCTTTAGGACTCTATGGAAGGCTTTCTTCCTTCTCCTTCTGATGATGTTCGCCCTGCTCTGACGTCTGATCAGGGATGGTCAACATGGCTGCTCGCCTTGCAGTTCGATCCGGTATGGATTCTGCTGATTCCACTGGCTGTATCATGGCTGCCTCTGTTGCCATCCATTGCAGGGCTTGGTTGGCGGCCTCTCATTTCTCATCTCCTGTGAGGGACGCTCTACTTGATATGCCATTTGATGGCAAGTCACTTTTTGGGGCACCTGCAGATTCTGCTTTGCATCGTTTCCGTGATTCCCATGGTGGGGTCTAGTGGCCTTCCTCTTTTCTCGCACGTCCTCGTCTGTGCAACTTGCTGGGGACTTTCATGTTCCTCTCAAGTGTGCGCGTTCCCGTGCCATGTCTGTTGTACTGACGTTGTTTCATTGGTTGTGTCTGTTTTGGCTAGTTTTTGGGTTGCACTTTGTCATCCACATTTGATTTTGTTGCGCTTCCTTTGGTCCACTCAGCACCTTTATTTTCTGCTGCTCTTTTCAATGGGACAGTGGTTCAGGCGCATGTCTTATGCTTAGGCTGGTACAGCCAGCTTTGTTCATGTGGTTGCTTCCGCTGTCATGTCTGTGTTTCATTGGTGAGTTTCGACTCTCCCCTTGTTTGCCTTAAGTGAGGTTTCACCATGATCGGTGTGTTTCTCCTTTTGAGACAGGCAGAGTGCCCCTTTCTCGTTTGGCCCGCCTCTTGGCAGAACGTCTGCCTCCCCTTGGCCTTCTTCTACCACAGTCGTGGTTTCTTTCTGTTGGGTGCACTTGCCCCATTTCCTCTTTGAGCTTTTGGTAGTGGATGTTGTTTTACACCTTTCTTCTTTTATTCCCCATGGAGATGAATATACATTTTTGTACTCCTTTTAGAGATTCTTCTTGCCTAATTCTGTAGTCTACTTGCCTCTGAGGTCTCATCCTTGGAAGGTTTCTATTCCATGTTACTAGCCACAGTTGCCCAATGGATGTGGTCCTCAGCCAGAGATTGCGGGTTCAAGTCCCATCTGGGGTGCCGCTGCTGACTTTCTGTTTTTACCATTTCTGTTTCTCCTCTGCTACATACTCATATTGTGATTGTTGCAGCCAATCCCTTGTCTTCTCCACTCAGGGCGCTATGGATCGGTGGCACGGTCTTCTGCCTCTGGTGGTCCCAGCTCCTCCATTTGGGGAATTCCTTCCCGCCACTGCTGTCAGGGACTGCTGGACTTGGTGCTGGCTGTTGCTCACGTTTTTTCCCATTTCATTTCGCTTTGGCTTGGTGTTTGTGCTTTCTGTCTTTCGGGGCACAGGCTCCCCATCTCCTACAGGAGCTGTAGTTTAGGGGTCACATCTTATACCTTTGGTGTCAGGGACATCTATAACTCAAGGGTCCATATCCCTCATATGGCACGGTGCCTTTGGGTTACCTTTGCGAGGGGCTCAGTTCTGTGGCATTTTGAAATTATACTGTGGTAAGTCCCTCCCGTGCTGTTGTTTACAGGTTCTTACTTGTTTTCCACATCCTGTTGTGGTTCTTTCTTGTACTCCCTCTTCTGGAGGCAGTACAGCTCTTCTTTTTGCCCTTCACTCTGGTTCCTTCATTCTTGGATTTCATTCCTGGCAATGCTTATTTCGCTAGGTGGGGTTTAGTGTTACTTCCACTTCTGTCTTCCGCTGGGCTTTCGCCTTGCTTGTTACCCTTTTGGTCCCTTGCCTTCATTGTTCGTTGTGATGTCCGAGGAGGTGTCATACCTTTTGGATTCAATGTCAGTTTTCTTTCCAATGGTTGAGGTTCCGCGGCTCTCATGAGTTGGTCCCTTTCTGCGGTTTAGTGGTTCTCATGAGTTCTGGATGTGTTTCTAGGGTTTCTTCCCTAGTGGTTTCCACTATTTGGTCCTTCTTCCTTACCATTCCTCCTCACTAATTTTTCCGCTACCCTCTGTCCCTTAGCCGCCGGGATGGCTCAGATGCTTTTTCTCACTGAAGGCCTTCTTGACACCTTGCCTATTCCTGTCTTTTTCCTAGGCATATGCAGGGGTGGTCTTCCCATGTTGTTTCCTATCATTCCGGACCTATTTCCAGTCCCTCCCGCCTTTATCCCTTGTCCCTTCATGGGTTCCACGTGCCATGTTTTTTCCCCCCTTTCTTCTTTGCGGGGTGCCCTCATTGGTGGCTTTGTGGATTTATATGGCTGTTGCTCAGTGGTGGGGTATACTGTTGTGGGGCAGTGGCCTCTCCCTCTCCAGTGGTTCGCACATTGCCAGTGCTTTAACATTTTAGCATGGTCTTTCCATGGTGTTCTGTGCTTAATGCTGCACAATTCTTTCCCTTGCTTTTTCTGCCTCTGATTCCCCTGTTGGCTGGTTTTCTGGCCCACATTTTGCTCTGTGTTCATAGAGTGCCATTTGCTCCCTTACCTTGGCATTCCGGTTCCCCTTCTATGCTTTGCACTTACGCAAGGCCTTCCTGGTCCTTGCCATTTTCTTGTCACTTTTGAGCCTGGTGTTGGTTTCTCTGCGTCGTCTGAGTCGCCATCCGGTCTTTCCTACCTTCTCTGGAGTTCTTCTCCTCCCGCCTGTGACTGGTCATGTCACAGTTGTGCTAATCCTTCTTCTTTGCGTCCTTTACACGTTCATTCCATGTGTTTGTGTCATACTGGTTTCCCTTACAGGGGTTCCTTTCCTCCTCCTGCTGGTTTATCCCAGTGTACCTCCTCTTTGGGAGTGGTTCATCTCTGGCCTCCAGGTTTTTTTTTTCCTACCAGCCTTTACCCCAGCGGTATTGCAGTTCATTTGTCTTGTTTACTTCTTTTCTCTTCTTCTCTCGCCACTCTGTCTCGAGGCTGGTTCTGCCTCTGGTACCGGGTTGTTCTTGCGAGACTGGTGTGGTCTGTTTGCGTCCATTAGCCATTGGTTGGTATTGCTTGGGTATCTTATTCTAAGAAAAGGAATCTGCGACTAGTTGCCTCTATCAGATGAACAAATTCCTTACCTTTGGTAACGCCTTATCTGGTATACACAGACTAGCTGCAGATTCCTTATCAACCCACCCATTCTCCCTGCTTGTGAACTGCCCTCTTCAGTCTTGTTTACGGTGGTTTTGGGTTGTTCTGTTGTGTCTCTTGACAGCTCCTTCTTTTCTGGTTGGCCTATACACTATTGCACTGTCTTTCAATTCCATTGCCAGTTTCTCTGTGGTTCCGTGTTGTCTGTGGCTTCAAGTCACAGAAGAAACTGACGTCAGGCCGTCATAGGAGGGAATATATGGACTCCGCTGATGTCACGTCTGGGGACGACATCGCTGCGGAGTCGCTCGATGCCCTCTACCGATGCACAGAGGTACTGCTGAAGAAAAGTTTCCGGATCCAGTCTGACACATGGGGAGAATTCTAAGAAAAGGAATCTGCGGCTAATCTGTGTCTCTACCAGAAAAGGCCTTACCAAAGGTAAGTAAGTTGTTCATTAAGATCCAGGAAAAGAACAATTGCATAAAAATAATAAAAACACTTCTAATTATTAATCATAATTATTAATGCAGATAGGTTTATGTGTACTTGTTCGTACAGTGTAATACATGTAAATTCTACGCTCTCAGTTGTAAGGATTGTTTATACAAACCATCAAAAATTTCCATACTTGCTGGACCTGGCCAAGCATGGCCTTAAGTAGTCTATAGTGAAAGTTCACTTGGCTGCAATCTTCAAAGTTAGGAGAACGAGAGACCGCTTCTCAACTTTATTTATACAATGGACCATAAAACAGTTCATAAAGGGACTTTTCAGGGCATTTTCTCCAACATAGCGCCCTTCGATGCCTTGGGAGCTAAAAACGTTCTAAAAGCCAACTCATGTTACCCCCATTTGAAGCAATCCACAGAGAGCATCTACATTTCAGCTCTTGAAAGGCAGCACTTCTCTAAGCACTTATACCGGCAAGGGGAAGAGGAGAATAGCAAGCATTTATTGTACGGAAACCCTTTCACAGATTCACAAGGGACACAATTTTTCTTGAACTGATCCTACATTTACGCCTAAGGTCCCTACAAAAGATTGAGCCTCACTAGATGGGCACAGGACAAGACAAAAAACATAGGAATACAGAAACCAGGAAAGACGTTTCAACTATAAACCTGCTAATTAAGTGAATTTTTGATTAACGAAATCAAAAGAATACCTGAGGTCAGGTAGTTGTCACCAGCCAGAAACGCATCACACCAATTCTGTTCTTGGGAAAGTAATGGAACAATGTAATAGGTTAATGTTCATCAATAGAAATGTTTTTGTGTGCTCAGCTAGTATTAATTATGGTTTCACAACAACCAGGCAAACTGTAACTCACACACAAATTAAAATGCTTATGACCCTACAATATTTACAATAAGTAACAACACCTAAAAATAAAAATGTAATTAAGCAACAGCATATAATGAAATTAATTAGACATACTACATCCACAGTCATCTCTGTCAAAGTGGTAAGGGTAATGTGGTATGCAATCTAAGTCTCTTAGATGATTATCAACATTTGTAATTCCACCAGTTTCGCTGAGAGTCAGGTGATGAGCATTGCATTTGGTGCACAAGTTATGGTTTTCCCTGGCTGTTCTGTGAGGAAGAGTGTATTTTGTTTTCCTAATAACATTGGCACTGGTTCATGAATCTTATATGTATATATAGTTTTTTTGCACCCACTTGGGATGGAGCATCAGCACTGGCTGCAGTCCCAGTTCAAACCGAAATCCAAACTCTAAACAGTCCTCACAAAGAACAGTGCTCACTCAGATTAGGTTCAGTACAAACAAGCATTTGCAATGCAACGGTCTTGCATTTGCTTGAGTTACAGCTATTAGTGTTGTAAACTCATAACAGGACTTTTCTTGCCACATAAATTGGGGAAAAAAACAAGCGTGATCGCCCTGCGTGGAAAATAAAAAGATAAAGTAGTGCAGAAACCATGCTGAAAACACAGAGCCTTGTATGTTTTCAGTAGTTGGCCGGTGCACTCGAGGAGGGCTAAACACGGAAAAGGCATGACGTATGCATTCCTTTCGCTGATGAAATCAAGTGGATTTTAAAAGGCAAGCCCACAAACCAATGAAAGTGACAGGCGTGACTTGGGCGTGGTTAAAAGCCCAAAGAGAGATTACAACAAGGACGGAGCGCTTGTGCGCTCGACCGTAAAAATAAAAATGAATTTGAAAAACAATTTAGTTATGGGCAACGGAAGACACTTAATTTGCCACGAAAAAGCATGATGAGGCACATTTCACTTAAGGGGTTCTACTATGAAACAGGCTCACAGAGAGCACACAATGTACAGTTTAACTGCTCCGACAATCTGTTAATAATAGCATGGTATGTTGTTCTACTGGGTTAAAAATCAATGGTATTCTGTGAGGGAAAAATACCTTAAGCCAGCCATACACAAAAAAACAAGAATTTGTTGAGCAGTCTTGTGGTTAGAACATGAAACGCCATGACACACAAGTTCTCTAGGGAAAGCCCATTGTGTGGCCTCAAAGCCTTTCAACCGTTCCCTCCGCCTCCTGCTGCCCCATGGGTGTCGGATTACCAACACCAATACTAAAAAAGCAGCAGTGCTGAAAACACACAGAGAAAAAGGATGAAGACCGCCGTTGCTTGCATGCTTTATTTACAGAACTCAGTCTGTGTTAACAAAAATCTAAAACAACTGTTGAATAAAGTCCTTGGGAATTCAAAGCCCAGAGACAAACAGCTTGTATACAAATGAAAAGAAAAAAAACACAGCGCGATCGCGCTGGAGTTTACATAGCGCAATCGCGCTATGTTTTTTTTTTCATTTGTGTGGCAAGAAAGGTCCGGTTAGGAGTTTACAAAGCTAATAGCTCTAACTCGAGCAAATGCGAGACAAATGTGTATATTTGTCTACTGAACGGAGAGCTACAATCACTCTCACGGTGATGAAAACAATAAGCTTTACAGCTTAACTTGCATAAACACATGGATCTTGTTTTACCGATCAGCGCACATGGGGATGAAAACAATAAGCTTTACAGCTCAACTCGCATAAACACATGGGTCGTGTTTTACCGTGACCTTTTAAAATATGCACAAGAGACGGAATCATGTTTACACAACATAAAAAACAGTGAGGGGAGAGCAAGCTGGCCCTGGAAAAGCCCCCCTCTGTTTTTATTATGTTTGCAAAGGGAGCTGGTGGGGAGGAGGGACTGAACAAGCACCCACAGTGTTGAAGTGAAACAGGCAAATGCTAAAAAAAAGTCACTTACAGAAAAGATAAACACGGCATAGCGTAATTACACAGTACTTTGTGGTGCTCCCAAAGTGAAAAAAGGCAGGACAAAGAGGCAGAACTGACCACCAGCAAGCAAGGATTTTTGAAGGACACTGCAACTAACAAAAGAAAACGCTGGAACTCACAGTATAGTATACTTAAAAGTATACAGCAGGCCGAACGCTAACACTCGACCTAAAAAATCAATTTTTTGAGAAAAATCACTGGGCCACAGGGAAGATTTGTTTCAGCTTTGGTGCCTTTGATCACATGTAGGTAATTTATTTATATATATATATATATATATATATTGTGGTAAATAATTTATTTTACCTTATCTTATTTCATAATTTTCTAGTAATAGGTAAATGAGGAAGGAGACAGAGTCCGGGACGTGGAGTATAATCAAGGTTTATTTCAATAACTCGAGTTAAGGGAGAGCTCCCTCACCAAGCGGGTTAGGGAGTGGTCTGCTCAACATTGCGCAGCTTGCAGCCTTTATACATTTCTTGCACAACACAAGCGAATAGCAATAATTCTGTAATTTTCCATCAAGCAAACTTTAGAAAAACACTTCTATGTGCGTCAGTGGAAATACGTAAAAATAGCATGCAGACAGAGAAATGTCAAAGCTGGGGTGTAGAATAGAGTGCGAGGGGAAAAAGAAAAAATAACAGGTGTAACTGTGTTCCAGCCACAGGTTGTTCCGTCGAAGCGACCTTTTTCTCTCAGCAACGGCAGAATCGGCTTAACCACAGCTACGTGGGCGGCTCACATCCTGCCCAAAGCGTATCATGCAAGGCAGTTTGTCTCCAGCTGCACTCTCCAGAGTGTTAACAATGAGGTTTGTCAAGACATTCTCAAAATGGGTGCTTACTCTCAAAATGGATGCCTAGATGTCAAGGTACAGTGATTGCATGAGGGTGTGATATTTTACTTTTCCACATTCCCTCCTTGCACCAGAGTGCAATCACGGTCTTCTACCGGCAATTGAAGTAGATCCTGGCACTTTCCTCCTCCTGAGTATGTCTTCTAGGAGTGCACAGGGTAATACACAATCCACAGAGCGGTGGACCACATTGTATGCAAAGACAACACCCCATAAGTACTGCGAATATTATCCCGACTATGGACAGTAACTTCCAGCCCCAGGAGGATACCAACCCCCAAAACCATCCTGACCAGGTCCAGGTGCCTGGTTCCTGGTGTAATCCTGATGCTATTTTGTGTAATTTAGAAATAGCTTTATAGACTGAGGGGGCGTTATCGGGAATGAAAATGCAACAGCTCGACCCGATAATTTTACAGGCCCCACCCTTCTCCGCTAGTATGACGTCGAGAACAAGACGATTCTGGAGCGCTACCATTCTAATAGCGGATTGTTCCTGAGTCAAGTTCCCCAAAGCGGCTATAGTCTGATTCACAACTGCCTCTACTGTTCGAGTAAGTCTACGTATAAGCTTACTGTTCTGCACTGGTCCGATGAAGAAGAAAAAACCTCTATTAAAATCAGTATATTGTTCCGCAGCAGTTTCAGTTTGATCTATTCCGGATGTATCTATATACCTCTTGTACCTCCCTGCACTAATTCGATGATCCTTGTGGTACGTCGAAGAGGCAAGGAAAACAGGTGGCAATAAGAAGGATATATAACATCTCCCCCCCCCAGTTGTAGGGAAGACGGACATAGGCAGACTGGCCGCAAATGAAATAGGTATGTCTGGTGGTCTGAAATGAGGACCAACCATGATCCGTAAATTTCACAGTAGAATTGCATTCACTGTATCCTACAGAGATAGTGCCAGTCTTCTGGATGCACAAGTGTCCTTTTACTTTGAAAACGGATATGGTTATTGGCCCTCCCTCTCCTTGAGACCTGGACCTTTTCAGCTTAAAAGTCAAGTCATCCTGTCGGTATTCTTCTCTTTCGAATACCGTTCCATTAGCCTGTGGTAACCCTTCCTCATCAGGATAACAGACCTTTTGAAGGACAGCGTTTAGATTACCCCAGGGCCAGCTCTTTTGATCTGTTGGCATCTCAGACCTGTTGTAAGCTGTGATCAGGGCAAGCCAGGCCTCGCATGAGCCGTTATATGAGAATGGAAATGGTGTTAATGGCATTCCCCCTTCATCTTGGTGAGGGGGAATCCGTCCACATATCCAGCAATTAGTGGTATTAACCACTTGATGTGAGTAGTGTAATAGCTTCACAAAGGTGTTGTTCTGCATAGCTACTCTATGTGCCAACTCATGAGGTGGAAGATCGTGATGTGTGTGTTCTTGAGTGTCATTAAGTGGTATCTGAACTCGTTTGCTTGGAGGAAAAACCACATACAGTATCCAACTCACACATGCTATTGCTGCCAACAAAAACATTAATATCAATACAAAAATATTTTTTCCAGTACATATTCTTCTCTTATATTTGTCCCTTAATCTCTTTTGTTCCATCCTTGTTTCTGTCACAAGCCTTGCCATTAGGCGTATCTCCCTTGAGCCCCTGCCGTTTCACCAACAAGAGAAGCTTGTTTGGACTTAAGTGACCTGGGCTCGGGAAGAAGACCTAAGTTTCGACTTGTATAACTGTTGGGGACTTTCTTCTGTGGGTAATGTCAATTGTTCGGAATGTTTTGGAATCAGGTGAGGCAAGGTGTCCTCTGCCCCTTCTTTAGAAAAGTATTTCTTACAGTGGCTGGCGTGTAACCAGCCCTTCCGTCCTTCGACTTTCACGGCTGTTCGGGTAACCAGTAGAACAAGCTTGGGTTCCTTCCACCTGGGCTCAAGAGGCGTCGCGCGATCAAAATTCCGGATGAAGACTCAGTCTCCCGGTCTGATCTGGTGTTCTTTGGGTTCGGTATTATCAGGAAATGCAGCTGCAACCTGTGAACGACAAGATTGAAGTGCAGACATCAAAGAAGCCAGATAATCTGTCAACACAGGTAGTTCAATGTCTGTTATAGCCTTAGCTCGCGGTGTCCCCCATATGTTAGGTGGTCTACCAAAAACTATCTCATAGGGAGCTAGTCCAGTCCTGGAGTGGGGAACCATTCTCATGTAGAACAATGCTACAGGTAAAGCTGTTATCCAATCAACTTTCTTATCGGCACAAATTTTCGCCAATTTGTTTTTTAGTGTTTGGTTGTGTCGCTCGACTAAACCAGCTGCTTGTGGGTGGCGTACGCAGTGGAATTTCCACTGGTATCCCAGCAAGAGCGAAATTTTCTTCATTAATTCAGATGAGAATGGTTGGCCATTGTCAGAGTATATGATTCGAGGTAGACCAAACCTAGGAAAGTATTCCTTAATCAATTGTTTGGCAGTGGTGTTGGCGGTATAATCAGGTACGGGGTAGGCTTCTGTCCACCTTGTTAATGTACATTCTACTACAAGGACATACTTGTATCCTCTGCATCTTTCCATTTGTATATAGTCCATTTGTATGACCTCAAAAGGATGTTCTGGAGGATGAAATCCTCCTGAGCCTACTGTCACACCCTTCCCGATGTTGTACTATCATGCATGTTTGGACCTTGTTTTTGGCTGCGGCTCTAAGGTGTTTATTGTCCCATATAGATCTTGTTACATCTAGCATAGCCTTTTCTCCTAAATGGGCTGGCCCATGTATTGTTTCTATAATGATCTGTACCATGGCGTCCGGTAGATACCAGACTGCTTTGTGTGGCACCATCCATCCCTGGTCTGTCAAGATCCCTCCCTCCTCCCTCCTTTTTCCATTTTTCTTTTTCTTCTTTTGTAGCATGACTCTGTATGTCTAGTATATCAATAGCGGTATCTCTGGTAGTTTGTGTATGTCCTATAAATGCAAGGTCATGGGGTGACCCTTTGTCTACGTCTTTCTGTGTCATTTCCTGAGCTGTTTGGTCTGCTAAGGCATTTCCTATAGCGACATCATCTGTTCCCTTTGAATGTGCTTTGCATTTAATTACAGCTATTTGTTCTGGCAAGTGTATGTCGTCCAATAACTGTGTTATGAGGTCTGCATGTTGTATTTTTGATCCATGGGATGTCATGAAACCTCTTTCTCTCCATAGCGTTCCGAAATTGTGTACTACCCCGAAGGCATACTGTGAGTCGGTGTAAATGTTTATCTTTTTTTTCTTCCCTATGTGACAAGCTCTACTCAAGGCTATTAATTCTGCAGCCTGCGCCGAGAGAATTGGTATTTGTCGACATTCTAGTACCTGTGTTTTTGTGGTTACTGCATAGGCTGCTTTCAGTTCCCCTTTTTCATTTCTTTTACATGAACCGTCCACATATATATTTTGTTCCGCATCTTTTAAAGGAATATCTCCTAGGTCTGATCTTGGTTTCGTCACTTGTTCAATCACTTCTATACAATCATGTACTCCGTCTGTCTCTTCAGGGAGAGGTAAGAGTGTCGCTGGATTCAGGGTGTTACATCTAAGTATTTGAATGTGGGGTTGGAACAGTGTCAGTTCATACCCTGTCAATCTAGCTATGGTCAAATGTTGAGTCTGTGTTCTATTGAGTAGTAGTTCCACTGCATGAGGAACCCTTACTACTAGTGGGTGTCCTAATACTATGGTGTCACTTTGTCTGATAGCTTGGGCTGTCGCTGCTACAGCTTTCAGGCATGCAGGGAGGGCTTGTGCTACTGGATCCAGAGTGGATGAAAAATATCCGCACGGCCTTTGTTTGCCTGCTTGTTCCTGTGTAAGGACTGACAAAGCAGTCCCATTTTTCTCAGTAACAAATAATGTGAAATCTTTGTGGTAATCGGGGGTAGCTAATACAGGAGCCTGACACATTGCTTGTTTCAACGTTTGGAATGCGTGTGTATGTTCCTCTGTCCAGGGAAGTTGGGGTGTTGCACTTGCTTCCAATGTTGTGAGGTGTACAAGTGGTTTAGATATTAATGCAAACTGAGGGATCCATTGTCTGCAGTAGGATGTTAATCCTATGAATTCACGTACTTGTTTCTGTGTTTTTGGTTGGGGTATATTTAGTACCAACTGTATTCTTTCTTGTGTCAGTTGTCTACCCTCCTTCGACAGCAAGTGCCCTAAGTAGGCCACTTGCTGTTGACAAAACTGTAACTTATTTGGTGACACCTTATGACCATTTTCAGCAAGAAACGTTAATACAATTAACGAGGCTTGTACACATGACTGTTCAGAGCGAGCCGTGATGAGTAGATCATCAACGTATTGCAGGAGTGCAGTATTTTGAGGCATTTGTATAGTGTCTAATTGTCTTTTTAATGCCTGACTGTAGATGCTCGGGCTGTCAGTGAATCCCTGAGGAGCTCGCGCAAACCGGAAGCTCCTTCCGGACAGTGAGAACCCGAACAAATACTGGCTATCTTCGTGTATGGGTACGCTGAAGAACGCATTCTTGAGATCGATGACGGTGAAATAAGATGCCTCGCAATCAACAGTAGTTAAAAGTATGGAGATATCTGGTACAACAGGATGTTGGGACACCACACACTTATTAAGTTCTCGTAGATCAACTACCAGTCTATAACTGGGATTTTCACCCTGTTGGACTTTCTTTGCTACTGGTAATACAGGGGAATTAACTGTGTTTGAAGGTACTTCTATCACTACCCCTGCTTTGATGAGATCTTCTATGATGGAAATGAGATCCCTCTCAGCTTGCGGAGGTATTTTATACTGGCGTAATCGTGGTAATATGGCTCCATCTTTCAATATAATTTTGTGAGGCGCAATAGTCATTCGCCCAACCGAGGTGGAGCTGGTGGCCCACAATTCGGGGGGAAGCTGTGTAAGTCGAGGATCCAACTCTCTAACGGTATAGTGGCCTTTAAAATCTCGTAAGAAAAGGCGTACGTCCTGGGGGGAGCATACTATAATAGCTCCCAATTCTTTCAGTTGTTTAATGCCTAGCAAATTTTCGGGGCAAGCATCTGTTAAAAGAAGATCAGTGGTCGTGGTGAGGGGGCCGACTTGTAAAGGTAAGGGCTCTGAAGTATTACTAGTAATGGGCTGACCTGAAAAACCTAGGGAAACATTTTTGTTTCCTGACAGTGGTGCTTGAGGCAGTTCATTGTGATCAATTGTTGTTTTGCTTGCCCCGGTATCCAATAAAAACTTCTTTTCTTGTCCCAGGAGGTGAACGTCCACATATGGACCAGTCTGGTCCACAGGTATAGGGATAGGGGGCAATTTATCCTCTTCCCTCCCTGGGCAACTTCAGAAGAAACTGGGAAAATCGGCATACCCATTATCCTCTCCATTCATGTACATCTGTGCGCTCTGTTTTATTTCTTTATCCTGGCTCTTGGGAACTCTTCCCTCTGTTTTGTATTGTTCCCGAGGAACATGGGGTCTAGATAACGTTTTACCTGTGGCTAAATTGTGTTTCAGAACGGGGCATGTTACATTCCCTTGCAAGTCTTTGACATAATGTCCTTGTTTCTTACAGTAATTACAAACACCCTTGGAGGTAGTTGTTGTCTTTTGTTGTTGTGGCGGCGGGCCTGTTCTGGGCATTACAGTCTGTGCGACTAAAGCTCTTATCTTAGTTTCTTTCAGTCTCGTCTTTTCACGCTCTTCTTCCTCCCTCAGTCTATTTTGATGATATTGTAATATTCGTAAAACTTGGGAAGGAGTCTGAGCCTGCCAGGAACTTTCAACTCTTTGCACCCTTTCCTTTAATTTAGGCAAGCTATTTTCTACCAATTTGGACACAAACAGGTGGGGGTAGGAGTCACTATTTGGTTTAAGACCGCTATTGATAGCGAAACATTCCTCTAATCGGGAATAATAATCCCCAGTATCCTCACCAGGTTTTTGCTTACAAGCCGAAATGGCGTCCCAATCCTCTTTTTTAGTAGTGAGGAGTTGGGGTAATACTTTGAGAATAAGACCTGGCAACGCCTTTATATCCTGGTGTATATCTCCCCCCGGTGTGCGATCACGTTCTTGTGTTTCAAGGGTCGCCCAATTTAATTCAACAGCATCAACTACCCAGTTTTTCTCTCTCAATTTTTCATAAATTCCCGAGGGCAACAAATGTTTCAACATGATTGTCATATCTGCTAATGTGTATGTTCCCATCGTAAGGACATCCGCGAGTTCTTTAAAGAATCCTGCAGGATCCTTAGAATGGGATGGAACCATTTCTTTCATTTTCATAATTTCCATTTTAGTAAGGGGGGTATACACAAAAACTCTGTGCAAGTTATTTCCAACATCTGTTCGTGGGTGTACCTCTCTGAGAGGAAAATGACGAAGTGTGTCTTTCTGTTGTAAATCATGGTGTCGTGACCGAAGAAGTGTTCGTGTTACTTCGTCATGATACTCCTGTCTAGCCTCAAGGAATATGTTCAAAAACAGACTTGGGTCTTGTACGAATGTTAAGGACGTGCACTTAGACAATAAATCTTCAAGGGCCTTTTGATGGTGTCTAATTATTTTATTTAGCGTCATCAAGTGTTGGGTCATATATATACTGGCCAATCTACGTTGCGTAAGTGGGAGATTAGAAAATAACTGGGCAATGACATCTGGATTGTATATTTTTGGTTGTGAGGTCCACAGGGTGGCGGTACGAACTAATTCCTGCTCCTCAACTGTTAAGGGAGGTTCCTGATCAAGGAACCATTCTAAGGCTTCCTCTGTTTCCTCATATAATTCTTCACTCGTTGGGGCCTCTGGAAAAAAGGAGACAGTTGTGGGGGTAAATTTTTCTCTTTTTCCGAGGTCCCCACGAAGTGGACATTGCTTAGTAGGTCGTGAGGGACCCTCTTTGAATTTATGTTGTTGTTGTGTCATAAGGCCCAATAAGGTACCTACTGCTCTATCTATCTCATCCTCTACCTCTTCGTTTTTTTCATTAAGTTCATTAATAATGTCTGCTAATTTTGTAGGAATTTTCAAACCATTTGCCTGGAAGTATTGTGCAAAGAGAAGTGTCATGAAAGTATATATGTGCATTTTTTGTCTCTTATTTTTCCCCTTCATAACATCTGTATATGCGGTGGAATCTCCACCTCGTAACATATATTCAATCATACTGTCAATGGTACTGTGTACTGCAGGCATTTTTTCTATTTTAGTCCAACTATCAACTAACTGTTTTCCTTGTTCATCCAAAACGGGATATCTTTTATATAATGGATCATGGGGACACTGCACTTTATCCTCCCCGCCCGCTGCTTCGTCCCCTCCCGCTGTCTCTACCAGAGAAAGACGTCGGGTGTGTTCTGAAAGGTTGTCAATTATAGCTGGGGGAAGTGTTACCGCTTGACCAGGTCCAGGATGGACGGGCCACATATCAGTAGAATACGGGGGTGGTACGTCCAATAAGTCTATGAGGGGTGCTTCTTCAAAATCTATAGGAGCGCTGGGAAGGAGACCATGTTTCGATTTAACCTGACCAGCAACCTCACATTTAGGTAACACCGGATACAGACCGGTCATATTTCCTTGTTTTTCTCTAATTATTCGGTCAAGAACTGTTTCCTTTCCTATCTGCAATAATTCGTCTGACTTCGCTTTTTCTGACATTTTCTGCGCTTTTTCGACTTTATTCTGAGCTTTCTCCTGTCTCCTATGGGCTTCTTTCCTCCACCATTCCACAGAATCTAATTGAGCCTGTCTCGCTTTCCTTTTGAACAACTGTTCCTCTACCTTAAGGACACTTTCTATATCGAAAGTCCCGCTGATGGGCCACCGATATTTTTCTTCCAACTTCTCAGTATATTCCACCCATAAGTCCAAAAAGACTATTGCCGACATGCCATGTTTATTATACATAAATCTAGCTGGCGTGTCCTTAGGTGGAAGAACCACCTCTTTTTCTAAAAACTTTTTATCCTTAGATTTAGTCTTAAATTTGGCAAACAACGACATTTTGTTACTAAATCTATACTTTTACCGTTTCCTTAATTGGAAAACATCTTGATACTATTCAGTAATACTCACCGAACAGCAAATCCAGAATTTTCGATCGAATCCAGACGCTGCGCGTATCAGGGGTCTCAGACGTCTCGGACTCCTCAGTTCCTCGATGTCGGGCTCGGGTATGGACCTCCCGCGTCTCTCACCGCCTCATATGTATGCCGGTCTCAGTCAATCCCCCGCATCTCCGAAGGAATTCGGTGGGAAATCCCCACCGGGTGCACCTGAAGTCCGTCAAGAGAGGAAACAGGGGAAAACACCGCGGCCGGCAAAAACCGGCGCGTGTAGAGAAGGGAAGGTCCCTATTCGGGCGCCAGAAATGTGGTAAATAATTTATTTTACCTTATCTTATTTCATAATTTTCTAGTAATAGGTAAATGAGGAAGGAGACAGAGTCCGGGACGTGGAGTATAATCAAGGTTTATTTCAATAACTCGAGTTAAGGGAGAGCTCCCTCACCAAGCGGGTTAGGGAGTGGACTGCTCAACATTGCGCAGCTTGCAGCTTTTATACATTTCTTGCACAACACAAGCGAATAGCAATAATTCTGTAATTTTCCATCAAGCAAACTTTAGAAAAACACTTCTATGTGCGTCAGTGGAAATACGTAAAAATAGCATGCAGACAGAGAAATGTCAAAGCTGGGGTGTAGAATAGAGTGCGAGGGGAAAAAGAAAAAATAACAGGTGTAACTGTGTTCCAGCCACAGGTTGTTCCGTCGAAGCGACCTTTTTCTCTCAGCAACGGCAGAATCGGCTTAACCACAGCTACGTGGGCGGCTCACATCCTGCCCAAAGCGTATCATGCAAGGCAGTTTGTCTCCAGCTGCACTCTCCAGAGTGTTAACAATAAGGTTTGTCAAGACATTCTCAAAATGGGTGCTTACTCTCAAAATGGATGCCTAGATGTCAAGGTACAGTGATTGCATGAGGG
Source organism: Pleurodeles waltl (assembly GCF_031143425.1). Taxonomy (NCBI): domain Eukaryota; kingdom Metazoa; phylum Chordata; class Amphibia; order Caudata; family Salamandridae; genus Pleurodeles; species Pleurodeles waltl. The sequence goes on along the minus strand of NC_090443.1, from coordinate 1,028,594,202 downwards.
TGCGATATTTTACTTTTCCACAATATTACATAGTGGTGGTCACCGCTGGGTAGTTATAGTTAGGGCTAGCTAGTTTTCCTTAGGAAATAGATTTTTTGGTTGACAATAACTTTGGTGCTGTTTGACGAGCCTACACAAACATTTTCAAAAAAAGTTCATCCACCTCAGCTCTTTCCTGGAAAGTTTAATTTTCTTCATGCTATTCCACATAGAAACCTTGGACAACGCTACAGCCAAAATGGTTAAACTGAATTACAATAAATTTGCCAGAAAGCTAGATCAGACTCCCTCAATACAAGAAATTGAAGTCTTTAAAATGACTTCACAGACACACTGAATAGAAAAATCTGGAACCTTCAACAATGACCTCACTGACTCACTCAATACAAAAGGATAGAGCCATCAACAATGACTTCACAGACTCACTGGAAACAAGAGCTTGGTGCCTTCAGAATGACCTTACAGACACACTCAATAGGAGTGGTTGGAACCCTCAACAATGACTTTTCAGATTCCTTGCATACAACAGCTTAGAGCTCTCACAGTGACCTCACAGACACATTCAATACAACACATTAGAGTCTTCAACTATTGCCAGAGTGGGGCGCACGCTTCTGCAGGAGTAAAACAGACCGCAGGGGAGACCCAGAGACACCAGCGGGCTGCTGCAGCCGTCAGTGTGGGTACTGCTGATGTGTCCTGGGGCACCAGTCTTTTTTCTTTCTGGGGGCATAAAATGAGAGATCCTCGGTTTCTCCATAGAGAATCTTCTTCTCAGAATCCTTCAGTGAGGATTTCTGGAATAGTTTATACTGCTCAATCCAAGATGGCCTTTCCTACTTTGATTTCTATGGTACCTTACCAATTCAACATGATGGCCTAATTTCATGTGAGGTATTTCCTGTTTTCTACCTATTTAAGGAGGGGTTTTCTGCTCAGTCCTTGTGTTGCAACACTTCAAGATTTTCTGTGTTGTGTTCAAGTGCTCCAATCCTTTCCTGGTATTCCCCTGGGAATTGACTGTCTTCTTCCAGTATTACTCTTGTTTTCTCTGCTGTCTCCTGTCAGTCTACATCTTCTCCATCCTTGACTCCTGATTTGAAGTCTTCCAGCACCTCAAAATCATCTAGAAGTGTTTTTGTCCTCAGGCTTTTGCTCCCTGACAGTGCCCTGGAGGCACTTTCTGCTTAAGAGCTACTGTGCTTGCAGCAGTGTGATTATTGCAAGGGGTAGCCTGTACCTCTGGCAGTCAAGAACAGTAAAGACCTGGGCATCAGGTCCAACCTGCAGCCAACAACTCTTTATCAAGTGTTAGCTTTGGCACATCAACAATGAGTTGACAGGCTCATTGAATACAAGAGCTTCACAATGACTCACAGACACACTCAATATAAGAGGTTGTAACCTTAAATAATTGCTTCAGAGACCCATCGGTTACAAGAGGTTGGAGCTTTCACAATTACCTCACAGATACACACAATACAAGATATTGGAACCTTAAATAATGTCTTCACAGACTCACTGAATATAAGAGCTTGGAGTCTCCACAATGACCTCATAGACACTCAATACAAGAGGTTGGAGCTTTTCGCAATGACTGCACAGACTCACTGAATACAAGAGATCGGAGCCTTCACCATTAACAGTACAAAAAGCTGGAGCTTCAACAAAAACCTCACACTCAATTCAAAATACATGGTATGAAGACTGGAGGATTAAACAAGCATTTTCAATGCAACGGGTCTTGCATTTGCTCGAGTTAGAGCTATTAGCATTATAAAGGGAAAACAAGCAGCACGATCACACTATGTCAAATACAGCGCAATCGCGCTGTGTGGAAAATAAACAGATAAAGTAGTCCGGACCCCAGGCTGAAAATATTGAGCCTCGTTTATTTTTAGTAGTTTACCGGTGCTGTGTAGGTGGGCTAAACACCGGAAAAGGCATGACGTATGCATGCCTTTCACAAATGAAAGCAAGCTGATTTGAAAAGGCAAGCCCACGAACCAATGTAAGTGACTGACGTGACATGGGCGTGGTTTGAAGCCCAAAGAGAGATTACAGAATGGACGGAGAGCTTTGAACTCGCTCATAACAATGACCTCATGGACTCACTTATTGTATATGAGAGGCTAAGGCATTCAACAGTTACCTCACAGACTTACTCGGTACAGAAGACTCACTCAGTGGAAAAGGCTGCTAAATAATGACCTCACAGACTCACTCAGTACAAAAGAACCACTATAAAAGGCTTGCAGTGGTTTTTAAGTTTAAAATATAGCATTTTAACTGACATTTTCACCTAAGTATAATGCCACTTTAACATTTGTTTTTTTGATAGATAGATAGATAGATAGATACTTTATTCTCCCTTCAGTTGCATTTTGTGTGTTTCAAGTCATTCTCTCACTTTAAGCCTCAAATACGATGGTTTTGTGTTAGGTGCTGTGTCGTCTCTGAGGGTTGTAAGTATAATACAAAACACTGAATTAAAAACACATACAGAAATGGGGTCTGAGGCCTTCAACAATGACCTCACTGACTCATTTCTTTCATTCATTAGCTTTATTTCGGTAATAAAAATACCATAAAAGCTCATCCTACAGTACACAAATAGAAATGAGTAAAAAACATAAATTAAACACTACAATATAAAACATACTGCATATAAAATGTTAAGAAAACAGTGCAAGAGTGTTAAAACATGATCAAAATAATATGAGTCCATCAATATAAAAGCCGACAATATAAGAACCTTCGCCCAATTATCTAAAAAGACAAATAGATGATGTCTACTATTCCCTTTAAGATGGTGGCATTTCAATTATTATCTGTAGTCATACGCTTCTTCAGAGGGGCCTCTAAATATTTTGCTCTTACATGCCAAATTGCAACTAAAAATCTGGCCAGCGCACATACCACTATGCCTTGGGTATTCGTTTTGTATATCCTAAGAGCTAAAAAACGATTGTTAATGCCCATGAATCTGCAAAGGGGTATAATCCATTGAATCAGTTGTTTATCATATACAGGACAATGGAATAATACATGTGCAATACTTTCTGGTGACCCACAGCCCGTTGGGCATAGGTCTTGTTGAGAATCATTTAATACAAGAGCTTTGTGCTTTCACAATGACCTCAACGACTCACTGTATACAAGAGGTTGAAGCCTTCCACAATGACCTCAAAGTCAATTAATACTAGAGCTTGGAGCCTTCCAATGACCTCACTGACTCATTCAATACTAGAACTTGCAGCCTTGAACAATGACGTCACTGATTCACTGGATACAAGCTTTGATCCCTCACAGTGACCTCACAGACCCTCTCGACCTCACCACCTATAGACTCACTTACTGAATATGAGAGGCCTTCAACAATTACCACACAGACTCACTCAGTAGAAAAGATACTCAGTACAGAAGGCGAGAGAGACAAGTAATGATCTCACAAACTCACTCAGTACAAAAGACTCACTCACTCAATTCAAAAGGCTGGAGAAAAAAAATAATGACCTCACAGACTACCTCAGTACAGAAGACTCAGTACATAAGGATGGAGGGAAAAATAATGACCTCACAGACTCACTCACTGTATATGTAAGAGTCTGAGGCCTTCAACAGTGACCTCACAGACTCGTTCTCTATTAGAGGCTGGAGCCTTAACAAAATGACCTTGCAGGCTCGTGTACTGCATAAGTGAAGCTAAACCATTAAACAGTCCCATAAAAAAGAAGCACTCACAATACCAACACGTCTCATCTTTGGGGCCTATTCACTGCCACTAGCTGTAGTCTTCGACACCCATTGGCTTTGCTAATACCTTTCAGCCATGCTGCACATCAGCAAAAAGGCAAACCTGTGCACCTATGTTCTATAACACAGGCGTGCCTACAAAATTACACATGCACAATTTTTTTTATTTATCGAGATGGATCGGGAAATAAAAAATAACCAATATAGATGTAGTGCATGCGCATTTTTATAGCAGGTGGACCGGCAGCAATGTTCTGCCTGGGCCTCTGTAAACAAAAAATAGTAATAATACATTAAAAAAAGGCTACGAAAGGAGGGAGGTGGGGCAGCAGCTGTGAGCAAGGCAGGGAGGGGAAAAGCAGCAGTTGTAGAAGCGTGTGAGTGGCAGAGCAACACAGAGGGAGAAGCACATGAGGGCGAGCACATGGCGGTGGCAGGCAGGGAAGAAGCACATAGGTGAGAGAGAGCAACACAGAGCATGGTAAAGGATTGAAGAGCACTACACAAAGGAGAGAGCTGGAAAACACAGACACGTTCATATAGGTAGTTCTCAAAAAGAAAAATGTAGTTCTTAAAAAGTAAGCAATGGAAAGACACAAGTAAAGAGGCTATGTTCTAGAGGAGGGACAAATGCAGACGAGGAGGGCAAGCCCACGGAATGCAATTTTAAAAATGCAAGCAAATAAGACTGACAATAAAGCTAACAGATGGTAAGCAATGGGCAGGCTCTAAGGCCACTGTAATTGCATAGTAGGCTCGACCTAACAAGAATATATTAGGCTAAAAGCTCATAGACTCAAACATTGTACCCAAGAGGGCATGTCTCAGGCCTGCCATTGAAGTAATTTCATCCTGACAAAATAAATCTTTTTCCAGGCCTAAACCTTCCTTTTTAAAACTTGTAGGTCATCTGTTGAGTAGGCCCTCAACAGTCCATAGGGAGGATGCAGTGTCTTTAAAAAGTTTTTTATGTCCTGGTAGTGAGAAACTCTCAAATTAATTTTTCACTACTGCAACGGCTTCCTCTACCAAAGAATAAGATTGGGTTGCCTTACTACATTAAAGGGCTAACTTTTGATTGGGAACAGGTGAATATTTTATGTTTGGTGTCTGAGAAATTGCAATTAAAAATCCTCTTCAATGGTGAGGTCAGATTTTAAGTTACAATTTTGGAAATGCCACTTCTAGAGAGTTGCCATTTTGCTGCGTGAACTATTTAAGCATTTAAGGCACTTTGTTCAGCAAGCCTAACTGGCTCCCTGTAGACAGCCTGCACTGCATTACGAATGGCCTGAATGTATGACCTTGTCCTGGTCTAATGCGACCATATAACAACAGCTGGGGCTTTGTGCTTTTTGCACTATTTTCCCTTAAATCTTTAAAATTCCATATCTCCGGTTCTACCGATTGTATTTTTGTCATCATGGTCTTAAGTTATTTATTACAAATGATCCTAGTTTTCTAAGGTGGTATGGGAGTTTTCTTGTGTTGTGCTTTCACTAATTACTGTATGGAGTACTACATAAATACTTTACAGGATGCTGCTTTGAATAGCACATTGTTTCTGAGTTAAGCCTGACTGCTCTGTGCACGCTATCAGAGGGTTGAGCACAGGTTCATTTAGGGTTTACCTGTGACTTTGCCCTGGCAAGCATTGTGGTTGCTGCTTGGTTAGCGCTTCACACCCCTCAACCAGTAGCTCAACTTCTTACATCTTCTATTGCACACAAGGCGCTATTGTAATTGGCTTCGCCACAGAATGTGTGACAGCAACAAACAGGTCTCAGCTGTTGCAGTAATAATAACTTCCTGACAGCTGCACTCCGTGCAGCCAGTTTCCAGTCACTGCAGGGAGTCAGCCGGTTCCCAGGCAGACTGAGGTTACCGGAAGTGGGCAAAGGGAGAGGAAAGTTTATATAATCCGTGTGAAACTGAGAGGCTGAGGGAGAATGTCAGTCCCTAGTCGACGTTCCTCTGACTCGTCAGCAGAGCAGCAGCTCCTCAGAACTGCTGAGCTCATGGCACCGATCTGCCAGGGAACAGAGGTGTACAAAGGGGTCACCTATTCTTGTCGCAGCCACTCTCAGGGCATCCTGCCACGTCACGGGCCGAGAATGTAGAAGTGATGGCGCAACAACCAGAGCTCCCGACTTCGGAGCTGGAGAACCAGGTTCGAGTCTCAGGATCCATTCAATATGCTCTGATTCTGGGCAAATTTGGTGCTAAGTGCCACGCAAATTCCTGCATGATCGGTAATTTGTGAGGCAAGCAAGCTAAAGTTTAGCGGGATATCTCTAATTCCTTACCTTGTTGTGAATGGCTCTACTCTTTTCAGTGAGCTGCCAGACAGCGACACCTGGTGGCAGCCAGCTCCATTGGTCAAAACAGCTGCAAGAGTGCTCCTGGCCACAGGTAAGGCTGCTAAGCACCTGAGAAGAGGCGCTCTTGCCTGACAGCGTCCAGAGCTGTGTTGCAGCCCCTGGTGAGAGTGGTGGGCGGCTTAACGCTTGCTTGACTGTACGGCTGTAGTTCATGGGAGGCAAAATAAATTCAGTACCTTCTCACTGCGCTGCTCGCTAGAGACTAGTAAATTGCACCAGTACTTTCTCCAGTCTTTTTTTAATTTACTTTTAGCGCGTCATAATTATAGGCCTAATTAAACTGGGCACTGGGTTTGTGCTCTTCAATTTCTGGTGCTTTGTAGCCGTTTTAAGATCTTCTTAGAGTTTCTTGTTGCTCAAATGGGGGTAATTTCTCATATTTATATGTTTCCCTCGTCTTCATTGCTTGATTTAGCTGGTGAGAAAGTGCCACTCATAGTCATGGAATCTCACTCATAATTACACTTAGATTATGACAATGTCTCACAGAAGCAATCTGAAACCTGTGGATCGACCTGTTTGTATATATGGTCCTAATCTCCCCGTGCTTGCCAAAAACAAATGAGTGTGTAACGCAACTGATGCCCATGTAAAGCGCTCCAATACCTGGTCTTCAGTCAAGTTGGCGCTATATAAAACTGAAAAAAGGCCAGCAGCAGAAGTCCCAAGCTGGAAAGAGGCCTTGGCAAGTGCAAGCCAAGCAGAGGCAGCACCGACAGCACGTACGGAATGTGGCTAACCTTAATTTAGGAGCATATAAAAACCATAAACTGGATGAGCACAATGAAGCGGGTAAATTCCCAACACCACAAAATGCGTAACTTGGGCATAAAAGTTGACCTCCCGCCATACAGCGAGCTTCCGATGTTGCATTTATACAGACAGGCAAAGCATAACCGAGTCTGAAATACCTCACAATAAACTCTTCACAGCATCTGCAGCACACATCACAAGCAACACACTGTCATGGTCAGAGAAACCCTGCAACAACTATACCTACAGCAACACGAGTGGGGCGCAGAGCCTTCTCGCAGATATAAACACACAGCAGAGTCACCCCAAAACCAGCACTGAACATGAGCCAAGAAACATCCCAGGCAGAGCTGAAGCATTGTCCTATGTCTGTCCACACTACACCACACAGGCCAGCAGCCCTTTCTGCCTGTGACCCCCCATCTAATGGCCGCAAGCACACACTCGTGATGATGGGGAGGGCGTCTGACATTTATGATCGCTTTAACACCCACACAGACCCAGAGCAGGATGTATTCATTTAATATTCAGGAGATTTAGATGCTGGGCTTCTTGCCAGGGGATATTTTGACACTTTTGGGCCCTCAGGTGAGGCTGAGAAGTGGTACTGTGACAGTAGATCCCTGTTTAATTTCTCCATGTTATTTTTAAAGAAACTGTGCCTTTTTTTTAATGATGTCACAGGTAGGCATTATGGTGGTTTCGTGTAGGACACGTGTAGGGAACAGCATTTCAAGAAAGTCGCATTAAAGGGGCTAGAAAGAGGGCTTACACTGTTTAATTTGTAGCCATTCAGTGGCCGTAGGATCCTTCAATTAAATTCTAATAAAAATCGAAATTTATGCACATTTCAGGGTGACAGCAACGTGGCCACATATGGCGGCCAATCCTTTTCCTGCCTGGGCCCACACCACTGGAACTCACCCTTAAACGTCTGCGCTTGTCCTGACTTTGCCCGCTTTATATTAAATCCTCCAAACATGGCTTTTTAATCCTGTTTCCCGTTTTGCTTTCTCTCTTCTACCTGGACTGCACTGTATTATAATAACAATAATAATAAATACATATACATTCTCACTAAATGGATGAGGGTGAATGAAATGAGCCTGTTTAAGAGGGTCGAAGTCCTTTTGGCCTTTTCTTTGCTTCGCTGGGATTGGGCTGAATAGGGCCCTTAGGGCCTGGTTTAGAGTTTGGCAGACAGGGTACTCCAGTCACAAACATTCGCCAAAGCCTCAGTCTGCCCGCTGAGCTCTGAGCTGGACAGACTGCCACTCTTCTGACGGCAGACCCCTGACTGGCTCCCCTGTCAGAAAACTGAGTCCAAATGCTCAACAGAATAGGTGCCCTCGGAGTCAGGACATAAGACCGCCTGCCCGGTTTACAGCGTGTGCACCTGCACCCTGGAAGGAAATTCCCCGCTTTGGGAGTTTGTTTCTGAAAAACTAAAACGTTTTGTGACTGGCCGCCTACCAGACATCAGCCGTCCAGAGCTCTGTAGTGCCTTCAGAGGAAAAGCCATGACAGCAGTGTCAGAACTTCTTTCAAAGGGCCACAGGACAAGCAGGAGCTACTGGGCCCTACCCTGGTGGTTGAGGCCCTTTACTCCTGTTGTCCCGGTGCCTGGCCTACAATGGGCTCTGAGCAAATAAGCCAAATACCCCCTTCCCCTTTGACTCTCAGTGGTAGCACGAGTTGAGCAGCCCAGGACTTCTTGGAGATGTGGGAGATGTAGGGCGAACACAATTTCACAACTTTATGTATGTTCAGCAGCCTCAATAAATGAATTCTCAGCAAACACTCTCTTTATAAAATGTACCATTCACAAACACAGTGGAATATGGTACACACTGAACAATAGCACACACTTCTCAAGATCTGTATTCTAGGACTTTCTTTGCATGCACCAGCATCCATCTTTTTTAGATTTAGACTAAGGTTATTTCCCATTTACTTGAGGCAACATCCAGGTTAAGCCACACTAGAGAATATGAATCTCACAAGTACCACATGACTACTTAAAGTCCACAGTGTCCCAGCACCTTCATTGCTTCAGTCAAAGCAGATTCCCCTTATCAAGGCTCTGCGACTCGAGATGCAGTCTTACCTACTCCTTCTGTAGAGTAAATGGAAGGCCCAGGAGAATTCAGTAATGCTGAGCCATAGCCAACCTTGTCTGGTGCAGATAATGAGCAGTAGTCTGGTCGTGGCTGGCATGGGATGTGGACCTCCACTGAGCTCCTCTGTTGTTGCAGAAAGTACGGTCTGTCTCCGATAGCAGTCCTGGGTTTGCTACTTGAGTTACAATGACACATTAGCAGATCTGAGTTCACAGTTGCACACTGTTCATGGGCAACGGCCGTTGGCTTCCTCTGCAGTCCCCCCTGGCTTACTGGGGCAATCTTCATGCACTCAAGGGGACACCTCTCTTCGGGTCACTGCAGAAGGTGACGGACCTATGTTTACCACAAAATGCACCATGGCGATGGGCCTTAGGATTCACACCAGCTCCCGCATGTCATAATTGGTTAGTGAACCACACACTTAAGGCAGCGTCCCACTTCCCGTCATAACACTGCACACGGCAGCGGCCCTATCCTCACTACAGGGCTGCACCAGGGCAAGCGTCTTTTAGATTCACTGCAGCCCCCACCTGGTCTACGGGGGCCATGAGTCACACACTTAAGGTGGCACCCCTCTTCAGGTCACAACACTGCACCAGGCGACGGTCCTGTCATCACCACAGTGCTGCACCAGAGAGATTGCTCTAATGATTCACCACAGTCCCCACCTGACATACGTGGGTTGAGAGCCATTGACATGGACAGACAGCCCAGTCAGTTGGATGGTACTGATGGGTCAGAATCCGACACTTCACTCCTAGGATCCACGCAGCAGGATCCCCACTGGACCTCGCTCACTCCAGGAAATCTCCTCCTCACAGGGACCTCTGGTCTTAGGTCAGGCAGATGCTGGGGCTCAAGGTGAGTGTTCTTAATTCTTTTGAGAAACGTCCCGTCTCCCAAAATGGAAGACTGGCCGACCCTCAGTCTCCTGCCCTGGTCACTACCAGCAGAACTCGTGCTGAGCTTCTCTGCACTGATGAACAGCTTCTGTTTGACAATTTGGGAGTCTCAGGCTCCCCCATTTCCAGAAACAAATGCAACCTAGTGTCTCGATCATTCAAATTTGAATAGACCCGTCTATAAAGGCAGTGTTGTCTATATACTGGATAGCTCCAAACGCAGGCCATGGGAGTGACTAGAGGATCACACTTGGATGCCAGCCTCAGTGATATAAGTATCAAAAGTTTACAAAGGCCACCAGCCCTAATCTTTATGACACTCTTATCAATCCTATCTCATTCCTGAGATGTGTCTAGGTCTCTTTCACCAGTGACCTCTTTCAGGTTAAAAGAGTCCTGGTGAAGTGTACTGAAGAGCTTGCCTCTCCCTTCCTGCAGTGTGCGAAGGTCCAACCCAGCCCTGGGGAATGCAGCAACCTACAAAACCATCCGGAGGGCTTCTCTGCCTCCACATTTTCCTCTAGCAGGCTCAAGGACTCTCAACAGGGAAACCATAGGCCCTCATGTACTGTACCCTTCACACAGTGCTTAATTTGTGCTTTTTGTTTCCGGTGCTGAGCACCAGCACTTATTTTTGAGGGCTGGCACTTATTCTTCTGCCTCGCGCATTTACTGTGAGCAAAAGACACATTTGGGAAAGACGGAGGAAGGGAAAAATGGAAAAGCGTCATAAAGGGAGAAAGGAGAAAGCTGCTAGAGTGAGCTGAAGGGGAAGGGACTGGCTGTAAATGGATTAAAGAGACCGGAGATGGCTTTGGGATTACGCTGCCGCAGTACGCTGTGTTCCCACATTTAATTGCAGCAGCTGCGTGTTTACAAGGAGGGCTTTGGGCACCGGCGGTAAACATCCTTTTTTTACGACTTTTTTATTACGAAAGTCGTGGTTAACGAAAGCGTAACAACGCTTTTTTTAACCACGACTTCGTATTTTTGTGCCTTAACTACGTATGTTCTGAACAACGAACATGCGTGGTTAAGGTACAAAGAAGGGAGTTGGCGAAGGTAAGTGGTGGGTTTAGGTTTTGGGGTGGGGTTGGGGGGTCAGGGGGTTTTAGGTTTGGGGTGAGGTTGGGGGGGTGGGGCGTTTTTGGTTTTGGGGAGTGGGTGGGGGTCAGGGGGTTTTAGGTTTTAGGGTGGGTTTGGGGGGGTGGGGTGTTTTTGGTTTTGGGGAGTGGGTGGGGGGTCAGGGGGTTTTAGGTTTTGGGGTGGGGTTGGGGGGGTGGGGCGTTTTTGGTTTTGGGGAGTGGGTGGGGGTCAGGGGGTTTTAGGTTGGGTTTGGGGGGGTGGGGTGTTTTTGGTTTTGGGGAGTGGGTGGGGGTCAGGGGGTTTTAGGTTTTGGGGTGGGGTTGGGGGGGTGGGGCGTTTTTGGTTTTGGGGAGTGGGTGGGGGTCAGGGGGTTTTAGGTTTTAGGGTGGGGTTGGGGGGGTGGGGCGTTTTTGGTTTTGGGGAGTGGGTGGGGGGTCAGGGGGTTTTAGGTTTTGGGGTGGGGTTGGGGGGGTGGGGCGTTTTTGGTTTTGGGGAGTGGGTGGGGGTCAGGGGGTTTTAGGTTTTGGGGTGGGGTTGGGGGGGTGGGGTGAGGGATGTAGGGTGAATGGTGCCTATTGCTAATGATTTTATCAGGAATGCCTTTACAACTAAATATTGTTGTTAAGGCATTCGTGGAAAATCATTAGTAGTAAGGACGAGGTCGGTGTTCCGACCTCGTTGTTAAGGTTAGTAGTTGTTTTTAATTCGGTGTTCCGTCATATAATCGGCACCGGCACATCTTTATTTACAAATTAAGCACTGCCTTCACAGGCACCTGTGCATCCATTGCAATGCATGCAAACCTGTGTGTAACCCTCCATGTACTGTACCAATCGTAGGCACACGCATATAATACCATTGTGGTGCACACAAACCCGTACACACTGTCTCCAAGTACTGTAGCACTCATAGCCTCATGCACACAGCAGTGCTGTACCCTCATACATGCACATGCTCTCCCCATGTACTGGAGAACTCACATGCTCATGTACAAGCCAGCGCAGTTCACTCAACATGCACTTGCTGTCCGTATATCTTCCCCGGTGTAGGCCAAGGTTTAGCTGAGCGCACATCAGTGGATCAGCAGTGAATTAGATTAGGCCCCACTCCTTTGACACAGGTTAGAAACGGTATGCTACCACCACCACGCTTGTGATGCTACGGCAGGGCTAAGGTGCCGCTAGGGACTCTCAAATATTCCCCTTATTTCATCCCAGCACATTCTGTAGATAGACCTAAAGCTAGTTTGCCCTCAGTAATCGAAAGTTACAAGACAAATTTTCTTTTCCAAGTTGAAGTGAGTCTATTAGAACACAAGTACCAGGTCAAAATGCTGTGCAGTCTCAAATGGTTTAATCTTCATATTGCTCCAAATTCTGAGTAGTAAAATGTATCCATACAGACCACTTCTTTGCCAGCTGACGCTGGAGTCCTATCTACAGAGGGTCGGTGATACAGCCTGAGTTGGGATCAAATATGTAAAATATTTAAAATAAAAGGAGTACAATTGTATATCATAGTGGATATACTATGTGCACAAAGTCTTCTTACATTGAGGTGGTCAAATTGTACTCCTTTGAGATAGTATATACAGAGGCAACTTCCTACATTGGTGGATCAGCGGTGGGATCTAAGACTTTGCATTTGCTGGACTACTCAGCCAATACCTGATCACACGACTAAATTCCAAAAATTGTCATTAGAAACAGATTTTTGCAATTTGAGCTCTTTTTCAAAAAATTTAAAAGTCCTGCTAGGACGTTTGTGTAAGTCCCTGTTAGCATTCCTTTTAGAGTTTAAAAGTTTGTAAAAGTTTGCTTTAAGTTCTAGAAATAGTTTTAGACTCTTAAAAAGTATCCCAACTTTTAGAAAAGTAATGTCTAGCACAGATGAGACAGTGGTGGAGCTCAACCTCACCCCTTACCTGCATCTAGGGATGCCAGAGTTAAGGACTCTCTGTAAGCTAAAAAATATAGAGACTGGGTCATACCCTACCAAAGTTAAGCTCCAGGGGCTTTTGGCAGAGTTTGCAAAAGACCACCCGTCTGAGGATAACCCTACAGAGGGGGGAACTGGTGAGCAGGAGGATGATTCCCTCCCTCCTGTTCTAGTTAGGGAGACCAGTGTCCCTCAAACCCTGACTCCACAAGTGTTAGTCAGAGATACTGGTTCTTCCACAGGGGAGACCAGTAACTCTGGAAGCATTGAGGGCAGCCTCAATGAAGATGACCTCCTGTTAGCCAGGATGGCCAAAAGACTGGTTTTGGAGAGACAGCTCCTAGCCATAAAGAGGGAAAGACAAGAGATGGGCCTAACTCCCATCAATGGTGGCAGCAACATAAATAGGGTCAGAGAAAATACTGACATGCTAAAGATCCCTAAAGGGATTGTAACAAAATCTGAAGATGGTGATGATATCACCAAGTGGTTCACAGCTTTTGAGAGGGCTTGTGCAACCAGAAACGTAAACAAATCTCACTGGGGTGCTCTCCTTTGGGAAATGTTCACTGGAAAGTGTAGGGACAGACTCCTCACACTCTCCGGTAAAGATGCAGAATCTTATGACCTCGTGAAGGCTACCCTGATTGAGGGCTTTGGATTCTCAACTGAGGAGTACAGGATTAGGTTCAGGGGGGATCAAAAATCCTCGAGCCAGACCTGGGTTGATTTTGTCGACTTCTCAGTCAAAGCACTGGATGGTTGGATTATTAGCAGTGGTGTAAATGATTATGATGGGCTGTACAATCTGTTTATGAAAGAACACCTGTTAAGTAATTGTTTCAATGATAAACTGCATCAGCATCTGGTAGACCTAGGTTCAATTTCTCTCCAAGAATTGGGAAAGAAGGCAGACCATTGGGTCAAGACTAGGGTGACCAAGACTTCCACAGGGGGTGACCAAAAGAAAGGGGTCACAAAGACTCCCCAGGGGAAGAGTGTTGAGACATCCAAGGGAAAAAGTAAAGAGTCTTCTACAGGGCCCCAAAAACCTGCTCAGGAGGGCAGGTCCAAAGCCTCTTCACAATCCTCATTTGGATACAAGGGTAAAAACTTTGATCCCAAAAAGGCCTGGTGTCGCAGCTGTAGTTAGCAGGGACACCAAACGGGAGACAAGGCCTGTCCCAAGAAAGGTTCCACAACTACTACTCCAGTTAGCACTGGAATAGCCAGTCTCCAGGTGGGATCAACAGTGTGCCCAGAGCAAATCAGGGTTCACACTGAAGCTACATTAGTCTCTGAGGGTGGGGTGGACCTAGCCACACTTGCTGCCTGGCCGCCTAACATGCAAAAATACAGGAAGCAGCTCTTAATTAATGGGACTAGTGTAGAAGCCCTGAGGGATACAGGTGCCAGTGTCACTATGGTGACAGACAAACTGGTTTCCCAAGGACAGTACCTGGCTGGACAGACATATCCAGCCACCAATGCTGACAATCAGACTAAAGTCCATCCCATGGCAATGGTAACTTTAGAATGGGGAAGGGTCACTGGCCTGAAACAGGTGGTAGTCGCTTCTGCAATCCTGTAGACTCTCTGCTAGGAAGCGATCTGGAGTCCTCAGCATGGGCTGAGGTAGAACTCAAAACCCATGCAGCCATGCTGGGTATCCCTGAACTGGTGTGTGTCAAGACAAGGGCACAGTGCAAGGCTTAGGGTGAAAAAGAAGTGTTGGAGTCTGGAATAATGGCCCAACCTTCCAAGGGAAAAGGAAAGAAGACTGGGGAACCAGCTTCAGCACAGAAAAAGAAACAGAACCTCTCTTCCCAGGAAGAAGTTCTATCCCCTGAGGGAACTGAGTCCATGGAGCTGGAACCTTACCAGGTTGAGCTCTTGGGCCCATGGGGACCCACAAGGGAACAACTGTGCAAGGGGCAATAAACGTGTCCCTCTCTTGAAGGCCTAAGGCCAAAAGCTGCTGAACAAACCAAAGGAAATGTCAGTGGAACTCGCAGGGTCTATTGGGAAGATGGACTCCTTTACACTGAGGCAAGAGATCCAAAACCTGGTGCCACTAGGAGAGTGGTAGTGGCTCAGGAGTTTAGGGAGTTCATTCTGACCTTAGCCCATGACATTCCCCTTGCTGGGCATTTGGGACACACCAAGACATGGGAGAGTTTAGTCAACCTTTTCTATTGGCCCAATATGTCCCAGAAGGTAAAGGAGTTTTGCACCTCCTGTGGTCACCTGTCAAGCCAGTGGTAAGACAGGTGGCCATCCAAAGGCCCCCCTCATTCTGCTTCCAGTGGTGGGGGTTCCCTTTGAAAGAGTCGGAGTGGATATAGGGGGTCCACTTGAACCTCCCACAGCCTCAGGGAACCAGTATATCCTAGTAGTAGTGGATCATAGCCTGAAGCAATTCCCCTTAGGTCCACTACTGCTCCTGCAGTAGCCAAAGCACTCATTGGTATCTTTACCAGAGTGGGATTTCCTAAGGAGGTGGTTTCTGACAGAGGTACCAACTTCATGTCAGCTTACCTAAAACATATGTGGAATGAGTGTGGGGTGACTTACAAGTTCACCACACCATACCATCCACAAACCAATGGTCTTGTTGATAGATTTAACAAGACATTGAAGGGCATGATCATGGGGCTCCCTGAAAAACTCAAAAGGAGATAGGATGTCCTCTTGCCATGTCTGCTTTTCGCCTACAGAGAGGTGCCTCAGAAGGGAGTAGGGTTTACCCCCTTTGAACTTCTGTTTGGCCATCCTGTTAGGGGACCACTAGCTCTTGTAAAAGAAGGCTGGGAGAGACCTCTCCATGAGCCTAAACAAGATGTGGTGGACTATGTACTAGGCCTTTGTTCAAGGATGGCAGAGTACATGGAAAAGGCAAGCAAAAACCTTGATGCCAGCCAACAACTCCAGAAGATGTGGTATGACCAAAAGGCTGCTATGGTTGAGTTTCAGCCAGGGCAGAAAGTCTGGGTTCTGGAGCTTGTGGCTCCCAGGGCACTTCAGGTCCAATGGAGTGGCCCTTACCCAGTGCTAGAAAGAAAGAGTCAGGTCACCTATCTGGTAGACCTAGGCACTAGCAGGACCCCCAAAAGGGTGATCCATGTGAACCGCCTCAAACTCTTCCATGGTAGGGCAGATGTAAACATGTTAGTGGTTACAGATGAGGATCAGGAAGCTGAGAGTGAACCTCTCCCTGATCTCCTCTCCACTGACCCTAAAAATGGCACAGTAGATGGAGTGATCTACTCAGACACCCTCTCTGGCAAACAGCAGGCTGACTGCAGGCAAGTCCTCCAGCAGTTTGCTGGGCTCTTTTCCCTAACCCCTGTCAGACACACCTGTGTACCCATGATGTGGACACAGGAGACAGCATGCCTGTCAAAAACACCAAATCTTTAGACAGTCGGACCAAGTTAAGGAAAGCATCAAAGTGGAAGTCCACAAGATGCTGGAGTTGGGAGGTCTTGAGCTCTCTGACAGTCCCTGGGCTAGCTCAGTGGTCTTAGTCCCCAAACCTCACACAAAAGATGGCAAGAGACAGATAAGGTTCTGTGTGGGCTACAGAGGGCTTAAGTCTGCCACCAACACAGATGCTCACCCCATTCCAAGAGCAGATGAATTAATTGACAAATTGGGTGCTGCCAAATACTTGAGTACCTTTGACTTAACAGAAGGGTATTGGCAAATAAGAATGGCACCAGGAGCAAAAGAGAAAATAGCATTCTCTACACCTGATGGGCACTACCAGTTTACTGTGATGCCCTTTGGCTTAAAGAATGCCCCTGCCACCTTCCAAATGTTGGTGAATCAAGTCCTTGCTGGCTTGGAGTCCTTTAGTGTACCTTATCTTGATGATATTGCTGTCTTTAGCTCCAACTGGCAGGATCACCTGGTCCACCTGAGGAACGTTTGGAGGCCCTGCAAGCAGCAGGCCTCTCTATCAAGGCATCTACATGTCAGATAGGGCAGGGTACTGTGGTTTACTTGGGTCACCTTGTTGGTGGAGGCCAAGTTCAGCCACTCCAAGCCAAGATCCAGACTATTCTGGACTGAGTAGCTCCAAAAACGCAGACTCAAGTCAGGGCATTCCTTGGCTTGACTGGGTACTATAGGAGGTTTGTGAAGGGATATGGATCAATAGTGACACCCCTCACAGAACTTACCTCCAAGAAAATGCCCAAGAAAGTGAACTGGACCGTGGACTGTCAAAAGGCCTTTGACACCCTGAAGCAAGCTATGTGCACAGCACCAGTTTTGAAAGCTCCAGATTATTCTAAGCAGTTCATTGTGCAGACAGATGCCTCTGAGCATGGGTTAGGAGCAGTCCTGTCCCAGACAAATGATGATGGCCATGACCAGCCTGTTGCTTTTATTAGCAGGAGGTTACTCCCCAGGGAGCAGGGTTGGAGTGCCATAGAGAGGGAGGCCTTTGCTGTGGTCAGGTCCCTGAAGAAGTTGAGGCCAGACCTCTTTGGTACTCACTTCATAGTTCAAACTGACCACAGACCTCTCAGATGGCTGATGCAAATGAAGGGAGAAACCCCTAAACTGTTGAGGTGGTCCATATTCCTACAGGGAATGAACTTTATAGTGGAAAACAGACCTGGGACTGCCAATGCCAATGCTGATGGCCTTTCCAGGTTCTTCTACTTAGAAAATGAAGACTCTCTTGGGAAAGGTTAGTCTCATCCTATTTCGTTTTTGTGTAAGGAAATGCCTCCTTGGCATGGTTACCCCCTGACTTTTTGCCTTTGCTGATGCTAAGTTTTGATTGAACGTGTGCTGGGACTCTGCTAACCAGGCCCCAGCACCAGTGTTCATTCCCTAAACTGTAACAATTGACACAGCCCTGGCACTCAGATAAGTCCCTTGTGCCTGGTACCCCTGGTACCAAGGGCCCTGATGCCAGGGAAGGTATCTAGGGCTGCAGCATGTCTTATGCCACCCTGGGGACCCCTCACGCAGCACATGCACACTGCCTCACAGCTTGTGTGTGCTGGTGGGGAGAAAATGACTAAGTCGACATGGCACTCCCCTCAGAGTGCCATGCCAACTTCACACTGCCTGTGGCATAGGTAAGTCACCCCTCTAGCAGGCCTTACAGCCCTAAGGCAGGGTGCACTATACCACAGGTGAGGGCATGTGTGCATGAGAACTATGCCCCTACAGTGTCTAAGCAAAACCTTAGACATTGTAGGTGCAGGGTAGCCATAAGAGTATATGGTCTGGGAGTTTGTCAAACACAAACTCCACAATTCCATAATGGCTACACTGAAATCTGGGAAGTTTGGTATCAAACTTCTCAGCACAATAAATGCACACTGATGCCAGTGTGCAATTTATTGTAACATACACCCAGAGGGCATCTTAGAGATGCCCCCTGAATACCAATTCGACTACCATTGTAGGCTGACCAGTTCCTGCCATCCTGCCACAAACCAGACAAGTTGCTGGCCACATGGGGAGAGTGCCTTTGTCACTCTGTGGCCAGGAACAAAGCCTGTACTGGGTGGAGGTGCTTCACACCTCCCCCTGCAGGAGTTGTAACACCTGGTGGTGAGCCTTAAAGGCTCACCCCCTTTGTTACAGCACCACAGGGCATCCCAGCTAGTGGAGATGCCCGCCCCTCCGGCCACTGCCCCCACTTTTGGCGGCAAGGCTGGAGGAGATAATTAGGAAAACAAGGAGGAGTCACCCACCAGTCAGGACAGCCCCTAAGGTGTCCTAAGCTAAGGTGACCCCTGCCTTTAGAAATCCTCCATCTTAGTTTTGGAGGATTCCCCCAATAGCATTAGGGATGTGCCCCCCGCCCCACAGGGAGGAGGCACAAAGAGGGTGTAGCCACCCAGGACAGTAGCCATTGGCTACTGCCCTCCCAGACCTAAACACACCCCATAAATTCAGTATTTAGGGGCACCCCAGAACCTAGAAAACTAGATTTCTGCAACCTGAAGAAACAACAAGGACTGCTGACCTACAAGCCTGCAGAGAAGACAGACGACGACAACTGCTTTGGCCCCAGCCCTACCGGCCTGTCTCCAACTTCGAAAATCTGCAACCAGTGACGCATCCAACAGGGACCAGCGACCTCTGAAGCCTCAGAGGACTGCCCTGAACTAAAGGAGCAAGAAACTCCAGTGAGCAGCGGCCCTGCTCAAAACCAGCAACTCCTTTGCAACAAAGAAGCAACTTTCAAAGACTGCATGTTTCCTGCCGGAAGCGTGAGACTCCACACTCTGCACCCGACACCCCTGGCTCGAGATCCAGAGAACCAACACCACAGGGAGGACTCCCTGGCAACTGCGGGCTCGTGAGTAGCCCGAGACGACCCCCCCTGAGCCCCCACAGTGATGCAAGCAGAGAGAATCCAGAGGCTCCCCCTGACCGCGACTGCCTGTAACAAGGGACCCGACACCTGGACTAAGCACTGCACCGGCAGCCCCCAGGACCAGAAGGAACCGAACTTCAGCGCAGGAGTGACCCCCAGGTGGCCCTCTGCCTAGCCCAGGTTGTGGCTATCCTGAGAAGCCCCCCCTGTGCCTGCCTGCACCGCTAGAGTGACCCTCGGTCCCTCCATTGTTTCCGATCTGAAACCTGATGCCTGCTTTGCACACTGCACCCGGCCGCCCCTGTGCCGCTGAGGGTGTATTTTGTGTGTCCACTTGTGTCCCCCCACCAGTGCTCTACAAAACCCCCCTGGTCTGCCCTCAGAGGATGCAGGTGCTTACCTACTGGCAGACTGGAACCAGAGCACCCCTGTTCTCCATAGGGCCCTATGCATTTTGGGCACCTCTTTGGCCTCTGCACCTGACCGGCCCTGAGCTCCTGGTGTGGTAACTTTGGGGTTGCCTTGAACCCCCAACGGTGGGCTGCCTATGCCCCAGAACTGAGACTTGTAAGTGTTTTACTTACTTCACAAACTAACCTTTACTTACCTCTCCCAGGAACTGTTGATTTTTGCACTTTGAAAATAGCTTATTGCCATTTTTACAAAGACTGTATATGATATTGCTTTTATTCAAAGTTCCTAAAGTATCTAAGTGAAGTACCTTGCATTTAAAGGATTTACTGTAAATCTTGAACCTGTGGTTCATAAAATAAACTAAGAAAATATATTTTTCAATATAAAAACCTATTGGCCTGGAGTAAGTCTTTGAGTGTGTGTTCCTCATTTATTGCCTGTGTGTGTACAACAAATGCTTAACACTACCCTCTGATAAGCCTACTGTTCGACCACACTACCACAAATAGAGCATTAGAATTATCTAATTTTGTCACTATCTTACCTCTAAGGGGAACCCTTGGACTCTGTGCACACTATCTCTTACTTTGAGATAGTATATACAGAGCCAACTTCCTACATATGTCTATGAGGAAAATCCATAAAATGGCATGTGACTATGCCACTGAGCATGACTGAATATCATAAGAAGTATGATATAAAAACCTAAACAAAATCTAGAGCCATGCCATCATTTCATGGGAGCACAAGTAACCACAGGCATGTTTTTAGCCTGCTTCGGCCATGTTAGTGACATGCATCTCCTGCATCATGGCACAGTGATTTATGGGACCCATATTTGGGACTACCTGTCATACTTGGGGTGTCTCACTGAGGATACAAAAAAGTGATGGGTGGAATACTTGACATAACCTTGGACATTAGTATTTAGGCAGGGCTGCATTCCTGAACTTCGTCTTTTGCTTAAAGTGCCACTAAAGAGAGGGATCAACTATGTATACTCATCAGTCTTAGCACATTCCAAAGTTGAAAGTGTATCCTGAACTTCTAGGCGAGGTCTCTTCGGCAGGAGAACACAAGCAATGCAAGACTTGATTCATCAAAGAGGTTCAACTTCTGTCCTGTGGCTCAGTGAGCTACATCATACATTTGCACATAGGGTATTTAACTGAGAAAAACAAACGATGAATGGAATGCTTCAGTTATCTCATTTCCTGTTAATTGCTTTGTGCCGCCACCTAATTCATAGTATTTGTACTCACTGTATTTGTACTCTTGCTCTTCTTTTCTCATGTTCTTAAAGTGCCTTCCCTTACTTTTCTTTCTTCATGCTTCCCTCTCCCGTTTCCTTCTATTGTTCACATGCCGTCTCTTTCTCATGTTCCCTGTCCCAGGTAATATGCTGCTGTGTCTCTCTCCCACGTGGCTTTCCAAGGTCCCATCAAAATCCCACCCTGATGAATGCAGTCTTCTTGTGCATACAGCTGTGACCTTCGACCTCGGTGGACGGAGTTATTTGGACGTGTTTGAGACCCCTCGTCGCGTCACTTATTTCACTGCCTCCTTTGAGCTTCCACGATGGGAGTGCCTGCCAGGGCTAGAGGCACTCAGTTGTGACTTGGACTGTCCATCAGGAGGCTCTGACACACTGGCCCACCTCCTGGAGGACAAGCTGGTAACACGCCTGCTTCTCAATCGTGCTGGCCTGGCAGTGCCACCAACCCTAGCTTTCACATACAGAAGTGTGCATGCACCAAGCAGACATGTGCACACAGTGGTGCTCAACCAGAAGGAGGGGGAGGAGAATCTACTACAGGAGGAGATCCAGAACTTCCTGCAGTCCAACAGCAGGATCAATGTCCAGCAGGTAAGCTTCCAGGCTGGAGAGTTCATAAACTTCTACTGTGTCTACAAGTGCTATAGTCTCTCTTTCTTTCTCTCTGTCTCATTGCCACTTTCTCTCATTTTCTATTTATCACTCTCTTTCTCATTCATTAATTAGTTGTTTCTCTCGCAGTCTATTTCTCATTTGGCCATCCTTTTTGCTCTATTCCTCATTTCTCTTTTGCTCTTTCTCTTCCACCTCTCCTTTCTTGTGTTCTAGTCAGAAAAAGTAAATAAGTAGTCTACTATTGAAAAGGTTTAGGATATGTGTGAACTTCCAGTCATATTCTGTAGCAGGCGGAGACTCCTTAAGCCTCATTATTAAGCTGTAAAGAACAAGTTATGTTTCTTCGGTAATGCTCTTTCTGGTGTATACTTTATCTAACCACATATATTTTACTCATCCCATGCCTCATCCTATTACTATAAACTTCCAATTAACACTTCTGGATTCTTCCCTCCTCTATCCCTCCATTACTCTAGTCAATCTAACTAATAAACTCACATATCCTCTGCTCAAATTAACATAAAAATACTGAAACTGAACTCATATTTCCCTATACTAATCCACCACTAATTCCTCTTGGGTTCTGGAGTAGTATGCTACTCGCCGAAAAACGATTTGATGCCTCGTCAGGGGTAGTAAGCGCCATATAAATACTATTACAATACAATATTTGTCATCTTCGAGTGCTCCCCAGACACCTGTCTCGATCCAGAAACTTTTTTTCCAGCAATGCTCCCATGTGCGACTATTGGTGCCCTGCGGCTCGGGGCTGACTCCATACCTCTCCAGAAATAAGAGACCAGAGCTGTATATAAGTGCAATTCTCAGTTTCTTGCCTGTCTCTTTCCGCACCATCAGGCTTTCAGCGTACATAATTGGTACTAACTGCCTTGGCATCTTTTAAGATTTTAAAAACAGGCAACTCCAGAGAACGAAGAAGTGGGAGGGCAGTGAGTAATTTGCAGTTACACTGACTATCCACCATAAAGTGTGTTACCAAAGGTAAGTAAGTTGCTATACTGATGACTATATCAAACCACACATTTCTCACCTTAGAACAGAATGCAGTACCCCTCCAGGTGGGGGGTCTGTGGAGTGGACTCAGATGAATAAGTCCTACATTGGAGTGGAGAAGTGTGGCTCAATGGTTAGAGTGGCAGACCCTGATGCAGAAATCTGGTCCGGGACCAGGGTTCAATTCCTGCCTCAGTGGATCTTGAGCTCAGTTTCCTCGGACCTTATAATTCTCGCATTGGTGCCTAATCTAATTCATGGGTCCCACTTGTAACTCTGGGCAATAGCTTGCTTAATCTCCACCATGGCCCCAACAGCGCTGGGATGCCTGGCTTCACCTTGGAGGTTGCCCAGGAGTGGGCACCTCACAGGGAAAAGCCAGGAGGGGTTCCACAGTGGTATGTGTACAGCGCCTTGAGACCCTAACGGGTGAGTAGTGCGCTATACAAGTACGAAGTTTACAGTTTACATGACCGAGTTGGTGGAATGTCCATTTGGCCAGACATTGCCATCAAGGCAGTAGTACTTCATGATCGTAAGGACCGATGCCAACATCACAGCCTAGCAGATGTCAAGGACAGGCACCCTGCATGCCAACGCAGTGGTAGCAACAATAGCCCTGGTGGAATGAGCTCTCTGACCTGGCAGCGGGTGCTCCTTGGCCTGTATGCAGCAAATCTTAATGCAAAAGACTATCTTCCTCGGCATGGTCCTCTTTTGCACAGTATTTCCTCTCTTCACCCCGGAGAACCCCCAAAAAATTGATTTTCCACATGCAGTTCCTTGTTAGGATCAATCTTAAAGCTTAAGCCCTTTTGGGGTCCAGTGACCGTCGAAAAAGCCTCTCCTCCTTTTTCTAGGGTTAAAAGCAAAGAACGGGGGCAGGGTGATATATTGCCCAACTGGAAAGGAGTCACAACTTTAGGCAACAATGCTGCCCATGTTCTTAGCACAAGTTTGTCTGGACAAAAGGTGGTGTAGGATGGATGCACCAACAGTGCTTGCAACTCACTTATGTAACAAGCTGAAGTATTCACAGAGGAAAATAGTCTTTAAAGTCAAGAGTCACATCGAGCTCAACAGGGGATCACCTGAGAAACGTTAAGACAAAATTAGGGCCCACTGTGGCATCATGAACAGGTTAAAAAGCAACATATATGTTGAGCATTTGTATAAGCCTCATCACAACAGGTGATTTAAACAAAGGCAGTTTGTCTGTCAAACTTAAAAAGGCGGAAAGGTCCGACAAATAACCTGTTATAGTGCCCACTGCTTGGTGTTGTTGGGTCAAAGACAAAACAAACAAAAGAACACCTGACAGCTTGGATTGTGAATGGTCAATCTTGCAGTGACCACACCATCCCGCAAATGTGTCCCATTGCCAGGTGTAATTGGACTTTGTGGCAGAGCGTCCAGCAACAAGGATGACATAGACCACTTCCGGTGGCAGGTCAAATGCAGTCAACTTCCACAACTTAATCTCCATGCATGGAGGTGTACACTGCATAGATTTGGGTGGAGGATCCTGCCTGTTGCCTAGACAGGAGGACCTCCCAAAGTGGCAGCCCGACTGAAGGGCAAGGGCTCATTGTAGGAGGATGGCCTGACTTATAGTGGGTACCTAGTGGTACTTACACCTTGTGCCAGGTCCAGTTATCCCTTATTAGTAAATTAGAGGTGTTCTAGCAGCTTAGGCTGATAGAGGCAGCTATAGCAGAGCAGCTTAGGCTGAACTAGGAGACATGCAAAGCTCCTACTATACCACTTATATCATATAGGTACTATATCATAAGAAACACAATACTCAGAGTTACCAAAAATAAAGGTACTTTATTTTAGTAACAATATGCCAAAAGTATCTCAGAGGATATACTTGCTTAGGAGGTAAGTAAAATACACAAAATATATTCACAGACCAAAATCAGGTAAGTAAAACACTTAGAAATATAGAGCAAACACTGTAGAATACAATAGAATGCAATAGGAGACAATAGGCATAGGGGCAACACAAACCATATACTCTGAAAGTGAAATGCGAACCACGAAGAGACCCCAAGCCTAGTGTAGTGTGTAGAGGGTCGCTGGGAGTGTAAGAAAACACTAAGGGTGTCCAAGATACCCCACCCCAAGACCCTGAAAAGTAGGAGTAAAGTTACCCTACTACACCAGAAAGACAGTAAAGTCGAGATAGGGGATTCTGCAACGACAACAACTGACTGCAAAGCACTGAAGATGGATTCCTGGACCTGAGGACCTGTAAAAGAAGGGCACCAAGTCCAAAAGTCACAAAAGTGCCCGGGGTTGGGGGGTTGGACAGGAGCCCACTAAACCCCGGATGAAGGTGCAAAAGGGCTGCCTCCGGGTGAAAGAAGCTGAAGATTCTGCAACAACGGAAGGTGCCAGGAACTTCTCCTTTGGTCAGAAGATGTCCCACGAAGCGCTGGAGGATGCAGAGTTGTTTCTACACAGAAGGACCACAAACAAGCTTTGCTAGCTGCAAGAGTCATGGTAGAGGATAAAGGATGCTACCCGGACCCAGGAAGGACCGGGAGGTCGCCACTTGGAAGAGGAGACAGAGAGGGCACCCAGCAACACGGGGAGCCCACGCAGAAGCAGGCAGCACCAGCAGAAGCACTTGAACAGGCGTTCAAGAAGTCTGAACACAACGGTCGACTCAGCAGCACAAAGGAGGGTCCCACGAAGCCGGAGATCAACTCAGTAAGTTGGGCACTGCAGGACGGAGTGCTGGGGACCTGGGCTGTGCTGTGCACGAAGGAATCCTTGCAAGAGTGCACAGAAGCCCTAGCAGCTGCAGTTCACGCAGTACACAGGATTACTGTCTGGCGTGGGGAGGCAAGGACTTACCTCCACCAAATTCAGACAGAAGGACCACTGGACTGTGGGGGTCACTTGGATCCAGCTCCTGTGATCCAGGGACCACGCTCGTAGCGATGAGAGGTGACCCAGAGGACTGGTGAAGCAGAAGTTTGGTGCCTGCAGTAGCAGGGGGAAGACTCCGTCAACCCACGGGAGATTTCTTCGGGATTTTCAGTGCAGGGTGATGGCAGACAGCCCTCAAAGCATGCACCACCAGGAAGCAGTCGAGAAAGCCGGCAGGATTAGGCGCTACAATGTTGCTGGTAGTCTTCTTGCTACTTCTTTGCGGTTTTGCAGGCGTCCTGGAGAAGTCAGCGGTCGATCCTTGGCATAAGTCGAAGAGAGAAGTGCAGAGAAACTCTGGTGAGCTCTTGCATTCGTTATCTGAAGAGAATCCAACAGGAGAGACCCTAAATAGCCCTCAGAGGAGGATTGGCTACAGAGAGAGGTAAGCACCTATCAGGAGGGGTCCCTGAGGTCACCTGCTGGCACTGGCCACTCAGAGCTGTCCATTGTGCCCTCACACCTTTGCATCCAAGATGGCAGAGGTCTGGGACACACTGGAGGAGCTCTGGGCACCTCCCCTGGGGAGGTGCAGGTCAGGGGAGTGGTCACTCACCTTTCCTTTGTCCAGTTTCGCGCCAGAGCAGGGCTGGGGGGATTCCTGAACCGGTGTAGACTGGCTTATGCAAGGAGGGCACCATCTGTGCCCTTCAAAGCATTTCCAGAGGCTGGGGGAGGCTACTCCTCCCGAGCCCTTTACACCTATTTCCAAAGGGAGAGGGTGTAACACCCTCTCTCAGAGGAAATGCTTTGTTCTGCCTTCCTGGGACTGGACTGACCAGACCCCAGGAGGGCAGAAACCTGTCTGTGGGTTGGCAGCAGCTGTAGCTGCAAGGAAAACCCCAGAGAGTTAGTTTGGCAGTACCCGGGGTCCATGCTGGAGCCCCGGGATGCATGGGATTGTCCCCCCAATACCAGAATGGTATTGGGGGGACAATTCCATAATCCTACACATGTTACATGACCATGTTCGGAGTTACCATTGTGACGCTACACATAGGTATTGACCTATATGTAGTGCACGCGTGTAATGGTGTCCCCGCACTCACAAAGTCCAGGGAAATTGCCCTGAACGATGTGGGGACACCTTGGCTAGTGCCAGGGTGCCCTCATACTTAGTAACTTTGCACCTAACCTTCACCAAGTAAGGGTTAGACATATAGGTGACTTATAAGTTGCTTAAGTGCAGTGAAAATGGCTGTGAAATAACATGGACCTTAGTTCACACAGGCTGCAGTGGCAGTCCTGTGTAAGAATTGTCTGAGCTCCCTATGGGTGGCAAAAGAAATGCTGCAGCCCATAGCGATCTCCTGGAACCCCAATACCTTGGGTACCTAGGTACCATATACTAGAGGATTATAAGGGTGTTCCAGTGTGCCAATCAGAATTGGTAAAATTAGTCACTAGCCTGCAGTGACAATTTTAGAAGCAGAGAGAGCATAGACACTGAGGTTTTGGTTAGCAGAGCCTCAGTGACACAGTTAGGCACCACACAGGGAACACATATAGGCCACAAACGTATGAGCACTGGGGTCCTGGCTAGCAGGATCCCAGTGACACATATCAAACACACTGACAAAATAGGGTTTCCACTATGAGCACTGGAGCCCTGGCTAGCAGGATCCCAGTGAGACAGTAAAAACACCCTGACATATACTCACAAACAGGCCAAAGGTGGGCGTAACAAGGCTAGAAAGAGGCTACCTTCCTACACTCATGCCTAGAAGCTCTGGGCACCACACTCTCCAGGCCTATTCCGGAGCCACTAGAATGACTTTGGCCCAGTAATCCCTGATCTTTTTTAGAACTCATGGCAAAAGAGGCTGAGGTAAGAAGGCATACAGGAGCCCTGAGGTTTTATCCAGCCATTAAGCATCTCCTAGAGAGTGTCTTTGTGGAAACTCCAGTGCACAAAACATTGGACGTTCTCGACCATGGCAAAAAGATCTAGTCAGGGCTCTCACCACTGCCAGAAGATGCACTGTGCCACTTCGGGGTGTAGCAAGAATTTATGGTCTGCCAGTCACCATCTGCTAAGATAATCCATGCTGGCATTGAAGGTGCTATCAAAGAGTTCCAGGACAGAGGCTAAAAAATCGGGCTTATAGCCGGAATGTCCTGGACTTGTTGCAGCAGAAAGAAGGCCCTAAACAGTACTGTATCCAGAACAGCTCCAATGAGAGGAAGCCTCTGCGAAGGAGTCAAGGGAGACTTTGGCTCATTGCTCATGAACCCAAACAATTTCAGGAGAGTCACTTTTGTCTAGACAGGGTCTCCTATTAACTGTGCGATCCTGCCTTCATCAGCCAGTCATTGAAAACTAGTATCCCTGACCTCTAAAGATGGACAGCAACCATTGTCATCACCTTTGTGAACACTCGAGGGGGCCTGTGAACACAGTAAACTGATAAATCTCATGGCCTACCTTGAATCGCAGGTAACATCTGTGGGAATGCAGGGTGCATATACGAAAAGACACGTTCAGGTCCAGGGCACACATGATATGGGCCAGTATGAGCATTATGAATTTGTCATTCTGCAGAAAGGCACTCAGAGGTCGAAGGTCTGCCCCTTCCTTCTTCCGCACAAGAAAATTGCAAGCGTAGCAACCTTCACCTATTTCCAAGTCTCAAACTCTTGGTAGCTCCTTTGAAAAGTAAAACTTGCACCTCTTGCAATAGAATGGACAGGTGTTCCTCTGAGATTTTCTCTGACGTGGGGGAAAGATTTGGCAGCACAGAAAGAAAGGGTAGGGTATAGCCATGCTGACTGATTTAAAGGAAACATCTGTCGGACATAATGGATCGCCATCCATGGAGAAAGTGCTAAATCAAGCTTCCTACCGGATATGCATCACCAGTGGCAAACTAAAGCAGCTCGTGGCTATTGCTACAGTGGACAGGGCTGGGAGCCTTCGTGCCCTTGTTGACCTGCATGTTGTCTGCCAGATCCACGTCCCTAGCCTCCAAAGGACTGGGGTGATTGCAGCAGTAGCTGGGGAAACTGGCACTGGGTGTTCACCAGCCCCATGAGAAGTCTTGGAATTTCCTACATTGGTAAGGAAACTGTCTGGCAAGGTTCAAAAGACCGCGGAGCATGCTGTGGCTTTCTTTGAAATGTTCAGAGCCAGAATCAGGTTTCTCGCCGAACAGGTGTGAACCATCAAAAGGCAAATCCAAGCAAGAGGCAGTGGAGCACCACACTGGTGCCAACCACCCTTTCCAGACATTCAGTAGTATCGAAGCCCGTAGGAATCATGGTCACATCTTGACAATCGGTCTTCTGGGACTGCAAGCAATACCTTGATGGCCTTGTCCTAGAAGGCATGCTTATAATGGCCCCACATGAGCTCAGTGCTAGCCTAGCCGAGAAGAACATTTGTTTTCCAAACTCCCTGTCCAGAAGAGTTGGGAGGAAATGAATTAAGATTTTCCTTTCTGGTTGAAGCCTGAACAACCAGACTTTACGGAATAGAATGTTTAATGATAAAATTAAGATGACCAGGCACCAATCTTTAATGTCTTGCCACCTGCCTGTTCACTGGTAGGCAAGAGCAGGGGTTTGAAAGAAAAGTCACAGAAAGGGGTCCCTAAGTTGATAAGGAGAGAAAACTAGGGAATCAAATCTATCTTTGCACAAAATGTCCCTCTCCTACAGGTTTATACATACAAACATAAATAACAAATAGAAACTAATTATGAAAGTGTATAAATCTTATTCCTAGTTCAAAGTACATAAAATATAAAAAAAAGATCCCACACAAAATTACTACTAACATCAAGACACAAAGACAACAAACAATTAATAACCATCACAAAAGCAGACTCCCGACTCATTCACAATAAAACAACAAATAAGACAACACTGATTTCCACAAACAATTATATATATCAATATAACAAATGCATTTCAGTATTTTATATATTTCTGTACTTTCTGTTGTCCAAGCTAATTGCAAATAGTCTTTTCACAATTTATCGGCACGTATCCTCGCCCTACTGGTAGGAGTCTTTCTATTCCAGCATTCTTTACATACATATTAATCAACTATCATTGGTATTCCATACTCTTGTGGATATTCCAAACATCACCTCCCAGATGTCAATAAAACTGTGGTGAAAATTCACTCGACCAGCCTTGATATTGAAACCCAAAGTCCTTAGGCCAGCTGTAGTGTTAACTGCCAACGCGCGTTTCGGTGGATTCCGAAATAAATTGATCCTTAACACCACCTTCCTCAGGGCTACCAAACCAAATATATAAACAAGCTGGAAGTTTCTCTGCATAGAAGTTAAACCACATTTATATTTATCTCTGTTAGATTGTCATTTGTGTCCTTACAATACTTCAGTTTAATAGGCACCACAAGATTGGCCATCACTGTGATGTAGTGAGTGTGCACTAAAAGTGCAAAGACACAAATATAAATCGCACACTTGCCAGACAGACACCTCCAGTCTTTCCTTGGCATGTTCCCCCGCCAGAGCAAGGCTGGTGGAAGGGGTGTTCCGGTGCCCCTCTGGGGGCACGTGCAATGCCCATGCTCTTGGCATGGGCAGTGCAGGGGTCCCCGTGCAGTGCCCTGTCGCGCAGGTCGGGTAGTGATCTGCACGACAGGTGCTGCTGCACCCGCCGCACTGAGTAATTGACGATGGCTCCATGTGGAGCCGTCAGCAATGTCCCGGCCCAGCAGAATGTTTGTAATTCGGCCGGCGGGGTCTCAAGGGGGCTGGCAGTCTATGAAAAGACCGCCAGCATGGACACAGCGGGTTTTCCGTGTTACTTTATTTTGGTAACACAAATATCAAAAATACCATAGAGACGATACTCCCTTAGGAGGTAAGTAATACATCAATTATATACACTAGTATGCAGAAATAGGCATAAAAGCAGTTAAAAAGAGCACAATTAGTGAAAATCACAATAGTTAGAAATGGGCCTATGGCGAGCACATACCATATACTAAGTAGAATGCGAAAGTCGGTCTCCCACCTAGGCAAATGTAGTATGTAGAGGGGAGCTGGGAGTACTAGAAAACCCCAAAAATAAGTACTAGAACCCACCCCAGTGACCAGGAAAACAGTAATTTTCCCAGAACGCACACAGAAACGTGAAGAAGGATTATGCAAAACCCAGAAGAGACTGCAAGACACCAACAGTGGATTCCTGGAAAAGAAGACCTGTGGAAGAAGGGCACCAAGTCCAAGAAGCACAGAAAAGTCCAGGAAGAACAGGAGCCCCTGCTAACCCGGATGAATGTGTAAAAGAATAACCACCGGTGAAGAAGAACAGTCAGTATTGCACCCAAGAAGACAAAGTCGGGTTCCTGGTTGGTACAAGTGATGTCCCATGCCGGATGGAGGATTGCAGACAAGTTTGCGTCGTCGGAGTCTGCCAATAAGCCTTGGTAAATGCAAAGCTTGCGGTTAGCTGAAAATGGCGCTGCCCGGGACCAGGAAGGACCAGGTGGACTCTACCCTGGAGGGGGAGTCAGATGGGGCTCACAGCAACTCAGAGAGCCCCCAGAAGACCAGCCAGCACACACAGGAGTCCCACAGCACGGGGACAAAGAAGGTGCACAAAAGGCCAATACAGCACTATGACAAAGGCTCCCACGTTGCCGGAGAACCACTCAGGAAGCTGTGCATCGTAGGATAGAGTGCTGGGGGCTGGAGCATCAAGTTGCACGAAGAACTTGGTGGAAGGATGCCAACAAGACTTGCCAGGTGCAAAACATTCGGTGCACGGGGGTACTGTCTTGCGTGGGGAGGCAAGCTCTTACCTCCACCAAAGTTGGACAGTTGGACATGAGGACCGCTGGGACGACTTCAGTCCACCACCCATGATGCAGGATCCACGCAGCTCAACAGGAGAGGGGATCCACGCAGCCGGTCGTCGTTGGAGTTGGTGCCTACAGAAGCAGTCTTAGGCTTCAGGAAACCCCAGCTGGAGACTTAAGTTGGAATTAATTGTACTTCTGTTATCCTCTGCTACCAGCTGCCACTTGCTGAAGATATACACTTTTGAGTCCAAGACTGCTGACCCCTGCTGCAGCAGGCATTGATACAGACATATAGACCTAAATAATACTTCCACAAGTAGAGGAAATACTAACACTCATCAGAAAAAAATACTATTCGTAAAATGCATGAAACATTATTAATTATTTATCATAAATCAGATTAACTAAATGAACTGAAATTAATATAATTAGAAAATAAGGACCTCATTTAAGATTGGTATTAATGATACAGCATGATATCACACAGAGGTTTATAATTAAGGGAGTTTAAGCAAGGAAGTTTAAGCAAGTGTCTAAATTTAAATCTAAAAGTTTTAGAATGTATCTGAATCAATGTTAGTGGTTGAAATATGTGGTAATCGAGATACCACTTTTTTGCCATTAACTACAGCAATCTAAATGAGGGCTGAGTTTGACATGTAAGTGATTTTGCACAGGCCTGGTGTCCTTTCAAAGACATCAGTCACAATCTACTGTTATGAAGTCTCCTTCTATTTCCCAACAAGCCTGTGGCTCCTAGACGCCTCCATGCCAAAGAAGTTTGCAAACTCTTCTTGCCCAATTCATTTCTGATGCACTTGAATATTTGTCTCACAGGTGGCAGTGAAGGCGGCTGGGTATCGATGGAGCAGGATGTCTAGCATAACCTTTCATCCAAGAAGTGACAGCTCTGGCATCCTTCTGGCAGTCAAGTCTCTACTGCAAAACCTGGAGGAAGGAGAGAGCCTGCTGTTGGAGGCGGTCTGCTCAACTCTCCCTGTGGTGCAGACACCTGTCCTGGAGACACCAGCTACTTTCAGACGTAAGAACAGCGTGACAAGAGTGGGGAGAGGGAGCAAGGGAACAGTAGCTTCCTAGATTTCTAAAGGTGCGTGACCACTACAGGATCCTGCTATCCTTTGAGTTACACCACTCATCGTTCCCAGGGACTACAGCCTCTTTACATCATAGACCGCACAACAAGCTCAGGGTCCCACCCCGTCATGGATTGAAGCCCTTTCAATGATGTACCAAGGCTCCACAGCACAGTCCAATATGTTACACTTCTATCATCTCCCTCAAAAACTCAACCACCTAAATAAAAAGTCTTAGGCATCATTATAAGTTATGAGCTAAATTCCAATCACTCAGCCAACAGGTAATGGAGTATGCGGGTCCCATCTCCTCAACAATTGAAGTCCTTTCAACGATGTTTCAAGGCTCCACAGTACAGTCCCCTGTGTTACACTTCTAGTATCTCCCTCAAGAACTAATTTCCCTAAATAAAGAGTCTTTAGAGTCCATACTATATCACTCTAAAGTAACCCCTTAGGAATTCAGACACCCTTCGTTCCTATTGAATAGCCATAGACTGTGCATAATACCCTTCCATGGCAGCACTCCCGTTTCCATTTCTGTGAGCTTCTGCCACTTTCTATTGGATGCCACTCATGTGAGTTCTCTTCATGAGCATACAAGTGTCCCTCAGTGAGATCAAAACAAGACAGTCGCCCATGCTGTGTGAACCGAGGGCAGCACAACTGTGGGTCGCTTCTCCCTCTTGCTGTGCCACCCAAGACAATGAGCAGAGGGCACCTACCTTTTAGAGGGAAGGCTTCAGTATATTTTCTGAAAAAGGAATTTACCACTGCTAAAGGTGGCACAAAACCATCTAAGGTTGCCAACTGTTGTGTGGGGGAGGAGTCAACATGCATCAGAAGGCATGGAAAATAAAGGGGCAACTGAGGGACCAGTGGTCCAGGGCATACTGCTCACTGTCTTCAAAGCCAGCAGAGGCTCACAGGCCACTTTCCTCACCCTTCTCCGTGTGAGAAAGAGAGTTATGTTGTAATATGAGAGGGCAGCATACCAGGGTAAGGTTATAGTGTTGGGGGAGGGGATAGTCTGCCTGGGAGGGAGCATGCAGCAAGATGCTGGGTGATGGTGTGGTTGATTTCTGGTGCGAGAGATCAACAGCATGGAGCTAAAACCAATCAGTAAATTCGGGGCCAGAATCTTTGGCGGCATCACAAAGCAACCAAATATTTTATTTTCTTCTTTTTCTACTATTATACTTTTCTTCCTTCTACCCTCTCTGTCTTCTTCCATCTATCTACTGCCCTTTCACACCTATACATCACCACTTGTTTTCACACTTATTCGTCTCCATAAATTCATCACTAACCACCTACTATCTCCCTATCTTCACCTTGTTTCATCTGACATCTGTCTCTTTCCACTTGTCTCCATCTTTGTTCACATCTTTACATCTCCAATGCTCTCCATCGCATTTCACAAGAGTCAATCCCCGGAGATCTCCTTTTCCCTTAACACTTACCCATTTCCACCTTCTTTTCACAGCCATTTCCACCTGTCCCCGACTCTATCTCTCTGCACATCTGTCTACCTCCTTTGAACTCACTCCTTTTAATTTAATCGCCCCGATCCTCTCCATCTCTCTTCACACCTACTTATGTTCTACTGTCTCCTTCTCTATCCTTTTATTCTTTAACAGTCTCAATCTCCCTTTACTTGTGTCCTGCCCTAGTGCTCTGTATCTCACTTTAAATGCATCCATCTCCACTTGTCTCCCACATTTTTCTACTTATTGACTGCCACCATTCTCCTTCTCCCTTCACCTTCTATCCATCTCATGTTTGCTTGTATCTCCACACTTCACCATCTCTATCAGTCTCTTTTCTCTTCACACCAAGCCATCTCCAATTCTTACCATCAGTCTCACACCTGTCCATCTCCACTGCTCTTTACTACTCTTCCCACCAATCAATCACCTGTGCTTTACATATATCTATCTCTAGTGCTCTGGGTCTTTCTTCACACCCATCCACTCCACCTGTTTTCACACATATCTAGCCCCATTGATTCATCTCCGCCTGCCTCCTCTCTTCCCAACTATCTATGCTGACTTGTCTCCTTTACTTTTCCCATTTATGCAAATCCACATATCTACCTCCCACTTTGTAAGTATTATTATCCAGTGTACTCCCTTCACACCTGCATGTCTACATCTGCATCCAGCTCACTTCACACCTATCCTCCACATTTCTATCTCTCTCTTCACACCTGTTATTCTTCAATAGGCTCCCTTTTCATGCCCTTCCATCGCGATCTTTATCCACTTCACACCTATCCATCTGTTCCCATCTCAAGTATCAACCCCCAGGGCCCTTTATGTTTTGTCACACTTTCCCATCTTCAACTATCTCTGTCTCTGTCCACACTAGTTCGTCTCCACCTGTCTCTGTCTCTCTTCACACCTTTCTTCATCTCCAGTGATCTCTACCTCTCTCCACACTGGTGTGTCTTCAGTTCTCTCTTTCTTTCTTCACATCGATCCATCTCCAGCGCTCTACATCTCTATTCTCACAGATCAATCACCAGTGCTGTCCATCTATATTCACACTGAGCCATCTCCAGTTCTCTCTAGCTCTATTAGCACCAATCCATCTCCAGTGCTCTCCATCTCTCTTCATACCAATCCATTTCCAGTGCTTTCCATCACTCTTCTCACGCATCCAACTCCAGTGCTGTCTATCTCTTTTCACACTTAATCATCTCCAATGCTCTCCATCTTCCTTCACACTGATCCATCTACAGTGCTCTCCATCTCTATTCCCAGCAGTCCATCTCCAATGCTCTCCGTCTCTCTACGCATCAATCCATCCGAGTGCTCTCCATCTCTATTCACACTGATCCATCCCAGGGTGCTCTTTATCTCTCTTCACACCGATGCATCTCCAGTGCTCTCCATCTCTCTTCTCAGTGATCTATCTCCAATGCTCTCCACTTCTTTTCACACTGACCCATTCCCAGTGCTCTCCATCTTTCTTACACCAATCCATCTCTAGTGCTCTCCATTTCAATTCACACTTGTCCATTCCCAGTGCTCTCCATCTCTATTCACACCAATCCAACTTCAGTGCTCTCCATCTCTATTCGCGCCAATCCATCCCCAGTGCTCTCCATCTCTATTTACACCGATCCATCTCCAGTGCTCTCCATCTCTTTTCACACAATCCATCTCCAAAGCTCTCCATCTCTCTTCACATCGATCCATCTCCAATGCTCTCCATCTCTCTTCACACCATCCATCTCCAATGCTCTCCATCTCTATTCCCACTGTTCTGTCTCCAGTGTTCTCTATCTCTTTTCACACAGATTCATCCCCAGTGCTCTCCATCTCTATTCCCACCAATTCTTCTCCACTGCTCTCCATTGCTCTTCACACTGATCTGTCTCGCGTGCTCTTCATCTTTCTTCATACCAATCTATGCCCAGTGCTCTCCATCGCTCTTCTCACTGATCCGTCTCCAGTGCTCTCCATCTCTCTTCCCACCGATCCATATTCA
Source organism: Pleurodeles waltl (assembly GCF_031143425.1). Taxonomy (NCBI): domain Eukaryota; kingdom Metazoa; phylum Chordata; class Amphibia; order Caudata; family Salamandridae; genus Pleurodeles; species Pleurodeles waltl. Next base: position 1,028,558,284 of record NC_090443.1, on the reverse strand, counting down.
ATGCTATCACAATTCACGCCAAAGTTCTACATCTCACTCAGCACCTATCCTTCTCCACCTTTCTAGTTCTCTCATCACACCTATTATTCTTCAGATCTCGCCCTTTGATGGCTGTCCATATCCACCTGTCTATTTCTCACGTCACACCTATACATCTCCGCCTGATTTAATCTCTCTTCACAAGTATGAATCCCAGCACTCTTCAGACTAATCCCTTTTTAATGCTCTGTCTCTTTCCACACTGATCCATCTTCAATGGTTTCCATCTCTCTTCATACTTCTCATTCTCCAAATGTCTCCACCTCGCTTCACACCTATCCATTTCCAGTGCTCGCTCTCACTTATCACTGCTCTGAAACTCTCCATCTCTTGTCACATCCATCTATCTATAGTGCTCTTCATCTCTCTTGACACTGGTCAACCTCCAATGCTCTCTGTCTCTATTAATCCCGACCCATCTCCAGCGCTCTTCATCTCTCTTTACACTGATCCATCTCCAGTGCTCTCCATCCCTAGTCACACTGATCCATCTCCAGTGCCCTCTATCGCTAGTCACACTGATCCATCTCCAGTGCCCTCTATCCCTAGTCACACTGATCCATATCCAGCGCTCTCCATCTCTAGTCACACCGATTCATTCCCAGCGCTCTCCATCTCTAGTCACACCGATTCATCCCCAGTGCTCTCTATCTCCATTCACACTGACCTGTCTCCAGTGCTCTCCACTTCTACACCTGTCTATTTGCAGTCCCATCCATCTCTCTTCACACTTGTACACCCGAGTGCTCTCCATCTCTATTCTCATCGATCCATATCCAATCCTCCACAATCTCCATTCACACCGATCCATCTCCATTGCCCTACATTTCTCTTTACACCAGTCTATCTCCAACTCTCTCCACCTGCAACCTCAAGCCAGTCATCAACACATCTTAATTTCAGTTCCTTGTTACACATATGCATCTTTTTCCATGGCTTTTAACGACCCCCCCCCCACTTTACTTATTATTACATTGCATCCTGCCTATTCTCAAGCTACCTTTTCATATCCTTCCCCTCCATTCCCATGTATTCACTTCTGTCAGTCTCTGCCCATCTAGCTCCTCTCTCTTCATCTTCTCTGCATTTTCTCTACATAATATTCTCGTATTGTCTTATCACTCCTTGCAACTCCCATTTGTCCCTTGTTTTATGTTCCTTTCCTTTGTCCCTTCACTTTCTTCTTTCTATCCTCTTATTCTCAATGTTCACTTGTCTCATTTCTTCTCTCAATGTTCTACTTGCCTCCCTCTCTTCAATTTCCTTTACATTCCTCTATATTCATCTCATTTTTACTGCCCTTCCTTCTGTTGCCTTCCTTCAATAATAGCTGTAGCCCTTCCTTATCTTTACTGTCTCTTCAATTCCCCTCCCTTTCTTTCCCTGGTCTCTTCTTTCAACCCGTGAAGAGTTATCAATTCTCCCCACCCTTTCATTTTGGTCCTCCACTTGTTTGTTTTTGTCTGCATCTTGCCTGGTTCCCTTCCTATCCCTCTTCCTCTCACTCCTCTACCCAATGTATCAATCATCTTCTTTTTGCTATCACTTTATCTCTTTCTTCCTAGCTCTGATCTTCCATATCATTTTTTCTTATCTAAAAAGGTCTCCCCATTTCGCCCCTTCTCACCTCCTCTTATCTCTCTTTATTCTGTTTCTCCTCTTCTTCTCATTATTTCTTGTTTCACTGTAATTCCCTTTCAATCAGGGACTCTCTCATCCTCCTCTGTTTTTCTCCCCTCTATATTGTTTTCTCTTTTCTCACTAACGTCTTTTTCACTTTGCCCCATTCATCATTCCCTGTTTCTCCTTCACTTCCTCACTGTACCTCTCCTTTCTCTTTATTCCTCCTGTCTCTTAACCCCTTCTCTCAACCATCTCCTCTTTTTCCATCTCTCTCTTCTTGTTCCTTTTATTTTATTCTCTCGCCCTCCCAGGGAGCTCGTTCCCGAGGCCCGACCTGGCGGTTCGGATCTGCACCGTCGTCTGCAGATCCCGCGGAGACCGGCCTCAGCTAAGCAAGGTAACGGGGGCAGCCTTTGTCCCTCCCTCCTAGTGTCAGCCTGAGTCCTTCTCAGGGGCCTCAGCCTCTCTTCCAAAGGTCACCAACATGACTGAGAACTAAGCGATCCATCTTAGAAGGTGGGGAGAGAAAGGGTTTAGTCCCCACTAACACCCTGGAAATGGAGGTTAGCTGTGAACCGATATGTGAGGCAATGACAACTTTGTGTTTTAATGCCATTTGGTTTCTTTGTACTTATGACTCAATCACAGAAAACTGCAGAATTTTTAGGCAAATAAAAAACAAACAAGTGGAGGATTAGAAGACAACCTATAATAAAATCTGGCAGTGCAATGGTGGTCTATTAACCAGCAAATGTGCCTCCTCAGTTATCTTCCTAGACCACCTGAAAGGTGGAAAAAAGGGAAACAGCTTTTGAAATCAGAGGACATCTGGTGACCAAGATGAACTTTGAATCAAAGAGAAAACGTTTCTTAGAGTCCACATGGGCTTGGGAGTTTTTCTTTACAGAGAATTGAAAAGATTGATATTATGGTTTTCTTGGAGCCTTGACTGAAATGCAAGAGTGTGAGTGTCTGGTCAAATGCTTCTTTCGCCTATTAAACTTGCAATAACCTCTACTGGGCCTGCCTGAAGTCTGTTCTGTTGCAGAGACAAACACTCTCAACACGCACTCTCCGGCTTGTATTTGCTGCTCCAATAGACACATCACACATTGGCATGAATGTGTCTCAATTAGATAGTAGTTCTTGGTCACACCAGGTTCTAGCACCATAGAAAAAAAGAATCACAGTCCAACATCCAGAAACTTGAACTTTAGATTTGATATCACAGTTACGTAAGCGGGAAATGCCACCAAGACTCGTTCAGACATCACACATTAATAAGGAGAAATCTGAATCGAAATAGCCATCTACCTAAAAAGCTCTTGTTTCCAGAAAAGGGGAATGTGCAACAAACGGCTTCAAATTTCTGCCCAAGTTGGAAGTGGAAGCAGAATTCTAAAAACAGCGGTTAAATACTGGTGCATGTAGAGAAACCTATACCACTTTAAAGTGGTTATCATTAAAGAAAAAAGTAGAAAATAAGTGTTTTGGTAGGGGCATCATACCTTAGGAAGGAGGAATTTACAGTCAGTAGTTATTAAATGACTCCTGTGCATTGTGAATTAGGAGTTTCAATCTAACAAGACGCAGCCTTGAACATTCTTAGGATGGATTCTGATCGAATAGTTGGGGACCAGTGTCTGCATGGGTTCCTAACACAGGAACGTAGAAGTTTAAATTGAATATTTGTAAATGACATTTAACCAATTTAGAATTGGCTCACAGAAAGTGGTGCATGGACATGGGATCCACTTTTTCAGGAAGAGGACTGTCAATGGATAAAAATGGCCTATTTGTCGTCAAAGGCAATTCCATGCTTTTTCATATCCAAATTATAAAGGCATTCAAATGCAATAAAGGTTTTGCTCATGAAACATTAAGGGGAATCTGTTGGAAAGTGGATTATTGGTAAGGGCAGGTAAGTCACTTAGGTCCAGTTAAGTCTCCATAAATTAAACCCAGCTCAACCCTTGGTAGCTTGGCAACAAGCGACAAGGCTTAATTTAGGAGACTACTGTATAAAGCATTTAAAAATCACAAAACAGTAAATAAGTAAAACACAAAACACAATACAAATCCAACACCAATTTATAACAATAGATTATATTTTTATCTATAAAATGACACCAAAACAATTAAAATCGGATAAGGGGAACCGTATATATGAATTTTTAAAGAATTACTGTTTTCTAGCAAATAGAAATGAAAAGCGCCATTCTCTTCCAGGGGATCCTCATCAATAGTCATAAACATTGAATATTCCCGCCCTTGTGCGGGGACCCCGGAGCATATATAAAATATATACACATTATACATGTGTAACAAACAGTCATGCAGGCTATCATGTTAAAAACAGGCTAAAATGCTTTATTTCTATGAAGTTTTTTTTTTTTTTTTTTTTTTTTTTAAATACTACAATAGAGCATAAATAAGTACCCAAGCTCCTAAAACTAGGCTTGGGGAAGTACGCAGTAGCAAACTCTAGTGAAAAAATAGAGAAAACTGCATTGAAAAACAATGAAGCATTCTTAGCCAATAGGCTGCATGTAGGTTAACACAGGAGAACCATAAAAACTTTGGCACTGTGCCTTTAAGACCCTGAGCACCTCCAGTATCCCACCATGCCTCAGGGGTGAAGGAAAGGTGACAGTTGGTTCACAGTTAGGTCAGTTCTTTTTTCCGGCTCCTTCTGAGAGGATCCTGGAGCATTGAGCTCTCAGTTTTTCTGAGTTTTCCTCAGAAAAATTCTTTAAAAAAGCGTTTTTTCACTTTTCACTCGACAAGTAACATCTTTGTCTGAGCTAGGAAGGTTTTTTCTGACAGAAAAATGCCTTCTCTTTTTGTCAAATGCCCTGCTTGTGGGAAGAAGAAGGCCCAGTCAGATCCCCACTCTCTGTGCATAGTGTGCCTGCCTCAGAGTCACTGCCCTGACACTTGTAAGTACTGTAAGAACATGTCTAGGAGGACTCTGAAAGACAGAGAGAAGATCCGACTTCATGGGCTTCAGGAGAGGAAAAGAACATCGTCCTCCTCACTCCCCAGGCATCCAGAAGGCCATTCTCAGGAGAGAATGGCCCGGTCGACGTCGACAGGTAGGAAAATACCTGTTTGTTCACCGTCGACGTCGTCGCTACCACCGTCCCACCGGCATAGATCGCCGTCGACGGCGACGCACCCGACGTCGAAGGGAACGGCGTCGAGGGAACATCAGAGTAGGGGCAGGTCTCCGTCGACGGCAGCCCGCCGATCGACGTCGAGCCACCGCCGGCATGCCCGGTCGCCGCCAAAGGCCGTGCGCCCCCCGACGTCAGGACACACGACGTCGAGATCTCCACGACGGCACGGGAAACATCCGCCGTCAACCTCCCATCGCTCCACGTCGAGGCACACGACGGCGAGCAGGTCGAGGTCCAAGGAACGCCGTTCGACGTCAAGGCACTCAACGTCGAGGCAATCAACGGCGAGGCAGGACCAACCGACTGGGCGTCCTTCGACGTCGAAACAGCCATCGACGTCGACGCAGGTTTTACCTGTCCAACAGGGAGCAGAACATCGCCCCTCGCCAGACAAGGCTCAGTCTCCAGTGGTCTCCATACCGAGCGACTCTTCTCGGTCAAGAGCATCTCCTGGGCATGTCTCGCCCATCAACCTATCTCCGAGATGGCTGGAGAGCCTCAACAGACCAGCGGCCTCCCCAGATTCGCAATTCGCGAATGTATTCACCCACTGCCTCCCCGCCAAGAACGCCATCGCCGACAGCCGGGGCAGAACGGGCTCGTTCAGCTCCTCGACAGCCGACCGCGAGGCCTAGGTGCTCGGCTACAGCGTCCCGCAGCAGATCTCGCTCTCAACGGAGATCCAGGTCGCGCTCAAGAAGATCACCCTCTTGGTCTTCATCAGGTTCTTCTGTCAGGCGTTACTCACCTACTCTTACAGATTCACCACCTGCTAGAGTCTCACCAGTGGATGACATAACCACTTTCAACGAGGTGTTGCTAAGAGGAGCACAGAAACTCAATATAGAGGTTCCAGAACCATCTACCTCCTCATCAATCATCTTTGAGACACTACAACAGAGATCAGCGTCGAAAAAGTTGCTGCCTCTAGTGCCTGGTTTGTTGCAGCCGACCATGGACACTTTTCTGGCCCCAGCCTCGCTTAAGTCTGCCCCGGCTCGGATTCTTAAAAAGTACAAGGCTCCAGAGCAAGACCCTTTATTCCTTAGGAAGGATCCGCCACCAGACTCAGTGATCATAGCTGCCGCCCGAAAGACCCACTCGGTGGCATCTTCATCCACGGTACCCCCGGATAAAGAGAGCAGGCATTTAGACTCTCTGGGAAGAAAGATGTGCGGGACAGCGGCTTCAGCAATGAAGGTCTCTAGTGCGTCTGCGCTCCTGGGCAGGTACGATCGTTCTCTGTGGGATTCCCTCAGTAGATTTACAGAAAAACTGCCCAGAGAAGACAGGCAAGATTTCCAAGAGATTCTACAGGAAGGATGCCTGGTATCTAACCAAGTTATCAGCGCGGCAGCGGATGGGGCGGATTTGGCGGCTCATGGGTACGCACATGGTATCTGTGCGAGGAGATCTTCCTGGCTGAGGCTCACTGGCTTGAAACAGGAGGCACAACAACGTATCCTGAATCTCCCATTTGCCGGGAATTCTCTATTCGGTGCCCATGCAGACGAAGAGATGGCCCGCATGAAGACCGAGGTGGATACCATGAAGGCGGTAGGCCTCGAAAGAAGGAAAGATTTCAGGCGGAGGTACAGACCGTACGATAGACGCCCTTTCCAACAGAGGGTTCAAACCCCTCATTGGTCGCAAAGGTCTCAGCAACGACAGGGACGCCCTCTGTTTCAGCGAAGAAACACAAGGGAGCGAGGGTCAAGTAGACCTCAACAGTCCACTCCAAAAGCACCCACTAAGCAATGAAGTCTCGCTTCCCTCGACACTGTACACCACTCCGGTGGGGGGAAGTATTATTGCTCATCTTCACGAGTGGCACTCTATCACAAGAGACAAATGGGTGCTCAATATTGTCGAACATGGCTATTCTCTCCTTTTCAAGCAGCCTCCACCACACTTGCCACCAACCAAACACAATCCGGCTCATCTCACCTTGCTACGCAAGGAGGCTCTCGCCCTCCTAAGAAAGAATGCCATAGAAAGGGTTCCACCTGCCCACAGAGGAAAGGGGGTCTACTCCCGTTACTTTCTAGTAGCAAAGAAGGGTCAAGAGGGCGTTTTCAGGCCAATCCTGGATCTAAGACTGCTGAACAAATACATAAGAAAGCAGAAGTTCAGAATGCTAGCGCTTCACCAAATTTTCCCTCAACTGCATCAGGGAGACTGGATGTGCTCCATCGACCTGCAGGATGCGTATTTCCACATCCCAATAGCTCCAAAGCATCGAAAATTCCTGCGCTTTCGAGTAGCGTTACAGCATTACCAGTTCAGGGTTCTACCCTTTGGCCTGAAATCTGCTCCAAGAGTTTTCTCGAAATGTATGGCAGTGGTGGCGGCGCATCTACGAAGACAAAGGATATACATATATCCATACCTAGACGACTGGCTACTAAAGGCTTCTTCTCCGGAGCAGGCGAGAAGCCATCGCGACATTGTACTAGGAGTTTGCGAAGCTCTAGGTCTTCAGGTCAATTACCAGAAGTCAACCTTGACTCCAACGCAGAGTCTTCACTACCTAGGAGCTATCATAAACACAGAACTACAAAAAGTGTATCCTTCGGAGGAACGACTGTCCTCAATAAATATGAAGTGCCAGGACCTGTTGAGAGCCAGCGCACCTACGGCACGTCAGGTGACATCACTACTGGGCTCCATGGCATCGTGCATCTTTATTGTCCCAAATGCCAGACTCCACATGAGACCCCTCCAAGAGGCATTGGAGGCCAATTGGAGCCAAAGAACAGGTCGCTGGGAAGACACAATGCGGCTACCGGAGGTAGCACTGCAGTCATTGAGATGGTGGATGCACAGACCTCACCTGTCAGTGGGCGCTCCGTTTCACCAGGTACTTCCATCCGACACTCTGGTAACGGATGCGTCTCTTCAGGGATGGGGGGCTCATCTGGGTCCTTTTCAAGCGCAGGGTCTGTGGTCAGACAAGGAGAAGCAGTACCACATCAATCTGCTAGAACTCAGAGCGGTCCATCTGGCTCTCAAGTCTTTCACACCGCTAATTCAGGGGAAAACTCTATTGATACAGACGGACAATACAACCACGATGTATTACTTGAACAAACAAGGGGGAACGAGATCCCTACCCCTTTCACGAGAGTCCCAAGCGATATGGCATTGGCTCCTGGCCAGAGGAATGTCAATCACAGCAGTTCACCTGCCAGGTCAGCAGAACGTAGAAGCAGACTTTCTAAGCAGACACCTGGAGGACGTTCACGATTGGGTCCTGCACGACGAAGTCGCAGAATACATCTTCGCGCAATGGGGTCGGCCTCAACTGGACCTCTTCGCAGACGATGTAAACAGGAAATGCCCAGACTTCGCATCCAGGTTCTACCGTCCAGGATCTCGAGGGAATGCCCTGTTGATCGACTGGTCAGGGACATTTCTTTACGCTTTTCCTCCGACTCCCCTCATTCCGGCAGTGATCAGCAAACTTTACGGATCCAGGACCAGAATGATTCTTATAGCGCCACAATGGCCTCGACAATTCTGGTACACGGATCTCCTCAACCTGTCGGAAAAACCTCACAGGAGGCTGCCGTGCAGACCGGATCTTCTGAGCAGAATGGAGGGCAGGATTCTGCATCCCAACCTACCCTCTCTGAGCTTAACAGCATGGCTCCTGAATTCCTGCAGTATGGGCACCTAGGACTCTCGCAGGAGTGCATGAACATCTTGAAAGAGTCTAAACGGCCTTCCACGCGGCGTTCCTACGCTTTTAAGTGGAAGAGATTCTACATATGGTGCTGTCAGCAAGGCCATAATCCCATACGGGCGCAGGATGACGTCATACTGTCCTATTTGCTTCACCTAGCGAAATCCGGTCTGCAGGTATCATCTATTAAGGTACATTTGTCTGCTATTACTGCCTATCGCAAGTCACCTTCTCAGGAATCCTTCTTTACGAAACCTGTAGTCAAGGATTTCTTAGAAGGTTTGAAGAAAGTTTTTCCGCCAATTCGGAGGCCTTCTCCTCCGTGGGAACTGAACATAGTCCTAGCAAAACTTATGGGCCCTCCTTTCGAGCCTATCCATAAGGCCTCCTTACAACACCTTACGTGGAAAACGGCTTTTCTGGTGGCCATTACTTCAGCGAGGAGGGTCAGTGAGATCCAGGCCTTGTCTGCAAAAGAACCGTACACGGTTTTTCATGACAATAGAGTAGTTCTGCGAACTCACCCATCTTTCCTTCCGAAGGTGGTGTCAGAATTCCATATTAATCAGACCATAACTTTACCGACGTTCTTTCCCAATCCGGAAACTCCGGCTGAGAAAGCATTGCACTCATTAGACTTGAAAAGAGTGCTGAAATTTTATCTGGACAAGACAAAATCGATTAGAAACTCTAACCGCTTGTTTGTGAACTATGGTCATTTAAGGACAGGAGAAGCAGCATCTAAGCGAACAATATCAAGATGGATAGTCTCTTGTATTGTTAATACTTACCAGCTAGCTAATAGACAATTGCTAGCGCGGCCTAGAGCGCATTCCACAAGGGGAAAAGCGGCTACAGCTGCTCTCCTTAACAATGTTCCTATATCTGAGATTTGTAAGGCTGCTACATGGAAGTCTGTCCATACTTTTACAAGACATTATTGTTTAGACTCAGATGCAAGAGCGGATGCCCAAGTGGGGCAGGCCTCTCTAAGGAATTTATTTGCGTAAGACATGTCTATTCCTGCACTTCTATCGGACAGTCCGCTGGGTTTAGGGATGGGCTTGCTAATCTATTCAATGTTTATGACTATTGATGAGGATCCCCTGGAAGAGAAGGATAAGTTACTTACCTGTAAATCCTAGTTCTCTTCCAGGGGTATCCTCATCAAAGTCATAAACAACCCACCCTCCTCCCCGGACACACGTCTACTGGAAGTGCAGGACAGACAGTATTTTGATTCAATTATACAAATTGTCACCGTAAAAAGAACTGACCTAACTGTGAACCAACTGTCACCTTTCCTTCACCCCTGAGGCATGGTGGGATACTGGAGGTGCTCAGGGTCTTAAAGGCACAGTGCCAAAGTTTTTATGGTTCTCCTGTGTTAACCTACATGCAGCCTATTGGCTAAGAATGCTTCATTGTTTTTCAATGCAGTTTTCTCTATTTTTTCACTAGAGTTTGCTACTGCGTACTTCCCCAAGCCTAGTTTTAGGAGCTTGGGTACTTATTTATGCTCTATTGTAGTATTTAAAAAAAAAAAAAAAAAAAAAAAAAAACTTCATAGAAATAAAGCATTTTAGCCTGTTTTTAACATGATAGCCTGCATGACTGTTTGTTACACATGTATAATGTGTATATATTTTATATATGCTCCGGGGTCCCCGCACAAGGGCGGGAATATTCAATGTTTATGACTTTGATGAGGATACCCCTGGAAGAGAACTAGGATTTACAGGTAAGTAACTTATCCATCTGGTCATCTGGTCGCACCTCGACAGGGCCAAAAACAAAGTTTAAGGCCGACCGCGATGGAGCCCTGCTCGGCTACAGCAAACGGGAGGCCTCGGTCAAAAGTTTACCTTCAGACTTGGTCGTTTTCTTGAAGATTTTCTTCAGCAGGACGAAGTCGCCAGTCCGATCCGACCTCCCTGGAGCCCTTCCTCGGATTCGCGTCGCAGGAGCCCTCGGTGAAGATTTCTACGTTCGGACTTAGATGATTTTTCGAGATGAAAATCCTTAGAGCAGGCCGAACCTGAATCTTCATCCGACGTCCCTGGAGCCCTCTTCGGATACACTGCTTGGGAGATCCGTGGTCAACTTTCTAAGTTCGGATTTAGTCACTTTTTTGAGACTTTCTTCAGCGGGATGAACCTGCAAGTAAGGCCGGGTTACGGTTGAGGCAAGCCGGCTAGAGTTGCCGTGGCGGGTCAGTCCCTCTATGGAGCTTTTTCCAAATAGTTCTCCAATCTTCTCCAAACTTCTGGATCTTTTTCCAGAAGGTATTTTAAGGTTCGTTTGGAGTCCACAGCTGACAACAAGGTTCCAGAAGCTCTGAGTTGCTCCTTGAGAGTGCAGACTAAAACTCCCAGAGTGCACCTTGCTCAAATTCCAAAATGGCCACTGGACAGTGGTCAGCTGGTCAGTTTCTTCAGAATCTGAGACAGGGGACTCTGGTTTGCAATTTTTCACCTGTAGCAAACAGAAAGTCCCTCTTTGAACCAGTTGAAGCCAGTCAAAGTCCTTCTTGTGGTGATGCCCAAGTGTGCAGCTGGTACAGTCCTTCAGAGTGCAGTGTCCAGGTGCAGGTCAGGGGTCCAGCAGGGAAGTGCTTCTTCTCCTGATGTTCTTCCTTGTAGGAATCTGGTAGGGATCTAAGGTGTGGGTGCAGCTGTGCCTTATTCATCCTTGCTCCTGGGTGAAAAACAGGGGGGTCCCGGTTCTCCAATCGGATGCAGGGGCCTTCCCCCTGTGGTGACCACTTCCTGGGAAGTGTGACAAAAATCATTCTCAGGGAGCAAAATTAATCAAAAATCCATCATGACTGAAACTGATTTTTGGAGATTACATCTGACGGAGCCCACCCACTGGTATGGCTAAAAATCCTAAACACGCCCCTCTCCTGCCCTCTCCTGATCTAATCAAGAGGGCACCTAATTGTCTGGAGTCGCAGGATGTGAGGGAGGTGCTGGGTTGCTCCAAATGTCCTTCCCCTGCCATTGAAGACCAGATTGGCAGCCCCTCCCCACCCCCCCCCACACACACACACACTTCCTGCTTCCCCATCTGCTGAGACAGTTCTCCTCCCCCAGGCACACTCATTGTGATCCGCCCAGGCCACTTCACACCTCATCAAGGCAGCCTTGCTAGTCTGCCAGAGGCTGGCCAATCAGATAAGGGCACTACAGAGCTGAAGTTGGCAACTTTTCAGGTAGAGTTTAAAACTCTTCACCTGAACTAGTTATATTAAATCCAAATGTAAGTTGAGCGATTTATTATAACAATTAATTTGATACCAAACTTGAAGTATCTGACACTTAAGGGGACTTTGTTAATTACAATAAAGTCTCCCCATTTTAGCCTATGGAGGCCATTCACTACAGTGAGGGGAAATGAATTTGCCTGTTTTACCACACCAGGGCTTATAAAAACTATTTTATAGGGTCCCTGCTTATAGTTACATGTCATCCACCCTAGGGGCACCTAGGGCACACCTTAGGGGTGGCTTATGTGTAAAAATAAGGTAGTTTAAGACTTTGTGTTAGAAATGGGGTCTTTGGTTGACAGTCATGTTACCCTCTGTTCAAGCAAGGACCCTCACCCTAGTCAGGGTAAAAGAGAATCACCCTCAGCTAACCCCTGCTTACGCCCTTGGTAGCTTGGCAGAGCAGTAGGCTTAACCTCAGAATGCTAGGTGTAAAGTATTTGTACCATCGCACACAGTAACTCAATGAAAACACTACAAAATGACACAACACTGGTTTAGAAAAATAGGAAATATTTATCTAAACAAAACAAGACCAAAACGACAAAAATCCAACATACACAAGCCAAGTTATGAATTTTGTAAAGATTAAACTCAAAAATAGCAATTAGAAACAAAACAAATGCTTCAATGAGATGTTAACACGGCGTCGTGACGGAGTTGTTCCCAACAAGCCGACACCAGCGGCGCCTAACACGGAGTCGTGTAGACCCCCAAGTACAGTACCTTTGGTGAAGAGTGAAAACAAGCCGATGCGCGAAGTCGGGGATCGCGGCGTCTGTGCGAAACGTTGAATCCGTGCACTTCGAGCGACGTCGGTCACGACGTGGTGCGGCGACTTCCACGGAGTCGCGGACTTCAGCGGGGCTGCAGCGGCGTCAGGCCTGCGAAGAGCGTTGCGTTCCAACGAAGGTCACGGCGTCGGGTGCAGGCGGTGTCACCGGTTTCAGCAGCGGCGTCGGTCACGGAGTCGTCCGAAGTCGATTTCCTTAGATTTCCACCAGCTTTCCTTTCAAGGGCCCAGGGACTGGATAGGGCACCACTTGTCAGAGCAGGAGTCTCTCCAGAGACTCCAGGTGCTGGCAGAGAGAAGTCTTTGCTGTCCCTGAGACTTCAAACAACAGGAGGCAACCTCTAACTCAAGCCCTTGGAGATTTCTTCACAAGATGGAAGGCACACAAAGTCCAGTCTTTGCCCTCTAACTCTGGCAGAAGCAGCACTGCAGGAAAGCTCCACAAAGCACAGTCACAGGCAGGGCATCACTTCTTCCTCAGCTATCAGCTCTTCTCCAGGCAGAGGTTCCTCTTGGTTCCAGAAGTGTTTCTAAAGTCTGTAGATTTGGGTGCCCTTCTTATACCCATTTTAGTCTTTGAAGTCACCTTTCTTCAAAGGGGACTCACACCTACTTGTGAAATCCTGCCTTGCCCAGGCAAGACCTCAGACACACACCAGGGGGTTGGAGCCGGCATTGTCAGAGGCAGGCACAGTCCTTTCAGATGAGAGTGACCACTCCACCCCTCCCTCCTAGCAGAGATGGCTAATCAGGAAATGCAGGTTACACCCCAGCCCCCTTTGTGTCACTGTCTAGTGCGAGGTGAAAAACAACCCAACTGTCAAACTGACCCAGACAGGGAATCCACAAACAAGGCAGAGTCACAGAATGGTTTAAGCAAGAAAATGCTCACTTTCTAAAAGTGGCATTTTCAAACGCACAATCTTAAAATCAACTTTACTAAAAGATGTATTTTTAAATTGTGAGTTCAGGGACCCCAAACTCCACATGTCCATCTACTCTCTAGGGGAATCTACACTTTAATCATATTTAAAGGTAGCCCCCATGTTATCCTATGAGAGAGACAGGCCTTGCAACAGTGAAAAACAAAGTTGGCAGTATTTCACTGTCAGGACATATAAACCACATTACTATATGTCCTACGTTATCCATACACTGCACCCTGCCCTTGGGGCTACCTAGGGCCTACCTTAGGGGTGCCTTACATGTAAGAAAAGGGAAGGATTAGGCCTGGCAAGTGGGTACACTTGCCAAGTCTTTGCCCTCTTACTCTGGCAGAAGCAGCACTACAGGAAAGCTCCACAAAGCACAGTCACAGGCAGGGCATCACTTCTTCCTCAGCTATCAGCTCTTCTCCAGGCAGAGGTTCCTCTTGGTTCCAGAAGTGTTTCTAAAGTCTGTAGATTTGGGTGCCCTTCTTATACCCATTTTAGTCTTTGAAGTCACCTTTCTTCAAAGGGGACTCACACCTACTTGTGAAATCCTGCCTTGCCCAGGCAAGGCCTCAGACACACACCAGGGGGTTGGAGCCGGCATTGTCAGAGGCAGGCACAGTCCTTTCAGATGAGAGTGACCACTCCACCCCTCCCTCCTGGCAGAGATGGCTAATCAGGAAATGCAGGTTACACCCCAGCCCCCTTTGTGTCACTGTCTAGTGCGAGGTGAAAAACAACCCAACTGTCAAACTGACCCAGACAGGGAATCCACAAACAAGGCAGAGTCACAGAATGGTTTAAGCAAGAAAATGCTCACTTTCTAAAAGTGGCATTTTCAAACGCACAATCTTAAAATCAACTTTACTAAAAGATGTATTTTTAAATTGTGAGTTCAGGGACCCCAAACTCCAGATGTCCATCTACTCTCTAGGGGAATCTACACTTTAATCATATTTAAAGGTAGCCCCCATGTTATCCAATGAGAGAGACAGGCCTTGCAACAGTGAAAAACGAAGTTGGCAGTATTTCACTGTCAGGACATATAAACCACATTACTATATGTCCTACTTTATCCATACACTGCACCCTGCCCTTGGGGCTACCTAGGGCCTACCTTAGGGGTGCCTTACATGTAAGAAAAGGGAAGGATTAGGCCTGGCAAGTGGGTACACTTGCCAAGTCGAATTTACAGTGTAAAAATACACTTACAGACACTGCAGTGGCAGGTCTGAGACATGATTACAGGGTTACTTGTGTGGGTGGCACAACCAGTGCTGCAGGCCCACTAGTAACATTTGATTTACAGGCCCTGGGCACCTCTAGTGCACTTTACTAGGGACTTAACAGTAAAACAAATATGCCAATCATGGAGAACCAATTACGTGCACATTTTAAACAGGAGCACTTGCACTTTAGCACTGGTTAGCAGTGGTAAAGTGCCCAGAGTAACAAAAACAGTAAAATCAGAGTCCAGCACACATCAACAACCTGGGGAACAGAGGCAAAAAGTTAAGGGAGACCACGCCAAGGATGAAAAGTCTAACACTTTGGAAGTACTTTTGATTCCAACGTCAAATCTGCATTTAACTTTAATTTAAAAGCAGCCAGCAAGACAGGCCTGCCTTTAAAATGACCCTGGGAACCTCAGCAGTGCACCTATGGGTGCACTACCTATGCTGGGATCCCCAAACCTACATGCCCTACCATATACTAGGGACTTACAGGTAGGTTGACATAGCCAATTATAATTAGCCTAATTTGCATACTCATTTTACACAGGGCATCGGCCCAGGGACTGGGTAGCAGTACCCATGCCACCATCAGAGTCAGGCAAAAAGTTAGGGGGGGCTCTGCAATCAGCCCTGTTTTCTCACAGAATCTAAACCTGAAAGTAAAATATTGGTCTGGTTAGGGAACTTGCAGTGCAGAACTCAGGAATTAGCATATACGGAGGGACCTAGCTTTAGTCATTAGGTGAAAGTGTCCAGCTTTGGTCACCAAGACCAAAAACGATAATCAATTGATGTGGCATGACTTGTGATGCATAGGATTAATTTGCCTGCATCTAATCTGGGGTGAGATCTCTTGTCCCATATCCAGGATTTGAAAAGTGCTTGTGAGTTCAATAAACCCTTACACAGAAACAGAAACTAACTCCATGTTTTTGGTTCCCAGAAAGAATGCGTCACAAATACACCACAGGAAGCCTTGGTGTGGATTAATAGCAGCATGGTCAGGATTATAAGAGAAAGACAGTGAGCTTCATTTGGAAGCATAAGCGTAGGACTCTGGCTGATTCAACAGGTGACCTCCTGATTTAAGTCTTTCAGCGCCACATAGAGCATGTGCTACGTAAGATGCCCATGTGCATCCGATGCTGGGTTGTGTCAGTATTTTGCTACACTATGTTTTGTGCAGTTTTCAGTCGATTCAGACAACATTATTGTGTTATGGTTGGGGACATTCTGTTGCTCACTCCCTTTCCAGGGTGACTTCTTTAAATCTGGCACCCACTACTCCAGATATGGGAGACAGCCTTTATGCTGAAGTCTTTACCACACAGTGCCTTACCAAGCAGCCTTTACTGTGCAGGTAAGTACCGCACAGGTAAGTATTTGTACGTTTACCACACATCTCTTTACCACACAGATATTTGTTTTCTAAATAATATAATTCTTATGTTATTTAAAAAAGAGTGCTAGGTGCGGTAGTGGTAAAGAGAGGTTATGATAATTTAGGGTTTAAGCGTGGGCAATGATAAAGAGAGGTAACAGTCATTTTAATTGTTTGAGGTGGGGAGGGGTCAGAGGAAGTTAGGAGTATATTAAAAACCAGGGGGTTGAGGAGAGGGGTATTCCTTCCCAAAGAAGAAAACATCATTATTTTTATTATATATATTTGTGTGACATTGGGGTTTTTGGTTGAGGGAGATGAAACCCTACTCAGGCAAACCACAATTATAAAGGTGAACGACAAAAGAAAAGCTGCAACATTAACCTGAGATTAATCCTCTGGTAGCTTGCCACAAAGCAGCCAGCCTTAATTTAGAGGCAATGTGTAAAGTATGTATGCAGTACACAAGCAATAATAAAGTAAAACCACAACAAAAGAAAAATCCTAAAGGGAGTTAGAAAAATACATTTACATTTATTAAACAATTTGAGACCTAAATGAAAAACATCCAATGAGTAGGACTGGAGATATTGAATTTTAAAAGATTAGATTAAAAGTAGTGCCAAAATGCACAAAGCAGCAACTGAGGGTATCTAGTTGCACTGGTCCGGGACAAAAACACAAGTTTGGGCCAACTGCCATGGAGCACAGGCCAGACACTCAACCAGGTTTGGCACAGGAGGAATGTACCTTACGTTCTTGGTGTGCGGTCTACGTGACATTGCTTTGCGTCGTCTGGCGTTGATTCTGATAGGGATTTGTGGCGACGCTTTGCGATACTTTGTACTGGTTCATATGAAGCTTGCAGCTGTGCAGCAAGGCTTCTCGGTGCTTTGCTTCACTCAGCGTCAGTTCTGATGCAGCTGTGCAGCCACGTGGCGATGCTTTGCAGGCTTTCGTGTTACTTCCCGATGGAGTAACATGGGAAAGAACTCCAGTGGAGGCCTGCAGGGCTCAGGCAGGTTCAGTTGCTGATCCAAGCAAGTCCAGTGCAGTAGATCAGCTGGGACATTGCAGGGAGGTCTCTAGGGCTTGTTGTGTCCCTATAGTTCAGATCAGGAGGTCAGCCATCTGACCCTTGGAGCCACTCTGCCTGGAATGAAGGAAGCAAGTTCAGTCTTTATTGTCAAAGAGCAAGGCAGGCCTCAAGCAGCAGGGCAGTCCTTCTTCTGAAGTATATTGAAGAGTTGGTCCGGGGGTCCAGTGTTTATACCTGGTGCCAGCTTTAAAGTGGGAGAAACTTCTAGACTTCCCCACACATCTGGTTCTGAAATGTCCTTCCTTCCCCTGCCTGGCTATGAGGGGTGTGGGGTGACAACAGACTAGTCTGAAGCCCTTTGTGAGTGTGCTAAGGCAGCCTGTTTCAAGTGCAAGTGTGGTAGGTGACAGCTTCGCACCTCCCATACTGACATGATGGACAATCCTGAAAACATCTAGCTCCCCCCTTGTATTAATGTCTGGGAGGAATACTCAAAAGGCCATCTGTCAGCTACACCTAGTCACTTCACCTGGAACACCTTCTGCAGACACCTAATGGTTAGGATAGGAAAATACCAACTTTCTAAAAAGGGCATTTTCAGAATTGTGACTTAAAAAGGTGTAGGCCTGGCAAATGGTTTATTTAGCCAAGTCAGAATGGCAGTTCAAAACTGCCCACAGGTCGTAATGGCAGAACTGAGCCATGTTTAGAGAATGGCTCTTTAGTTGGGTGGAACAAGAAGTGCTGCAGGCCCCTTGTAGCATTTAATTTAGGGGTCCTAGGTACATGTAGTACCACTTTGGTTGAGAATTAACTAAATGTTCCAACTGTGTGTAAGACTATTTTATCATGTTTAAAGGAGAGAGCAAAACCACTCTATCACTGGATAGCAGTGGTAAAAGTCCTAAAAGCCAACACAAACAGGTTAGGAAAACATGAGGGGAGAAGGAAAAAAGTTTGTGGGTGACCCTGCAGAGAGGGCCAAGTTCAACACGACCCCCCTCCTGCCAAACACCAAGGTGGGATAACTAATACTGTCATAGGCTGGCCTGCTGAGGCGATAGAACATGGACAACGGGCATCTTCTCCAGTGGTACTTGTCAGTTCTATGCCCTCTGAACACAGTTGGATCCCTCTGTCACTTCTCTCCTGAGTCACTGGACTGACCCACGGGGAACCCTTTCTCCTCATCTTTAGACCCCCATCTGTGAAGCACCTAACTTAACTTGCTCACAAATGTATCCAAGTAGGCAGACAGTACCAACATGGCCAACAAAGTTATGTGGCACATTCCGCCCCTTGGATCCAAATTCTTTCCCCAGCCCAAGGAAAATTCTGCCCATAGAGCCTGCAACTAACAGAGGCCACTAACAGCTGTCCGTATCAAGAGCCAGGCCCCAGGTCATCCGTGAGGCTGGCAAAGAGTTCCCTAAATGCTCCAGAGGGTGCTCTAAACTCTGAGGTTTTTCAGAGTGGGGGGCAACTGTGCTGGGTGACAGGCACCCTCTTTCCACTCTTCCTCCCACCAGTCCAGGGATTTGGCCACGCAACCTAGGGTCTGTAGCCTGACCACGTGCCTGCCGAGCTATGACTTCCAGAGGGGGACCACCACTCCCCTCAAGGGTGACATGCTCTGTTGTGTCATGCAGGGGTCTGCCTGGTGCAAGTCTCCAGCCCTCTACTGCTGTGACAGTGCAGGAAGCACCTCTGGGTCAGAAGGGGCCTCACCAGGGTCAGTCTTGAGGTGGTCTGTCTTCAGCGCTGACAATCCTTAATCCACTGGGCTTCCTACTTTCGACTGTCTCCAACTCTTGCCCCTCCTTCTGGGCCTCTGTACTCTGGGAGTAGAACCTCCAGAAACCATAGCTTTCTGAGCACCCTGGGTAGATGCCCATACCAGCCCTTCTAATAACAATGGTAACTAATTTCCCAGAATGCAGTCAGTAGGAATCTGGGGACTAAACATGACCTTCTTCTGCGTCACTTCCTAACCCCATTCTAGGGGCATGAGAGCCATAGGGCGAACAGAGTCCTGCCCAAGGGCCTGACTCACCATACACATCTGTCCGGTGTACTCACCTGGGGAAACCAACCTTTCCACCACCATGGTCTGGCTGGCACCAGTATCCTTCAGAGCAGTGGCAGGAATCCCATTCACTATGACCGATGAAAATGACAACTCTCAAACTCTGGGGGTCACAAGCCTAACCTCTGCGTCCATCCCCCAACTAAGGGAGATTAGGGCATGTTGTAGCACCTGCCTCAGGGGATACTTTCCTTAAAATCACAATGGCTACAGTTCCCAGTGAAAACACAATACAAAAACATCCCAAACCAAGCTGGAAACAGAGATTAAAATGTAATAAACAATTTGAGACCAAAATTATCTCACATATTAGATCACTCATAACATTTTCCATGACATCATAACATCACTTATGACATCTGAAATTAAATAATTGGTAACAACACTGTGCATGGTGAGGGTGCGAGTTATAAATACTTTAGGTAAATAGACTGGTGAAGTTCAGAGGTTTTTAGAGTTTAAAATGTAGCTATTTAGCATTTGTGGTTTGCTTACAGCTTTGGCACCATTTGTCAAATCTTCACAAAACTTTCAGGGTGATCCATTGAGCGGGGTGGGAGAAAAAGGAGGGGGTCCCAAAAGGCGTTTTTCTCATTAATTGTTTCCATAGGAAAATTGAACACCATTACAGAAGTACACTAAGGGCCAGATTTAGATCTTGGTGGTATTACCGCCAATCCACCGCAGCGGTGGACTTGAAAACACCGTCAAGTCGACAGTGTTCCGCCCACTGTATTCAGATGTATTGCTGCTCAGCAGCAGACCACCACAACAGAGTGTTCTCCCTAACCATCAGGCTGGCGGGTTCCCACCACCCCAATTTAGATGTTACAGTCCTGCCGGCGGAGTACTGGTGGCAGATTACTGACGTAGGGAGCCTATCGCAGAAGCCATTGGGCATTGTACAATGGCAGTGTCCATCGCATAGAGGTAAGTGACAGACACACACTGTACCGCGTTCACCTGCACAACACACAACCTACACACTATTATCCATTGTCATTCCACTACAACACCTACATGCAGAAAACACACATTGCCATACATCCATGACACAACATACTCACACCATTGATACTACACACACATACACACAACACAACCAACACAATGACACACCCATCTATAAAAATACACGCACACAAAAGCACAATTGCACACATCACGACAATGACCACCACGTGGCACACATACATACACAACCAAATCATTCACTCCAGCTCCCTTCACCTCGACCAGCCAGTCCAATCTCACACATACATGTACTGCATACACTTCTGGACTCACAATATCACAGGTACAGATGCACTTGTAATGTTCACACATATGCATGGTGACAAGTGTGATGCAATCGTTATTGTGATGCCAGCATTCATCTGGCATTGAATAACGACACGACATTGTCAATGTGTGCGATATGTGTCTTGTACAAGTGTGTCCACATCAATCACTGACATAAATGTGTTCCCGACATATGCATGTACGTGGTATTTAAAAAAAATACTTGTGGCATGTATAGTTCTGTAGCTCATGTTCCGTGCCCACCAACGTACATAATACATGCAATATCCCTATCTTTGTGTTTGTTAATGGCAGGGTTGTTTTTGTCCTCTGTGGTCCAGTGGTAGCAGCAATAGCGGATGATGTACAGTAGGGTCCAGTCCAAAAACTCCCCTCCAATCTGCCAAATCAGGTGTAGAGGTCAGACCGCCACAGTTGGCTTGGTTGTAAGGCACATCCAAATCTATGTGGCGGTAAAGGTGGCTGGAGTCTCGCCGTCAGCTCCTATTCCCAATGCCACCATAGTGGTGGCTGGAGATACTTGGCAGAGTCGGTGGGACTCGGGAGGTGTTTTTGCCTATGGTACCACCAACATCTAATCGGGCGGCTGACAGCCAAACCAGTGAGGGGACCGTTACTGCCAAGATCTATATCAGACCCTGAATTTTGGAAGAAAGCTGTATCTTGGTCCAAAAAGTGTGCTTTTGTGATTTGGTGTAAATCTGTTTAGTAGTGTCGTTTTGAGAAATTAGGGTTCAAAAACGTAGTATATTTCACATCGCTGCAAATCCGTGGAGCCAGCAGATCACTATATAAGATCTGATTGGCTTGCATCACATCAACAGAGATGTGGTGGCGGCCATTTCAGACTCAGTCCCCGGGCCAAAACATTTTTTACAACTACATTGTGAAGATCTACAGCGCTGATAAAAAAAAAAACAGCGGTCTCCCACCTTTTCACCTTTTTAAAAATAAGCTACCCAGGGTGGGCCAGGGCCCACGGGCCATGGTACTTTTATTTTTAGGGGTAGGGGGTGTACAGCCATTCTCCCCGAGCCTCTAAGGGGACCCCCTTCCTATAGACTTTTTTTAGGCTTTCGGAAGGTGGGCCCACAACACCCTCTCCCAAACCCGCTAGCTTTCCTGCGGGCGCAGTAAATTGCCCCAGGAACGCCATCCCATGGGACCATATTCATGCAGTGTCTGAGCGACCACATCTCCCTGGACACTCCCATTTCCTTCATGGAAGAGTCCGGGCATTGCCTGCCCGCACTCTCCTTTGCAGCCACCCAGATGGGAGAAGAGAAAAATGCTGTTCCCACCTAGGCAGGAGGAAAGTAATGGAGTGGGCTCCTGCCAGCACCTCGGATGGGTACTGGCTGAGGAGTCAGCAGGAGATGTTGGGCTCTCCCATGGCTCCTAAGGTTTCAGCTACAAATGGATGACCCAGGTAGGCACCGGGGTACTCATTTATTTTAATTTTTTTAATGGCCTACTCCCACCACAGTGGTGGCTAGGGAGCTGGCTGGGGCTGCTAAGACCTTAAGGCTCTCCCCACAGCCCTCAAAGATTAACAGTACAAAAAAAATTGCCACGGAGCTGGCAGAGGCCGCACAGGCCTTGGGGCTCCCCCGGCATCCCATAACATTAAAAAAAAGGTGTGGTTACCCTATGTGGGCTCCAGTGCACCCAATAAATATATATCAAATGAATCATAAAGGAGCTGCTCATTTATTATTTAATGTTCCCATTATGAACTGTGAGGACTTTTGTTTATATTTGTGGATTCTGGTAATACCCTTAGAATGGACAGGTACACAACAAAGCATTTTTTTAATGTTAGGGAGGCAGCAGCCTTCCAGAAACATTTAAAAAGCACAATAAGGCTCCTTAAGTCCATGACCACAAGAGAGCTCACCATATTTTTTTAAAGCACTCCAAGCTGCAGCCGTATTTTCTGAGGTGCCCGCTTCTGCTGGGTGCTATGGCTACACTTTGTGGCCTGAAAAATGATTAAAGAAAGATGCAAATCCATGTAGATTTAAACAAGGCTTTATTAAAAAGTAATGTATGTCAGTGACCTTTATCTTAAACACAAACACACACATATAAATATATATATATATATATGGAGAGAGAGAGAGAGAGCGCGAGAGAGAAGCAGAAAGACAGGCAAGCCTTCAGGAGTTCCCTTCAGAATAAACATTATATTCACACAAAAAAACAAAGGTAACTATAACTTATGCCCCCACCATGCTCATCAATAATTTTATTGCAATGAGAATGAGAATATCAATGATGTCATAGAAGATGTCATTACTAATGTAATATGTAGGGAAATCAGCAGTGCATAGTGAGGGTGCAAGTTATAGTTAAGTTTGGCATGAGTTATAGCTTCTTGAGATAAGTATAACTATAACTGCTGAATTTCTATGGTTTTGTGTGTGTAAATCTGAACCTATTATGTCCCTGTAATCTTTGATTTTTTAGTGAATTTCTATGGTTAGTTTAATTCCGTGTCCTAACTATAACATCCCTGTAACCTTTGATTTTTTCTGGGAATTTCTAAGGTTTTTTACGTAAAGTAATATTTAATTACTATTTGTTAATCCAACTGCCACCATGCACGGCCATACACAGCAAGGGTTGGGCACAGGCCCTGGCCTCCAACCAACCCCTGCATGCAGCCAACCCCACGCTGCGTGTGGGTGTGTGAATGGCTGTATAGGTTTGTGACTGGGTGTATGTGGTTGTGTAAGTGGGTGTCTAGTGTATGAGTGGGTGTGGGGGCATGTGTGAGTGGCTGTGTGGATCTGTGAGTGGGTTGAGTGGTTTTGTGGGTGAGTGGGTGTGTGAGTGGCTGTATGGGTGTGTAAGTGGTTGTGTGGGTGTGTGAGTGGGTGTATGAGTGGCTGTGTGGGTCTGTGACTGGGTGTGCGAGTGGTTTTGTGGGTCTGTGAGTGGGTGTCTGAGTGGTTATATGTGTATGAGTGGTTGTCTGGGTGTGTAAGTGGGTGTGTGGGTGGCGCTGTGGGTCTGTGATTGGGTGTGGTAGTGGTTTTGTGGTTCTGTGAGTGGGTGCATGGGTGAGTGAGTTAGTGGGTTTCTGAATGGGTGTATTGGATCTGTGTCTCTAGATATACATACATCTTTTTTCCTTAATATCTCCAAAACTGTTGAACAGATTTACACTAAATTGCAAAAGGAAATCTTTCTGGACGAAGATCTAGCTTTCTGCCAAATTTGGTGTAATTCCATCCAACGGTTCGGGCTGTAGTCGTGTCTAAAATCCCTATGGGAATTTGCATGGGGAAAATACATTTTGAAACTCCCTCGCCCCCTTTTACTTGAGGAATCACCTCAAAACTTTCCAGACAGCAGCTGTAGTGAGTGACAAAATAGTTTTGAAAAATTTGTAAAGATTCATCAAACAGCACAAAAGTTATTAGCAAAAGAAAAAACATGTTTCCTATGGAAAATAGGTCCTAACTATAACGTCCTACTGGTGATTGCCAGTAGGTTATATACTTACCTTACATATGCTTACTGTGCATGGTAAAGGAATGGTGGTAGAGGCATTTGTGTGGTAAAGGGTACAAGGAAAGGTATTCATGGTAATTACATGTATTGGAAAACCATACATTCTCCAGATATTGGCAGGCAAGGTCCTTACATCTTGCATTGTAGTGAGAAGAATTGAAATGAATGTCTAAGCTCTGCTCCCCTTTCCTTAATATTGACAGAGTGTCCCAATCTGATTACTGTTTTAATGTGAGCAAGATGCACTAGTTCATTTAGGCATCCTGAAGCAGACACAAAGTATGGAAGGAAACAAGAAGTGATATAACATTGTCCCTGCAACCTAGAGTACTTCTGTTTTTCCACTCTCACTACTGTGTAGTTCATGGGGTATGGAACGTAGGATCCTCAGGGTTTCTCTAGGGTGGAACCTGTTGCAGTTTTTTTACCTGGATAAGTGTTCCACCATCTGTAGCAGGACGTCCAGAAAGTTATTTTTCACAGAAAGCGTAGGGTAGGATATTTTTATAGAATGAACCAAACCTCAAGGAACAGTTTTCCAAGATTGTCAGGGAATAAAATTGGTAAATATAAAGAATCAGTGAGTGTCCCTGAACAATTGAAGACAGGGTGAACAGGCCAAGAATGTTCATGTTATCTAAGAGGTGGTGTGCGTACAAGCATACAAGTAGACAGATTTGAGAGGAAAGAGGTTTCCATTTCTGACGCTATGAATCAGCCTGCATGCAGCATGTGCCACCCCGGGAAGCATTAGCAAATACATCAAGCACTGATAAAGCCAGTCTTTTAAGCTTTGCAAAGTGAATACATGTTTAACAAAGCTTCAGTATTGCAACACAGGTTGAGCATGGGCAGATCAGAGCAGGCTAAGATTCCCTCTAACGATGAGGCTGTTCATGCGTTGCAAAAATACACTCTTCCCTATGGCACCAACAGGTGCAGTACAAGCAGTGGCACAGAGAATACTGCAACCAACAAGAGGGAATGGTACACATGATTAGTGGAAAGGAGGAACAGAGGTTCCACAGAAGGTGCCACACTCCTCAGACTGGTAGAGGCGAGGTAGCTAACAGCAGTGGATCAGTCTACAGAGCTCTTGTGGGTGGGGTTCGAGTTCAGTCAGAATGAGCCCACCACTCAACCGGTCCTATTACATTCTCGCAGGTCTCCTGGTTACCTTAAAGGGAGGTGCCCTCATAGTATGACAAAAAAGCTCAGGGACAGGAAGCAATTACAATCCATGGGGGAGGACCACTTCCAAGGTGAGGCTGCATGAGAAGAAACCAATGTAGTGCTGGCTGGCCAACTGGAAGCAGTGATTGCCATTCAAGATTATCTTATAATGGAAACACTTCTACAAGAGGGGAGGAAGTGGTAAGGAAGGATACTATCTTGTCTAACTCAAAAGTAGATTAGGGTATATACATAGGGTCCTGAAGAATTGCCATTGACTTGTTGTGAGTGCACCAGGCAAAAAAGGGTTGACCTTATGAGTAACTAAGCTTCACTGTTCTTTTTAGGCTCTAATTGTTTTTAATCTTGGCATGAGTTTCCCTCTTCAATAGAACTTACTGACATTTGGCAACCCATGGCCAATGTTTTCTTCCTTTTCCAATCTACCTCCTCCCCCTCACAAGCTAGGCACAGGCGACCTTCTACTGCCTCATCATCAATAGCGTGAGTCAAAAGTTCTCCGGCAAAGAGTCCTCATTCGAGGGGCCCTCTGGGCACTGCAGCACCCACCCAGTGAGGAGCATGGCCCAATGATGAAGCATGCCACTTAGGTGGGCGAGATACCAACACCAACTCATTATTCAACTGCAGGCAGATAGTACCACATAGTTACTGACAAGGGGTAATTTGTAAACCACACAAAGGCAGTCACAGCACTGGTACCGACTGAAAGTCATTAATCTGTGTCACACAGGCAGTCATAGTCTGGTACTGATAGGAAGTCATTTGTCACCTGCAGATAGGCAGTCGTAACACTACTACCAACAGGACGTTATTACTCATTGTCACACAGGCAGTCATAGTAGGATTTCATTTGTCACCTGCAGACAGGCAGTCATAACACTGGTACCGACAGGAAGTCATTAATCAGTCACAAACAGGCACTCCCATGTTAGGAGAAGGAAACTGTTAAACTGGTGTATACTATGTAGTCGCCAAGGAGCTGCAGGTACAGCGACACAGGCACAACTATGCGACCAGTGGTGTTAGAGAGTCCTCCAGCATACCTCTTGTCTCAGCCTTCTCAGTTTACCAGTCTACAGTCTGTTAACACCTCTGAAGAGTCACGCAACCGGAGAGGAAGGAAGGGAGACTGTCCTTGTGAGCCCTGAACAGGTGGCGGATCGCAGTACTCGGCCTCCCTTTGGGAAATGATGTCTGTGAGCAAACACCCAGGACACCAACTCTGTGGCTGAGTGCCCCTGGAGTTCTGCCACCTTCAGAGACCGCTCTGGTAGACAGGGTCTATGCTATCATTCACGAGAGGTTCCTGGGCAGAAGAATCAGGCAGAATGCAGCTGGTAAAAAAGTGGTTCTCTTTATTTTAGTTACAAGCATATAGGAAACAAAGGGCCATATTTACGAGAACTTGGTGTAGGGCAGTGCGGCAAGTCGCATTACTGCGCTGCCCTATGCCAAAGTGAAAGGGCAGGAATACACTGTATTTATGCAATATGAAGCTTTCCTGACCATTCTCCAAGCGCTGGCACTGTTCTGGCTGCCTAGTGCCGACGCAGGACCCTTGCCCCATGGTGCAAGAGTGCCTGTGTTGTTGGCAAGATTGTTTTTGTGCAGGAAGGGGCACCCTCCTTCACAGAAACAATCCAGAGAGGCGATGTCAACTTTCCATGTGTGCTGCAGAATGCAGCACACATGGAAATAAACGAGGAGAAATAAAGATATTTGGGCGTAAGGTTTTGACGCATTCCCAGGTTTAACAAGTCCTTGTAAGGCTGGGAATGTGTCAATACCCATGGGAGCTGCATAGGAAAACGCACCGCAACGCCCATGGAACGCCTCCCTGGCGCAGAGTAAGGCAACACTGCGACTTGCGCTGCCTTGCCTTACTCCATATCTATGAGGTCATTCAAAGCCACGCAAAGTGGCTTTGCGTGGCCTCATAGATATGCTTTTGTAATCTGCACTGCCGGAGCGTCAAGAAAAGTGATGATACGGCGGTGCACGGAGCTCATAAATATGCACCCAAACAGTGTACCGCCAGCTCTATTTAGGAAATATTCACCCCAGCAGCAATGAACCCTCCTTATTACACACGGTGCAAGGGGGAATTCAGTGGCTCAGTATATGTGATGATTTGCTTCATGCTCTCTCCAAACAGAGACTGAATTTAGAAGATAGGGAGGAGATTATTCTCCTTTTGCTGTGAGGTTTTCGCCTCTTGTCTGGTAAAAAACCTACAGAAACGGAGGAGGCAATTACCAATTTGTTCATCCACAGCATTAGGTTTCTCACCTTCTGCAGAAACAAGCCATGGAGCCAGTCCGTCCACTTCTGGAAGGGAAAGAGTTCTGTGGGTGCTTTCTGGTGCAGAAGAAGGGCATAAAGAAAACATTTAAGCCCATTTCAAGCCCACAACGGTGACCACATGGCTATGGGAAGAAATTCGGAATCCAGGCTTTGTATCAAGTATTTGACCAATTTCCAAAAGGTGACTAAATGTGTACCGCGAGTTACAAGATGGTTATTTCCACATACAATTGCAATAAATAATCCAACATGCATTCACTTGAAGCTGGAATATGCTGATTATCAGTAGAAGTTTCTGTCACCCATCCTCTGATGAGCCATGCAGGCCCTTTCGAAGAGCACTGCGATGGTAGCAGATCACCTAAGAAGGAAGTAGAACTTCTTCCTCTACTACATGAATAATTGCTTGATGAATGTCATATCAGCAGACTTACCTTTTCTATCAACTTCTGGGTCTTCACTTAAATCACTCCAAATAAAGCCCTGTACAAACCTACATAACTTAGGCTTGATTCTAAAGACAGGCAGTAGCAGGAAAAGTATTGACTGGTGTGTTTTTCACCAGTAACCTTTATCTCCGGTAGTAGTTACAGATGCAACTGTAGTGGGGTGGGGGGTTGACAAGCCACTCCTTCAGATACAAGGTCTTTGGTCAGACAGAGATAAAACATAATGGATTAGCCTACTGCAACTCACTCAGGGCAGTACAAGAAGCCCTAAAACCATACCACCCGTTGTCCAAAGAAAACAAAGCAGGTTGGCAGCATTAAGATATCTCTCTTTCTCCACACGTAAGTCATATGGTACTTACTGATAGGCAGGGTTCTCACAGTCAAATATGGTCGTATCAGGTGTGCAGAAGCAGAGGGAGACTCTTTGAGCAAGATGTTGAAAGACACAAATGCACGATTTCTGACTGATGGCACATTATGCAGTATCTTCCAAGACCGGGACTATCCACAAGCAATCGGCCAACCAACATAAAGTTTATTTTTATTTTAAGAGGAAGAGATTCTACATGTGATGTTTGCAAATATCCCCAAACCTTCTGCCAGGAGTAAGCAGTGTTGCCACACCTCATTTACCTTGTGAAATCTGGTCTTCAATTCTATTACACTTCGCACCTATCACAGTGCTTAAGAAAACTCCTCTGCAGGGTTCTTTAAAAGACTTTCTAGAAAGAATTAAAAAAAAACAGTCTCCTTCTTCAAAACTTAGCATTGTCCTTCAATATTGTATTATAACACTGGAATGTTGAGAGCTCCATTGAAGACAATGGAGTAGCTCTGGACTTATGACTGGTATACACCTGCAGTTTCAACATTCCAATGTTTGTCTTTCCGTTTCTCTCTTTTTAATTTAAAATATTCTACCATTAGTGTGTGGAATGTTGTAAAAACCTTATAGACTTTCTGCCTAGAGCTGTACCGATTGTTAAAGGCCCTCTCTCTCGTTATAGGACCTCACCTGCAGCTCAGGTGTATAACTCGGGTTCAGGGCCTTTTACAACCGGTATAGCCCCTGGCAGTGAGATGTAAGGCTATAATAATGTGTCCGTCATTGGAACACATGCCCAAGTGACCTTCGCAGCATCTTTGCTGGAGAGACCCTTTTCTAGAGGCTTTCAAACTGGCTTGTAGAATAAGCAAGATCTAAGGACTACATTTCGACAAGCCTTAATCTTTGTTTCACTGCAATAATCATGAGGACCTTCCTTTTCTGCCCAAATTGGTTTCCGATTCCATGTAAATCAAACCATAACTCTAAAACCTTTCAGTCAAAGCCAAAACTAAATGTGAGAAGGGCTTTGAAATATTATCAAGAGAATGCAAATGTTAAGAAGTTTTTTGTCAAATACAGTCGTATCAGAATAGGCATAACCTCTCCCAGATTCTCCACAGAGAGGTGGATAGTTGTGTGTATAACAAAACAAATCCCCCTATCCAGTAAGGTCAAGACTTCATTTTACGGGGGCACAGCTCTCCAGCTGAGATCTGCAACACTGCCACATGGAGAGCCATTCATTCCTGTACTAGATACTGAATTCAGATTCCAGAGTGGATTCCCATATTTGCCAGCATCCTCTTGGTTAGAATATCTATGTTTCTGTCAAGTATTGTTTTCATACCTGCCTGCTGCATGTTTGGTGGATGACCTTGCAGTTTCATTTAGCGTTTATGCCGATCAATGAAGATTTCATAAAGAGGAGGAGTCATTACTTGTAATCCTAGTTCTCCATCGTGGGAATCTTCAGTGAAGTCATTACTTGTAATCCTATTTCTGCACGATGGGAATCTTCACTGAAATCATTACTTGTAATCCTAGTTCTCTACAATGGGAATCTTCAGTGAAGTAATTACTTGTAATCTTAGTTCTCCAAGTCAATACTTTTAATCCTAGTTCTCCACCATGGAACTCTTCAGTGAAGTTATTACTTCTAATCCTAGTTCTCCACCAGGGGACTCTTCAGTGAAGGCATTACTTTTAATCCTAGTTGTCCACCATGGGACTCTTCAGTGAAGCAATTACTTGTAATCCTAATTCTCCACAATGGTAATCTTCACTGAAATCATTACTTGTAATCCTAGTTCTCTACAGTGGGAATCTTCAGTGAAGTAATTACTTGTAATCCTAGTCCTCAACCATGGGACTCTTCAGTGAAGTAATTACTTGTAATCTTAGCTCTCCACCACTGGACTCTTCAGTGAAGTCATTACTTTAAATCCTTGTTCTCAACATGGGGCTCTTCAGTGAAGTCATTACTTGTAATCCTAGTTCTCCACCAATGGGACTCTTCACTGAAGTCATTACTTCTAATCCTAGTTCTCCACCCTGGGAATCTTCACTGACCACACTTCTGCCTTTCCTGTCATTAGCAATATAATGTTCCCGGTTCATGTAGATTTCAGGATCTGCTGTCCTGTAAAACATGAAATGAGAGAACAGCTCCCTTTACTGGGATTGATGAGATGTCAGTGGTACTGTTTGCCTCAAGGGTGCTTTGTAATATTTTTAGCTCCTGCAGTCTGCTGTCCATCTGGCACCATTTACATTCATTTCTGTTCGATTTTCCATCTCTTTTTGCAGAACCAATCAATCTGTTTGGGATTATTTTCAATTACAGCTAGCCTGTTTTGAAAAGGAAAAAACAAACAGAAAACAGTGAATTTTACCAGTAGATACGCATCTACAGATTTTTAAAAAATAATATTTTAGAGAGGTTTTATCTCTAATTAAAAGTGCCCCTGAATCTCGCCTATAGGTGAGGCTATTTAATGTTTATCATTACACATGGAGAGAGGAAGAGGGAGGAGGGGGGATAACTATGGAGGAACACTCCGTACTTAGCTCCCTATAATTCAAAGTACACACGAAAGTACGGGGTTCTCTAGAAGCGGACGTAGCGGATATTAGCGTAGTCCTAGGTTGTATGTATTCCTATTTGGAAGGGTAAAGTCAGTGGAATGTCAGTTGGAAATTACCGAGTGGAACAGCGAGGGGTGGGAAGAAGGGAATTTCCTTTTACGGACTAGGTGGTCTCACACACTATATAGTGTCATGCTTCATCATTTGACCACCTAGACCCACCCAGGTAGGACAGTGCCACCTGGGCGGACTCAACCTTGTGTCACAAGCGGTCCAAGGAGAGGACGAAGTAGGCGCACGGCGAGCGTCCCCTTTGATGTATGTGTGACTATAAGGGGACACTCCCCCTCCTGGATACCAGAGGCTAGCTGCCTCTAAGAAAAGGGCCGCCTCAAGGTAATTCCTTGGGTAATGTAGATCATTCTTTTTTCATTTTCTCACTCTTTGATTTCCCCATAGAGTATTTTCCTCCAACGTGAGACGTAGGGATCCTAGGCCCTGACGAATGCCCCGAGACCTTCATTGGCTCACTTTTGAGGGCAGAAACATGTTGGCTAGTAATTAGTTAGGTGACCCTGTGAGTCCTTGTCCTCACAGAGGTGTCCCAACCCCCCCTTTTTAACTACACCAGACAGACACCACCATTAAATTTGTTGCTCTTCACAGGTGTCTGCTTAGGTGTTTTTAGTTTTTCAGTAGATTAGCTGGATCCCGATCTTTCCAGAAACAAGTTTATTTACGCACTCCCTCCTGTTCCTTTAACAGTGAGGTTGAGTCCGCCCATGTGGCACTGTCCTACCTGGGTGGGTCTAGGTGGTCAAATGATGAAGCATGACACTATATAGTGTGTGAGACCACCTAGTCCGTAAAAGGAAATTCCCTTCTTCCCACCCCTCGCTGTTCCACTCGGTAATTTCCAACTGACATTCCACTGACTTTACCCTTCCAAATAGGAATACATACAACCTAGGACTACGCTAATATCCGCTACGTCCGCTTCTAGAGAACCCCGTACTTTCGTGTGTACTTACTATTTAATGTTTATGACTGCACTGAAGCGACCCATGTTGTAAACTTTTTTTTTAAGAAAAGTAACTTTTCATTCAACTTTTCGTCTGCTTGGAACTATAAGTAAAACTTGTTTGAAAAATATGCAGCTAAGATATGTTTCTCTCTCAGCCCAAGTGTACGGATTTCCACCAATTGTGAGTCCTTTAAGGATTTAAAGATGTTTGCAGTCTTGATAGGCTGCTTCAGATCCTGCCCCTCCGCGTGAGGTAGGACCCTAAAGTGACTTGCAGAATCCCCTTATCTTAGGCTGCCTCAAAGAGTATTTTTGCACAACTGTGGCTGCTTGGGCAGGGGCGTCCGTAGAATTTTTTTCGGGGGGCATAATTTTAACGGGGGCCGCAGACGTACTAGTGCAGGCAACGTAACACTACAGCAACCATAGTTACACAGCACTGTGACCCTGCGCACCAGGGTACGCCTAAATGCAGGGGTGTGAGGGGGCGAGCACCCCACCCCCCTGCGGACGCCCGTATGCTTGGGACACTTTGGTGGGCTTTCTGGGCACCTCTGGTGTGAATGGGACGCCTTAGTCCCTGCAAACCTGCCTCAGGAGTTACTCTCCTGTTTCACCACCACTAAGATTAATTAGGGAGCCTTGGAAAGGGAATGTCCAAATATTTCCGTCCCGGGTGAACAGTTGTTAATCTCTGGACCCCCAGTGAATCACTACTGGAAGCCGAGACCCTACACAGTCTTTATGATTTTAACCCCAGAAGAGTACAGACAAATAGAGAAACACGTATGCACTCAACGCTCACACAAATTCTGAAATATCTGATTTCAATCACAAACAAAAAATTTAAAGTTTAATTTTAATGGGAAGGTTGGAGCTTTTCAATATTTGGTTTCATTCTGAAAGACGAAGTGATACCCTGGCCTCTATCAGGTCACCATCGCCATATTACGATCCCACGGGGGACGGGATATCGTCACGTTTGTGATGAAGAATTCCCTCCGCCGAGATCTAAATCAGGCCCGTTGTCTTTTTTACTCTCAATGCATGCTTTTTCGTCAGCACATGCCAGCATTTCTTTTGAGGCGGCCATCGGCCCATGTCAGTACTTCATTTGAGGCTGCCATCGGCACATCCCAGTACTTAATTTGAGGCTGCCATTGGCACATCCCAGTACTTAATTTGAGGCTGCCATTGGCACATACCAGTACTTCATTAGAGGCGGCCATCGGCACATGCCAGCACTTCATTTGAGGCTGCCATCGGCACATGCCAGTACTGCATTTGAGGCTGCCATCGGCACATGCCAGTACTTCATTTGAGGCTATCCCTGCACATGCCAGTACTTTATTTGAGGCTGCCATCTGCACATGCCAGTACTTCATTTGAGGCTGCCATCTGCACATGCCAGTACTTCATTTGAGGCTGCCATCAGCCCATGCCAGTGATTCATTTGACACTACCATCGGCACATGCCTCCACCTCATTTGAGGCTGCCCTCGGCACATGCCAGTACTTCATTTGAGGCTGCCCTCGGCACATGCCAGTACTTCATTTGAGGCTGCCATCAGCACATGCCAGCCCTTAATTTGACGCTCCCATCGGCACATGCCTCCACCTCATTTGAGGCTGCCCTCAGCACGTCAGTACTTCATTTGAGGCTACCAATCATCCAAACCACATTCTGTTTGTTCTACTTACACTTTTAATGCATTTTTATGTGCACATAGTTTATTAATTGGCTAAAATTATTATTTTTTTCTAAACAGTTACAGACCTCCTCAGTATGTGCCACAGAACCTGAGAGGTTAAAAAACCACTAGTTAAGAAGGACCATAGAGCATCCAGGTTAAGCAAAGTCAGTGCCACCTATATTGGTAATAAATCATTCAAGAGGGTTGTGCCAGGCAGTCATAGCCAGCCCCAGTTTTAGCAATTTTACAGAAGCCTGCATGGTGCAGCGGTACTCGTTCCATCCGCATTTGTCCTCACACCCTGTTTGTGGCCTAAGGAGTCTGGTATGTTTTCTTGCAGTTCGTAAGAATGCAACTAAGGACACACTGTTCTTTTTTCTTCCCCTACCTGTGTAGACAGTTGATTGTTTCATGTGCTCTACTGGTTCTGCCAGTAGTACCATTAGATGCATGATTTAAACAAACTGTGTTCTTGTTCTCCTCTGTTGGAACTTGGGTTCTGTAATCCCACTGTGTAAATATACTTAGCGGAAGAGGGGTTTCCTTTGTATCAAAGTCTGGTTTGGTTTGTATGACTCAGAAAGGGAACAGATCCGTTTGGTTGAGGATCTTGTTGAGTTTATGAACGGGGAATGAGAAGAGGGGGATCTTTCACAAAGCAGATTGAGCATCCTTCTCCGTCACTATATTTACCAATGAAGCTTGGCTCCTTGACAAATGCATTTTAACTATCCTTAAACAAGACTTTAATCTTGGCGATCTGAACATCTAGGCTGATCAACCATCTAACGTCAACAGACAAGGTTTCTTCGAGGTCACAGATCAACTAGGTTTCACCAACAAATAGATCTATCTGGGGCAATCATAGTCTCAGCGTACTGTGCTCCTTGATGCCTTCACTGAATGGTTATTAGTATCTCTTTTGGTTGTAACATGACCTTTTTCATTGAGGTGGGGCGTTATGAAGGATCCAAGCCTTCAGGCTGAACAGGGACAGGGAGGAATTCAAACAAAATCCAGCTGGACATTTTCACTCAAACTTTACATGCCAACATTTGAATGCAATATAGTCAAGATCGTAGTGGGCCTCGACTCATTTGGACCCATCAGCATCTACAAAGTTAATCCGTATAAAGTTTACCAATGGTTCAATAAAGGTCTCCAAGATATCAAACGTAATGAAAGGATGCTTGAGTGATGTTGGAACCAATCAATATTAATGGCTGTTTTCATGGTATTTTGGATACTCTCTCGGAGCTATAAATGAGCCTTTATGAGCGAGAATATTGTGTAAGTCAATATCTGCACCGCTGAGGTTGAAAAGTCTACACAGGAATTTGCCTGTCTCTATGGTGTCCTCAAGCCCAGCGCATAAATCCCTAGACACTTCACAAGATCTTTATGCTAACCCAAAAACACATGAAAACAATAAAATTGACTACCAGAAGCCAAATATTGCCCGTATCCCTATACATGGAAAATACTGACCAGCCAAAACCACGTTCCTGCTCAGCTCTATGAATTTACCCATGCAATGTATCTGACATTTGAAAAATCTTGAAGTCTTTCGAAAAACACTCCAGTTCTTGGGACACACCTGATACTAAGGATATTCATCAATGCCCCCTAACACTTACACCAATTATCACCAACTTAAATACTGTTTTCAGCTCTAGAGAAATCCCTGAGTCCTTAAAACGTAGTCATCTCTAGACTTTTACGGAAAGCCTCTACTAATTCTGCCAACCTTGCAAGGTAGTCTCAAAGCCAAGTCACAATTTACGTTCCTAAGGCACTGGTAACAGCTGTTAGTTGCCAACTCGCCCTAAACCACAAGGCACTAGGTCAGCTATGTGATTACCAGTCAGGATTCAAACCTTGCTTCAGAACCAAGACAATGCTTGTAAACATTAGGAAGAAATCACTCAGCTCTCAAAAGCAAAGTAACCCTTTTGCCCTGACCCTTTGATCACTCACAGCTTTATATGATGCTAATGACCATAATGTGCTTCTAGCTTAAGAGGCAACATTGACTGGCATTGGTGACACAGCTCTGGAACGGTTTGCACCCTTTAAACTTACACTGCCCACGTTAATCTCACCAACCCTCTTCAATTCTGATGTGGTCAATGCACCTGTATTGTTGGTACTCCTAAAACCGGCTATCCTGCGCACATTGATGATACTCTAATCTGTCTCAAATTAGACGACGATTCTGGGGGTCTTCAAATGTGACTCCTTGTTTATCACAGGTACTGCATGCTTGCATCAAAATTTGCTTTGATTGAACAATGAGCAATCTGAAATGCTGAGCATTGTCTTTGTGAACCCCTAATCTCTACCTATTGCCTGATCAGAATCACTGAGCCTAGCAATCTCACCCTACACTCAGTGTATTCTTTGAGAACTCTTACTCCCTTACAAATTGCTATCTTCAGATAAGCTTTTCATCTAATCGGCTAAGGGGTGACCAACCTCACCTATTATTCACTCACGAAATGTGACAAGTATTTGCCATTGTAATCTTTTGTCTGGATTACTGTGATGTTTTCTCTATGGGTCTTCGAAAATCACTATGAAAACCCTAAAGGGTCTCAATCAATGTTGCAGATCCCCTGTTTGATTTAAGCCGTCATAACCACATAATGCCTGCAGTGATTCTCTTCAGTGGTGCCTGATAAAAGGCAGATCATTTAAGGATGTTTACTTGTCTGCAAGGCTTCAAATGACCACTTGCTAATATACCTGGGTATATATTTTGTTCCAGGAGAGCTTTCCAGAAGAGGAATATGTGTGTTAAACCTGAACCTACTTATCATTTGGCTCTCCAGATACAAAAGAACTGGCTGCCCCGTTGACTTGACATTGTGGAACACCCTAACACTTTATCTCAGGCTTCAAAACAATAACCTCACATTCAAAAGCAGTTGAAATTACATCAGTTTTTCCCTGGCGTGGATTATAGGCCTTCCTTTACTATGAGCCGTCTGCCAGCTACCCACTAACTAATATCAGTTATGCTGCCAGTTAGATCTCCAGGGCCAGGGTTAAATGCCATCATATTCAGGTGCTAAAAGCCAGTGGTTTGTTCACACCAAGACCTTCAGATCCATCATCTACATTGACAAGTATCGAGGTGGTCTCCCACCAGCAAATTCCATCCTTCAGCTAGGCTGCTGGCAAGTGTTCTCATGATTATTCTTACCATTGTCAGGATTTTTAGTTATTATTCTCTTTCTCTGTGTAGCATGAACTGAGAAGGTTTGAGATCTTGATTCGCAAGCCCAAACGTTGGAATACATTAATTTTTCCAATAAATGTTGACGTACAATTGTTTACCACATTAGGATATAAATATCTCCTTCCTAACCTTATTGACCTGGCCTAGTCAACACATTAGAGTGGAGTTGATGTTCCTTTCCTGACCTGATCTATAATCCAGCACCAAGGGTACATCACAGCCTCAAAATGAACAAAGTAGCACGGACGTAGCTTTTCTTCCCATCAACCAACCCTCTAGGTTAGGAAGCACAAACAATAATCTAGACACTCAAGCTTGCCATTGGCACATGATTCCTCAGAACAAAAACAAACATCATAACTAACTTCTGATCCATATATGGCTTACATTGTGTGGCTGAACTCCTGAAGCCAGTCTTGAGCAGAAAATTCTCTAGTCACCTACAATGCCCTGACACCTCTTACGGTTTCCAAACTAATCTCAGTCCACGCTGTAGAAAAGGAAATAGCAGATTTAATACAAGGGAAGAACTTCTCTTCTTCTTGGGCTAAAGTCAGACCTATGAGCAATGCACATCAGACCAACTAAGCATGCTGGATTAGGACTTGCATCCCTTGTTTGGTGCATACCTTTCATTAAGAACCAAAGTTATCAATTCAAGCTCTGCAGCTTAATCTCCAAAAAAGCAGTCAGTACCAATTTTCAACAAATACCTGGCAAGGCTGACACAAATAACTGAATCCTACAACACTGGATTTTATATACAGGATGCCGGTGCTCAGCTATATGCACAACTGCAGAAAGGCCTGGAAAATTATTTTGGTTTACAACGGAGGATGAACTAGGGCTAACACAGGTTCCATGCTAATGGGACAGTTCGACTGTGCTGTTGTTTCCTTTAGACTGCTAGCACCCAGAAAGTGCACACACTCTCTAGATAAAATCTGAATCTAAGCTAACTTTCAATTCACAAGTCAAAAGGGGGCACTCAAAGTGTTTTCTACTAGAGGCTCTTAATTGGGCTAATCAAACATATGCTGATCTTTCACCACCTAGTCGCAATGGTCCAGGGAATAACAGTCTCCAGATTGGATTATTGTGGTGCCATCTACCCAGCTGCCAGGCACTACCATCTCAAAAGAACAAAAGGTCCAAAACTACATGGCACATATTGATTTGTGACCACAATGCACTGACCACTTAACCCCAGCTTTAGCCCTACACTGACTAGTCACAGAACAAACCCAACTTAAACTTTTGTGATTCATCCACAACAAGACTGAATTTAAAGATCTGAGCTCACCTACCCAAGGTCTTTCATAAGTTTCAAGAGATCACCCAGCTTATATCGGCCACTGAGAACCAGCCTGGCTTTCTCCTGACTAAATGAAAGCAGTCAGTAAAGGACTCCTCCATAATCAAGGCTCCAGACTCTGGGACGTCCTCTCTCTCCTTTCAGGTATGAAACTCGAAGAAGATTTCTCGAATTTCTATGGAGGTTCTGAAAACCCAAATGATCCTGGAGGCCTATAGTCCACATACAAAATAATGCCAAAATAGCCCTGCATTCACTAGAAGCAGAAGCAGGTCTTTCTGAGTGTTCCCTAATGGCTGGGTTTTTGCTATAAAAATACACCAGTAAATTAGGGGGTTAGTGGCCCAGTTAGGTTCATAGTTCATCATTTTAAGATGCATTCAGTAATTGATCACTTTAGAATTAAATGAAATTTCCTACTTTACCAAGAGCCTATAGCTCAACACATGAGGGTGGAGTTGACTGTTCCACCCAGTTATTTGCCGTAGCCACCCCATTTGGGTGGAAACAGTTGCTTTGCATTCTTTAGTTTAAGCAGCACTGTATTGACCAAAGTTTCCCGACTTCTCGGCCAGATCCATAGCTCATGAGGTTGGAGGTGTTATTTCCCCCACAATTGGTATCATTAACTTGTACCATCAGGAGAAATTGACGTGGATGGGGTTACAACATTAAGGTGTAAGTGACCCTTTTTCCCCAGCCAGCAGGCATCCACATGCAGCCATACATTGGCCAAGGTAGATTCCTTCCCTGGTATTTCAACATTAAGCCACCTGCTCTGGTAATAAGGCATCATATCATGCTGGAATGGTTTCTTTTATTCCAGCTGATATTTACCAATCAATGCTATAAGAAAGGAAATGGGGTTTCTACCCAACTGGTGTCCATACATCACAAAATCAGGTTGCAAGTGGCAACTGTTACCAGTAGTTAGCGTTCCAGTCATGGGGCTGATGCGTGTGTCCTTTTGTTGTCCTTGTGACAGTGGATGCTTGGGCTGAAACTAGGACCTGTGTAGCGCTGCTAGCATGCAGACGTTGATTATCTATGTCCATATGGAATTGTAGCCTGACTTTGCCTTTTATAGATTGGATACCAAAGGTTACCAATCCAAAAATTCAGCAACCCTTCTCCGTTTATCTCTGTGCAATTGGTTTCATTTTCTTCTCTTTTCTTTTGAAGCAGCTGCTGTGTCTGCAGGGTAATGGAAAGAGAAACTAAGGGTGGCTTTAAAATGAAAGGAAATAAACATGTTATTTTGCTTCCACACAGATGAATCTATTTCAAAATGTCCACCCTTTAACACACATACACACATAAACACTTTGATACCGTTGGAGAGCTACTCTGCAAAGCATAGTGTGAAAGTCAGCAATTTCCTTGTCTTACAGTGTTAGGGCAGGGAGTACAGAAGCCTGCGATTAGACAAGGTATGAATGGAGCTAGAAGTTAAATGATTGGCAGATGAGATTGCTGTGAGTGTGGATGAATAGAAAATGTGTGTTGGCTGACTTTAATCTCATAGAACAACAGGGTCTGATTGATGCTGAAGGCACAATGGTGAGTAGATACATTCCTATCTTGTCAATGGTAATATTGTGCTGAGGAGTTTGTGTCATGGAATGATGCTGAAGGTTCATTTGCGGGGTGGAAGGATGGGTGGTGAAAAGTCTTTTGATGATCAGCATATCAAGGAACTGCAAGGGATGGATTAAAGGCCTGAAAGAGTCTACGTGTGATTGTTATAACATCTTGGGTTTTACCTGAGAGGAAGGGATGCAGTTGTCTGGTCCTGATGATCAGAGAGTGTTGGTCTAACTAATACAGCTTTTCCCATTTACTTTTGTTCCTGCAGGTGATTTGTGCAGTTGGGCGAGCTGATAAACCTCTGAGCCATCAGAGGCTGGTTCCTCAGAGTCTGGAGACTACACTGCTGCAGTGCGGGGTCACTGATGAGGCCCAGAGGAAGGCCATTCATCTCCAGGTCACAAACAAGTCCCAGGCAGCCATGACAGCTATCATTGAGATGGAGAAAGGCCTGACTAGTAAGCAGCGAGGAGGCAGGAGAGCACAGACCGATGTGATTGGTGAGTATGACCCACATCTGCTTACCGATATCTAGATTTTAAACTTGGGTCCCCTTACAAAAAATGGCATTTTCAGGAATTATATTTTGAGTTTCCATCAAATTTTCCCTGTTGAGCAAGAAGGATGACTTTAGAACTCATATCAGTATTCCATAATAATCATAGGTTGAAATTATTGTGTCAAGCATTTACACTTAGTGCAGCACTGTAGTACTGGGAACAAAAGCTGATGCCTGTACTGATATCAAGCATAAAGGAGTAAGACATGAGGCGCTGTGACTGGTATTGGTTATACTTGGAGAACAGAAGGCTCAAACCTTTGTTTACACCAGTGTAGGATTTTGGTGTTAAACTCCCACCCATGAGATGCCTAAAACACAGCCATCCTCAGACGGTCCATGGGCACCATGAAGCATGAGATGAATATACCATACTGCCATCCTCAGCTCGTCCCACAAGTGCCATCAAACATGTGATGCTTAAACTACACTGCCATCCTCGAGTGGTCCACAACTACCATGAACCATGAGTTGCTTAAGCTTCACTGCCATCCTCAGATGGTCCACGAGTACCAGGGAAGCATCCTTTTTTATGACTTTTTTTTTCCGAAAGTCGTGGTTAACGAAAGCGCAACAACGCTTTTTTTAACCACGACTCCGGTTTTTTGTGCCTTAACTACATATGTTCTGAACAACGAACATGCGTGGTTAAGGTACAAAGAAGGGAGTTGGCGAAGGTAAGTGGTG
The DNA here is from genome assembly GCF_031143425.1 of Pleurodeles waltl. Taxonomy (NCBI): domain Eukaryota; kingdom Metazoa; phylum Chordata; class Amphibia; order Caudata; family Salamandridae; genus Pleurodeles; species Pleurodeles waltl. Next base: position 1,028,517,229 of record NC_090443.1, on the reverse strand, counting down.
GGTTTAGGTTTTGTGGAGGGGGTGGGGGGTCAGGGGGTTTTAGGTTTTGGGGTGGGGTTGGGGGGGTGTGGCGTTTTTGGTTTTGGGGAGTGGGTGGGGGGTCAGGGGGTTTTAGGTTTTAGGGTGGGGTTGGGGGGGTGGGGCGTTTTTGGTTTTGGGGAGTGGATGGGGGGTCAGGGGGTTTTAGGTTTTGGGGTGGGGTTGGGGGGGTGGGGCGTTTTTGGTTTGGGGGAGTGGGTGGGGGGTTAGGGGGTTTTAGGTTTTGGGGTGGGGTTGGGGGGGTGGGGCGTTTTTGGTTTTGGGGAGTGGGTGGGGGGTCAGGGGGTTTTAGGTTTTGGGGTGGGGCGTTTTTGGTTTTGGGGAGTGGGTGGGGGGTCAGGGGGTTTTAGGTTTTGGGGTGGGGTTGGGGGGGTGGGGCGTTTTTGGTTTTGGGCAGGGGGTGGGGGGTCAGGGGGTTTTAGGTTTTGGGGTGGGGTTGGGGGGGTGGGGTGAGGGATGTAGGGTGAATGGTGCCTATTACTAATGCTTTTATCAGGAATGCCTTTACAACGAAATATCGTTGTTAAGGCATTCGTGGTAAAATCATTAGTAGTAGCAACGAGGTCGGTGTTCCGACCTCGTTGTTAAGGCAGTAGTTGTTTTTGAAGTCGTTGTTTCGTCGTACAATCCGAGTACCATAAACCATAAGGTGCTCGAATCATACAATCATCCTAATATTGTGCATGAGTACCATGAACCACTAGATGATTAAACCACACGGTCATCGTCACATTGTCTATGAGCGCACTGAACTATGAGATGCTTAATCTACACTGCCATCCTCTGATGATCCAGAAGTGCCCCAAAACGAGATGCTTACACCTCACTGCCATCCTTAGAAGGTCAAAGGGAGCAATGAGGTGTTTAAATCACACTATCATTTTAACATTGTTATTGAGTATAATGAACTATGAGAAAATTAATCCATACCACCATCGTCAGATCACCCGAGTATCATGAACCACGAGATGATTAAACCACACTCCCATCCTCACATCATTCTTACATGCCATGAGGCCAGCCCACGCCCTATTGCTGAATTTAGGTTCCCCTTTTCATATCAGCGATTAAGTTATGACTCAACCATGTTTTCAGTTCTGCCATCACTAATTGGTCAAACAGATGCCATGTGTCTTGATGACAGGCACTAGGAGAGGGAGGAGGTGCTAGTCTAGAGAGGTTGTGCATGTGAGCGTGCATGACTTTGAACTAAAAGCCCTAGTTGTTAAAATCCATTTCCCTTCAACTGCTTCTATGACTTCTTGTTGTAGCTGGAGATGTCAGGGAGAAGAAAAGAAGTATAAACAGAAGAGAGACTACCATGCTCATAAGTCCTAGACCCACCTCATATTTTATCACATATGCACGAACAAAGGGTTGTCCAACATAGGTCCAAGCAATTCGGTTCTATGCTAGATTTGCCATAGACAATGGAAATTAGCTTAGATAACATTTAGCATATGTAAATTTATCTTATGTACATATACTGAATATCTGGAATGGAGCCCACACTCCTGGACCTATGCTCGGCACCCCTGATACAGAAGGTTGGATTCATCCATCAGGAGCCAGGAGCTATAGCCATGGTTTCCTTCAGGGACAGTACAGCTTTCCCTGGAAGGAGGACCTGAGAGTAGGAACAGCTCTTAGTTCTTCAATGGACAGCTCATCTGCAGTTGTGCTATTGCTCATAGAGTGGGTTGCTCCATGGGGGGTGACCAGGGGATGTCTGCAATGAATGCAAGGTTTTTCCTGAAGATGTCTCCAACTTCTCCAGCTTTTAGTGATTGTTAATTGAAACAAGGCTTATATGGATTGGTTGAGAGTCACATTGTTGTGTGATGGATGGAGATGGTTTGTGAAATGCAGGATCAAGGGTACTGATGTTAATGAGAAGACAATGAGGAGAGGGCTAGGACTGTAGGCAGGAGAGGAGGGAGCATGGTGAGGATGAGGGTGTTGGCATATATTTTAGATCTTTACATTAGGAACACTTGTTTGATGTGTCGCGCAAGGGGTAGGGGATCTGGAGTTAGTGGAGTGGTAGCAATCTGTCTGTGTGCCGGAGGGAGCCATGGTAAGAGTAGAAATAGGACAGAGTGAGAATGGGTGGATGTCATGAAAAATGAAGTACGGGCAGTGGGGAGTGAAGTGGATGGTGAGGGAAACACTGAGCAGGTGGCAGAGCAGTAATGACTCATAGAGGGTGTGTTTCACAGTCCTGGGTTGAGAATTAAGATACAGAAGGTAGTGATGGAATTAGGGTTGTGAGAGGTATATTGAAAGTAGAATGGGGGAGCGCCATAGTAGGTGACAAAGGAGACTAGTCAGATACTGACAAAACTGGGGTTTGTCAAGGGAGTAGAGAGACAATGGTAGGGGTGGAGCGATGTGGAAATGGGGTAGAACACGGAGTGTTCATGGTGTTAGAAGCAAGAAGGGGTTGTTGTTTTGAAGGAGGGAGGCAAAGTCAGGTGGGGGCAATAAGAAGTGTGGAGGAGGATGGGCTGTCATGGGTAGAGTAAAGTTGTCCAGGTTTCGGTGGAGAATGGGAGAAAGGTAAAGGATTGTAGATGGGGAGGAAGGTAGCGTACATAGAACTGATGGAGTGCCAACATAAAATGCTGTGGATATTGAAGAGTAGTTCAGAGGGAGTGGTGGGAGGAAGACATTTTGGTGGGGGACAGGTGGAGTTTTGGGCACAGTGAAGAGGAAAGAGGGTGTTTGGCTGGGTGAGGGACCAAGGGTTGGGGCGGGAGACAGGAAATAGAGAGAAGGTAGGTCTGGGAGTAGGAGTTGAGGTAGGAGTTAAGGTGTAGGGAAGAAAACGGGAAGGTAGTGGAAAGGAGGGAGTCTGGTCTATGTTTGGAAAACTGGGGGAAGAAGCCTGGGGCAGGGAGTTAGTTTGGCGTAGGAGCTAATGTTTACAGAGAAAAGGGGGGTCATGCAAGGTGAAGGGTTAGTGGGCATGTGAAAGGAAATGACTCCTTGGCATGGTTACCTCCTGACTTTTTGCCTTTGCTGATGCCAAGTTATGATTTGAGAGTGTGCTGAGGCCTACTAACCAGGCCCCAGCACCAGTGTTCTTTCCCTAAAACTGTACATTTGTCTCCACAATTGGCACAACCCTGGCATCCAGGTAAGTCCCTTGTAACTGGTACCCCTGGTACCAAGGCCCCTGATGCCAGGGAAGGTCTCTAAGGGCTGCAGAATGTCTTATGCCACCCTGGGGACCCCTCACTCAGCACAGGCACACTGCTTGCCAGCTTGTGTGTGCTGGTGGGGAGAAAATGACTAAGTCGACATGGCACTCCCCTCAGAGTGCCATGCCAACCTGACACTGCCTATGGCATAGATAAGTCACCCCTCTAGCAGGCCTTACAGCCCTAAGGCAGGGTGCACTATACCACAGGTGAGGGCATAGGTGCATGAGCACTATGCCCCTACAGTGTCTAAGCAAAACCTTTAGGGTTGCCATAAGAGTATATGGTCTGGGAGTCTGTCAAACACGCACTCCACAGCACCATAATGGCTACACTGAAAACTGTGAAGTTTGGTATCAAACTTCTCAGCACAATAAATGCACACTGATGCCAGTGTACATTTTATTGTGAAATACACCCAGAGGGCATCTTAGAGATGCCCCCTGAAAACATACCCGACTTCTCTAGTTTTTGCCAGCCTGCCACACACCAGACATGTTGCTGGCCACATGGGGAGAGTGCCTTTGTCACTCTGTGGCCAGGGACAAAGCCTGTACTGGGTGGAGGTGCTTCTCACCTCCCCCTGCAGGAACTGTAACACCTGGCGGTAAGACTCAAAGGCTCACCCCTTTTGTTACAGCGCCACAGGGCATCCCAGCTAGTGGAGATGCCCGCCCCTCCGGCCACTGCCCCCACTTTTGGCGGCAAGGCTGGAGGAGATAATTAGAAAAAACAAGGAGAAGTCACCCACCATTCAGGACAGCCCCTAAGGTGCCCTGAGCTGAGGTGACCCCTGCCTTTAGAAATCCTCCATCTTAGTTTTGGAGGATTCCCCCAAGAGGATTAGGGATGTGCCCCCCTCCCCACAGGGAGGAGGCACAAAGAGGGTGTAGCCACCCTCCAGGACAGTAGCCATTGGCTACTGCCCTCCCAGACCTAAACACATCCCTAAATTTAGTATTTAGGGGCACCCCAGAACCCAGGAAATCAGATTCCTGCAACCTGAACTAAAAAGGACTGCTGACCTACAAGCCTGCAGAGACGACGGAAGACGACAACTGCTTTGGCCCCAGCCCTACCGGCCTGTCTCCTGACTCGAAAAACATGCAACCCGCGACGCATCCAACAGGGACCAGTGACCTCTGAAGCCTCAGAGGACTGCCCTGAATCCCAGGAACAAGAAACTCCCGTGAGCAGTGGCTTTGCTCAACAACCTGCAACAAACTTGCAACTTTTCTACAACTTCAAAGACCTCACTCTTCCCGCCGGAAGCGTGAGACTTCAGTCTGCACCCAAAGCCCCCCGCTCCAGATCCAGAGAACCAAAACCACAGGGAGGACTCCCCGGCGACTGCAACCCCGTGAGTAGCCCGAGATGACCCCCCTGGACCTCCACAGCGACGCCTGCAAAGAGAATCCAGAGGCTCCCCCTGACCACGATTGCCTGTAACAAGGGACTCAACGCCTGGACCAAGCACTGCACCCGCAGCCCCCAGGACCAGAAGGAACCGAAATTCAGTGCAGGAGTGACCCCCAGACGACCCTCTGCTAGCCCAGGTGGTGGCTGGCCCGAGAAGCCCCCTTGTGCCCTGCCTGTACCGCTAGAGTGACCCCCGGGTCCCTCCATTGAAACCAATTCAAAACCCGACACCTGCTTTGCACACTGCACACGGCCGCCCCTGTGCCGCTGAGGGTGTGTTTTGCGTGCCTACTTGTGTCCCCCCAGTGCTCTACAAAACACCCCTGGTCTGCCACCCGAGGACACGGGTACTGGAACTGGAGCACCCCTGTTCTCCATAGGCGCCTATGTGTTTTGGACACCTCTTTGAACTCTGCACCTGACCGGCCCTGAGCTGCTGGTGTGGTAAGTTTGGGGTTGCCTTGAACCCCCAACGGTGGGCTACCTATGCCCAGGAACTGAGACTTGTGTTTTACTTACCTCACAATCTAACCAATACTTACCTCCCCAGGAACTTTTTAAAATAGCTTATTGCCATTTTAACAAAAAATGTTTATGTTATTGCTCTAATTCAAAGTTCCTAACTTACATGTGTGGAGTACCTTGCATTTTATGTATTTACTTCAAATCTTGAACTTGTGGTTCTAAAAATAAATTAATTAAAGATATGTTTCTATATAAAAACTATTGGCCTGGAGTTAAGTCTTTGAGTGTGTTCCTCATTTATTGCCTGTGTGTGTACAAGAAATGCTTAACACTACCCTCTGATACGCCTACTGCTCGACCACACTACCAGAAAATAGAGCAGTAGAATTATCTAATTTTGCCACTATCTTACCTCTAAGGGGAACCCTTGGACTCTGTGCACACTATCTCTTACTTTGAGATAGTATATACTGAACCAACTTCCTTCAGCATGTCAGTTCTGGGGAAAATTTGGGGTGAGTGATAGGTGAGTATTGGAATTTTCCTGTGGGAGTTGAAGGGAGGTAGTGGGTGGCAAACTGGTGGAGTGGAAGCTCATAGCCATGATGATTCATTGTGAGCATTCATCTATCCTTGTGTCTTCACAAATTTCCTCAATGGAAAGCCTTGGAAGTCTGGAGAGTTAATCAGTTGAGCCGTTGACACCCAGTCATTGACATATCTGAGACTGATTTTTTTGTGGCTGTAAAGCCCATTTCAGTCTAAGGTGGGGGGATGTGGGGCCAACACCTGAAAAACCAGATCAGCCCTTTGTGATCGTTTATTACCGTAACTTGTTAATCATATTGGTTAACAACCATGTTAGTTGACGACCATGTCCTTTGTCCTTCTCTATTTGTGTAATTTCTCAGGATCTATCAGAGTGCCCTGCTGGCAAGCTCCATGGGCACCTCCTTGTCTATCTCTTGTTCTTAAAGTAGGATGCTCATAACCTAGATGGACAGGCACCCACCACCAGTTCTCTGGCGTTGGGAGTCTTCCAAAGATGTGGTGATGCAGGAGGCCAGTATGATGGGGATGAATGATGTCTAGTATGTTGTTGTTCCTTAAAAAATGTGGACATTTGTGATATTCTGAGATGGTCTGATTGTGCAAATATATTGTACCTTCTGCAGATCAAGATAAATAGCTCCAGTTATGAAGACATAGCCATAGAACTTCGCTTTGGTTTGTAGGAAGGCACCTTTCTCCTTGGGTATTTTTGTCCACATTTTGGCAGCTGATTGAGGGCCAATGGCATAGGTGTAAATCAAGATGTCACTGCTTACATATATATGATGCTTTTTCGAGCAGTTAACATTTCTTTCTGGTTCTTGAAGCACATTAACAGACAGAAAGATGCAAAACTATAACCTGTAAAATACCCTACACACAGTTCCTCTATCAAGGAAATAAAGAAAACAACTGGTGCTTTGCCCTAAGACACTCTGCTATTCTGCAGCAGATTTTGCTTTTAATCATCCTAAAGAGGAGAATAATTTTGCAGTGAATTTCAGTTGTTTGAGGGATGTATATACAAAACAAAATGGTAGTATGATTAGTAGCTAGTTAAATTATCTGTTCTGCAATTATTTCAAACTATTATATCAAATGCATTGCTGTCAATTTGTCTTATACACTATTGGTGATTCTGAGGTGCTCATCAGATGGACGATGATATTTGCAGCTGATATGTGTTGTCCCACCACCGGTAAATAATGAGGGCTAGTATGAGGCTTTTCTGTTAAGTCACTTCTGGATCCAAAAGGGGTGCATTGTGTCCTAAGAGTTGGAGGGTAAATGTTGACAGGCCATGAACTGTCTTGTTGAACTCGGTAACCTAATTTAAATAGTTTAGAGCATTTTCGAAGAAGATGAACAGATCATTAGTTTCAGGTGTGTGATACCTTTCTCTCTTTATGTCCTTGTTTGGGAGCTCAATGCAGATTCTTGCTGCTTGATTACTTCAGTGATTGGTGTTTATGAGGGAGGTCTTTCACATTATATGAATGTACAAGGACATCTGCATTGCTGCAGATGGTCAGTGTGCCAGTATTTTAGTCATGTATAATTTCACATTCACTGACCTCAGACTATGTTGCGCGCAAGTAACAAATCTTACTTTAGTGCTTCCATAAACAGGTTTTTGGTGTGGGTTTGTGCCAACTTTGGTCATAGCCATAACTGATGAAATTGTGTCTCAACACAGATATTCATCCCATTTTCCACAAGGGCAGGGAATGCCTATGCTTTGCATCTCCCCACAGCATTTTGTTTGGGACCACTTTGTCTTTGCAGATAGGTCAGATCTTGTACACAATGGAAAAGGTGGGGAGTCCATCCACTGATATAGGCACTTTCAGGCAAAAAAACTACAGTTATTAGATCTCATTCAGATATCTCTATTTGAGGTTGCCTCATCTAATTCTTCTTTGTTCTCCTAGGTGTTGACTTCATATTGACCTGTGTGGACCAGATCATCACTCCCATTGCTGTAGGTGTGAACAGTCACCTCTGCCTGAACACCTGTGGGGATTTTGAGTCAATGAACCGCTCCCAGGTGTCGAGAGTATATGCGGGGTCGGAGTCTGCTTCAAGCCTGCTGATTCAGACTATGGTGAAGAGATCTCAATGCTACATCATGGAGGGGAAGGAGGTCCTCGTCATAGGAGCTGGAGGCATCAGCAAGAAGTTCATCTGGGAATCCACCAGAGATTATGGAATCAAAGTGAGACTGATGTTCTGTCTTTGTCTTCTCTTACGTATTTGGTGCACTTTGAGCTATACAGACTACATGATGTGTGAAAGGGTTTTTAAAGTGCTGAAATCCTAGTGTAATCAAGTGTTTTTTGTGATATGTCACAACAAGACCTCTGTGCTCCCAAAGCTGGGATTAGATGCTAGACATCTTTACTTCAGACCTCAGTCCCCAGCAGGATTTTAAGCCAGCAGTTTTGATATCCAGCTGTGGGTCTCATTGTTGGACCTCTGCTTTATCAGTTTAAGCAGAATGTAGAATCCAGACCTCTGTAGACCAATACATCGCCCCTGGGTTACTACTCTCTCTAATCTCAGCAAGACCTGGGAGTACAGACCAGAATCTCTGACATCAGACTTGAGGTCTCACCTGTAGACCTGCTTATGAGTCACCTGCATACGCAACAGACACTTATATGATAAAACATCTTGCACCTATATATATGTATGGCCACACTCCAGAGCAGGAATCAGATCACAGGTGACTTGACTCTCGCTCATAGCTTCCACCACTTGAGCACACTATCCAGCAACTTTGACGAAGCCAAATATTCATACTTTGCACCCCGATTCCCTTGCTTCAGCCTCACTTGCAACAATTTCCACATTAAATTACCAGTTGCTTGTCCTTAACATGCTAATTGCTTTGCCTACCACTAGTAGGGACACCGTGGCAACACTACGTTCTGCACCACTGCTATTCTACACTCCAATTGCATTCATGTTCATTTTCACATTTTGTTGCTATATCCCCAACCAAAATCATTCCAGTAAGCAAAGCTAGTAAATGATCCTGTGCACCAGCAAATTCGTTCAGCCCTCAGAGATTCAGCTCTTTCCTCTGTCTTACATCTGTTGTCAACTATTACCTTAGATCTGGCAAATACCCTAGGTGTTTCAAATCTGCAGTGGTTATTCTGCTTCTCTAAAACCTAGTGTGACCCTTTCTCTTGCACTAGAACCCTTTTCTCAATTTCCCTTTTTTTCCATAATATGGGGTCAGCTTGTCTTCAGTTGCTTCACACTTTTATCTCTCCTCCTACAATCTAGAAACCCCATTCAGCAAGACCTCCAACCCTCCTTTTCACAGAAACAACACTTTCATGCATATCAAAGTTTATCAACAGTGCCCATCACATCTAACTCTTTAAATGCTTGTACCTTTGGACCTATCTGGCATCTTTAACTTTGTTGATCTTTCTACTCTTCTCTCTAGATTCACTAGGTTTCACTGGTCTAGCTCACAACTGGTTCGCCCCTTAACTCTCTTGTTTCCCTTACTTTGTCTCTTAGGATTCAAAGACAGAAACATCTATCCCACTTCCAGTAGGGTTGCCCTGAGCACTTGGCCCTTGGTTTTCCTGTATTCATAATCTGTACCACCCCCATGGATGACATATTTGCATCATATGGCTTCTTATACCAACTTATGATCGTTTTAACTCAAATATTATTTTTCTTTGTCAGTCATACTTTTTGGGGTATCTTGTGGAAATCCTGCACTACATGACACTACTGTCACACATGTTGAACTTCTCTTAAACTGATTTTCTATACTTTTCTCCGTTGCTGTACCCATTTCCTACCACCTCTTACTCACTCATCAGTTTACTGGTATTTGGTAGCCTGGGATAGTTTGGTTGTCTTTAAGTAGGTGTTCTTAATTACCCACAATCAGCACTAAACAAGGTTCGAATCTTTGCCACCCAGGGTCTATACACCTTACCACCAGCTCATGACTGACAGGAATAGGCTATTAACACTTGTAATCAAAGCTGTAAATGGTCTGACCCCTAACTACCTCTTGGACTGGGACACTTAGGCACTAACTAAGACCCTAAGATGCACCACTTATAACTTTCTAGTGTACAGAACCACCTTTGTTCTGGTCCTTCCACCTTCTATGCTCCCTAGTCTGCAACTTCTACATTTGCACAACCCTTTCTCTTCCAGGCAGTACTTTTATTGCAACTAAAAGGATTAGAATGATAACAGACAATTTCTTAATCACATGCCTTTATTTTCCTTAGATAGTTATAGAAAATACTTTGACCGCTGAATGCCTTCTTGCGGAAGGACAAATTAAAAATGCTCACGCTGGCCCAGATCCAGTAAGCCCTTGACCCGAGTGAATAGATGGTGTCTTTGAACCTGTAGGGTGCCTATTTTGATATCGCCATTGGGAAATTGGGTTGTCGATAGACTGGTGTGTAAGCCCTAAACCACAAAAAGTCACTAAATTAACCTGTGCTAAACCCTAGGTAGCGTGGCACAAAAAGCAGCCAGGCTTAAGTGAGAGGCAATGTGTACAGTATTTATCCAGCATAGAAACACTAATGAAGTAAAAACATATCACAAAAAAATCCCATACCAATTTATAAACAGAGTCAATTTTAATACATTATTTGACACCAAAACAATAAAAATCGAATCAGTAGAACCAGCGTTATGAATTTTGAATTTTTTTAGTAAAAACTAGGGCCTACAAGATCAAAATCGCCAACTGCGGATATCTGGTCGCGTGAGAACAGGTCAAAGTCAAAGAATATGGCCCATTGTGATAGAAAGTGGTTCGGGTACAAGAAGTGGATTGGGCCCGGTCGGCACTTACCCTCGGACCTAAAAGAATTTATTAAAGTTCACTGAGGCAAGTCGCTAGACGAAGTCACGGTGAAGATTTCTATGTTTGCACTTTTCTAGAAGTCAAAATCTTCATCAGGACAAGGCAAGAGGCTGTAGCCAAAAACATTTGAAGGAGCTCGGATACCCCTTTGTGAAGGATTACTGAACAGGATTTGCTGCTGCGGAGAAGAACGTAGCAAGGGCAGCCGCAAAGTCAGACCAACCGGCAATGCACCATGGGTGATTCAATGAGCAGGTTGATCCGAGTATTCCCTCAGTTAGCAGAGCATTTTTTTGTTTACAAATTTGTTAAGTCCTAAGTTTGGGATTTTGGACACCTTTAGCAACACAACCAAGGGTCCAGAACTGGTGGGACAACCCTTAAGGGCTCAGGACTAACTTAGGCTGGGTCCAGGCATGGGTTCAAGATGGTGGAAGCATTTTAAGTTCCTGTGGTTCTGAACATGAGGCCAGCAAAATAACCGTTGGAGTCTCTCTGGTAGTCCTGGGTTCAGGTGAAGCTGCAGCGATCAAACAGCAGGGCTGGCCTCTGAGGGCCCAAAGCAGGCTCCAGGCAGCAAAGCAGTCCTTCCATGTGCAACAAGGCAGTCTTGTGGAGTACACAGCAGGCCACAGCAGCAGGCAGTCCTCCAAGAGTCCTTCTGCAGGTCCAGAAAGTGAACTGAAGAGTGGGTCTGAGGGTACTGTTTTTATACCTGCTGCCTCCTTTGAAGTTGGGAGAAGTGTCTCTTTGAAGTGCTTGGAATTTCCTGACTTCTCAGCCCTGGCTCCAAGCTGGCTACAGTGACAATGTGGAGGTGACAAGTCCTTAGCGTGAAGGCAGAGCACACCCTATTCAGTTGCAAGTGGAGCTGTGCCCAGCTCCGTGCCCACATCCTGCCAGCAGATGGACCATTCAGACACACCTAATCCCTCTATTGTGTCACTGTCCTGGAGGAATTCACAAAGTCTTACTGTCAGTTGCATCCAGTCATATGACCCAGGAGAGGCTGCAGGCACTAAATGCCTAAGGGTGGGAAATGCCAACTTTCTGAAAGTGGCAATTTCAAAATTGTAATTTAAAATCCGACTTTACCATTAAAGAGGACTTTTTCTAATTACAGTTTTATAGATACCAAGCATAAAACATGCATATCTGTCTTCAATCATAAGTTACCACTTATTAAATAAATAATAAGGCAACCTACTGTTATCCTATTGGACAGATAGGCCTCACAGCAGTGAAAAGCAAATTTAGGAGTTTTTCACTACCAGAACATGTAAAACTTAAAAGTACATATCCAACCTTTTAATTACACTGCACTTCTCCACATAGGCTATGTGGGGGCTACCTTAGGGTTGACATATATGAAATAAAAGGGTAGTTTAAGGGTTAACAAAGGTATTATTCTGCCAAGTCAAATGGGCAGTTTAAAACTGCATTCAGACTGCAGACCTGGGACATGTTTTAAGAGGCTCCTTAAGTGGGTGGCACAAAATTTGCTGCAGGCCCACTTGTAGCATTTAATTTACAGGTCCTGAGTATATGATATACCACTCTACAAGGGATTTATAAGTAAACTAAATATGTCAAGCGGTGCAAGCCAGTCTTACCATGTTTAAAGGAGAGACCACAAGGACTTAGCACTGGTGTGGTAAAGTGCACAGAGTCCTAAGGCCAACAAAAATGAATTTAGCAAAAAAAGTGGAGGGTAAGGGCAAAAGGTTTGGAGGAAGACCACCCTAAGGCTGACAGGTCTAACACCCATCCTGCAGCATTTGTAGTTTGTTGCGTTCCATTTCAGCTTCACCAGTGCCCCTTGGGTGTTCATAAAAGTGATGGTGGTGGTCACTGCCCCAGAGGTAGGGGATAGCAGTTTCCATTTCTTCGATGACTGGCTGTTGAAGGTGAGCTCACCAAAGTCAGTTATAGACCACATACAGATGACAACAAACGTTCTGGCATTAGTGGGACAAATTATCAACGAGCCAAAGTCACACTTAAGTCCTTCAGAGAGGCTTTCTTGTATTGGAGTTGTCCTAGATACAGTACAATTCAGGACTTTCTCTCCATTGCAACAATGCCAGGACATCGATGCTGTGATCCCAATACTTCAGCCTCAATACTGGATCTCGGTGTGGACAGCTCTGAAGCTGCTCAGCTTTTTAGCCTCCTGCATCCTATCTGTCAACTACACCAGGTGGCATATTTTGGCTCTGGAATGGAATTCAAAGTTCCAGTGGGTCTAGCACCAAGGAAACCTATTGGATACCATTCAGACTTTGGAGAAGACTGCACACAATCTGCAGTGGTGGGTACTCGACTGCAACTGAACTAGCTGTAGGCACTTCTCCCATTCCCACCCAGATTTGACAATGGTGACCAAAGTGTTGAGCCTGGGTTTGTGAGGTCATCTTGGGGAGTTGGAGATCACAGGACTTATCTCCGATGGAAGCTCCATATCAACTTGATGGTGTTATGAGCCATCTGTTTGGCCATGGCGTTCTTCCTACTTTTGAAAAAAGGGAGGCTGGTGCCAGTTGCAATGGGCAATACCAATGCCATGTGGTTGCAACAAACAGGGTAGAGTGTGGTCCTGGGATCTGTGCTAAGAAGCTCTTAACCTTCTAAGTTGGTTGGAACATCAGGACATTTTCCTGATTGCAAACCACCTGGCAGGATCCTTGAATGCCAGAACAGATAAGCTCAGCAGAGGGAATCTGGCAGGCTCTCAAAATGGTGATTACAAACCAAGGTGGCATAAGTTTTATTCCAGGAATGGGGGCATCCTCCAGGAGTGAGAAGAACCGTGGGTAGATATTTTTGTCTCCGTTGAAAACACAGTGTCAAACGTTTTGTGTATTAGAGCTAACGCAAAAAACATTTGCTAGGCAATGTGTTCCGCTGGAATGGAACTCTGGACTCCTGTATGCCTTCCTGTCTATGCCTAAAAAATGTCAGGAACAACTGGCACAAATCATTTTAGTGGCTCCCAGTTTGGCCAGGAGGGTGTGGTACTCAGAGTTTCTGGCCATGAATTACTGCATTCCAATCATGCTGCCATGTATGGAAGGACCTGTGGATCAGCAACAGGGCATAATCCTCCGCTTGAATCTTCGCAATCTACAACTCCATGTCTGGAGATTGAGTGGCAGCAGTTACCCGGGTTTGATCTGCTGCCAGAAGTGGTGGATGTTGTCCTTTCTGCCAGATGCCTGTACACAAAGTCCATTTTTGCCAGACGATGGAACACATTTGTGGCTCGATGACTCTTTAAACTGCAAGCTCTCTGGTGTTCTTTTCTTTGTTTAGACCAACAACGCCTTGCAGTAGGCACTATTAAAGTTTATTTGCTGTTTCTTTTTGGGATTTTTTTCTATTTGCTGGACCAACTTCCAAATGAGGTTTGTAGAAGGTTTGACACATGTTTCCTACTAAACCATTTGTGATGCCACAGTGGGACCTTAATTTGGTTTCCTTGTACACACTGCACTCTACTACATAGCTGCTCCCTGCATCTCTTGACTATCTTCCTCATTTTGAACACTTTAGCTGATCATTTTAATGAGCTTCAGGCACTATCAGTGCATCCGACCCACACCACCTTTCTTTCCAGGCGAACTGATGTTGAGAACCAAGGAAGCTTTCTTGCCTAAAGTTGAGAATCCTTCCCACAAAAGGCAATCTATCACCCTGCCAACATTCTTTGCCCCTCCTCATCTCTCAAAAGAAGAGCAGCGTCCCTCATCGGCTGGACCTCAAAATGTCTTTAAGCTTTTATATTGATTGAATCAAGGAACACCATGTAGATGATCAGTTTTTTGTGGGTTTCTCGGGCCAATGATAGGCAAGGGAGTGCAGAAGAGGACCATATCAAGGTGGATAGCCCTCTGCATTAAGATATGCTACATGCTGGGCAAGAAACAGGCACCAGAAAGTTTGAAAGCCAGTTCCACCAGGGCTAATGCTGAAACCACTGTGCTGGCATGCTGAGTGGCTTTCCTTGCCATCTGCCAAGTTGCGATATCAGTGTCAATGCATACGGTTCACCAAGCACTCGGTCTTGACAGCAAGGTCTGGTGAAAAAGAAATTTCTCCCCGCTCAGTCCTGTGGGCCTTTGTGATCCGAGTCCACTTCACAGAACTTCCACCTGGGAATGTACTGCTTTGGTATCTATTTAAAGGTGAGGAAGCTGTGGTTAGAAGTATCCATCAGAAGAACAAATCTTACCCTCATGGACACTCTTACTGATGGATACACTATTTTCTCTTTTTAACATCTAAAAAGGTTCTAAGTTACAGATCTGCACACTGGTACTACCAATTGTTGACGCTCCGTGTGTGATGGCACGGAAAGAGACAAGGAAGAAACTGACAAAACCATGCAGGGGTGGCTTTTATATACTGCTTCACTTCATCACTTCCCGGGCAGTACAGAGTGAATGAGGAGCCACATGGCGCCACCTAGTGGTGCACAGGAGCAGTGCTAGAAAAATGGACCAGAAACAACGCTACAGAAGGTAAGTAACTTGTTTGTTTCCGCGAATCATATTTATACATTTCAATGAACCTAAACCTAAATTCTTACTTCTCTGAGCTATATTAACCACCCTATGTTTTTTACCCATGTACCAGTATGACTGCTAAGCAGAACAGTCCTGAATTAATTGTTGCTGGTGCTAAATAAATGAAATACTCAAGCTCTTAAGAGCACGACAGGCTGCATACTCCTTCAAAATAAGATGGATATCCAGCCTGCAGAATTACAAATGCCATAGACTATAATCCACTTGTAAAACAGCAGACTTGATATGCGCCACATTTGTGACAGGGTATTCCATCCGCAAAACTCAGTCTGTCCAAGCAGGGTTCATAATGCCTGAATTCACTGAATGTCTCCAGAACACTAACAAATGTAGACGGCTCTCTCCCAGACGATCGAGCACAGTGTTAGGCACCCTGAAAAGGGGAGGCTATGACGAGGGCTGTGGCAGGCCACCCACCCAGTAATATTACTAATCTTGTCTTTAACAATCGCAGGGATCTGCACTGTAGGAATTTTAATTGATTGTCATAAATGTAGAATATGCTTAAGGAGGTGCAGGAATCCTGAAACACTTTGTTTCCAAGCTTACCAAAGGCATTTGTAGAAGGTGACAAGCTGGCTAACCCTCCTCAGACTTAATAGGTAGCATTTTCACAAATTATTTATTTTACTTCTAATAATACATAAGACAGCATTCCAGAATGAAACCTAAATAAAGAAAATAAATGAAACACTCAACTCCTAGATGAAAGGAAGCACCTTAAGTAAAAATGACAAATGTAAATGTGCACTGTACAGACTGTGCTGCGTTTACGGCGCATGCTGGGAGGATCTGAACACTTTGTGGATTTTATTATCCTATTCTGTCAGCTTTTTTTCCTTAGATCTGGGATTTTAGTTTCACTTCACCTAAGTTCTTAAATGTGTTCCACAATCTTTTTTCCAACATCTGGAGGAGATTTTGTTTGCTATGTGAGGCAATGAGGGGTTACTGGGCTCAAATTGTGACCATCAGAGTATTTCTACCATTGGTGGCCTGGGGCATAACCTGATTATGGGGCACAGAAGTGAGCACCAAATGCACCCCTTTAGCATCTGTCCCTCAGGACAGCAGTGTTGAGCAGTTCAGGGCTCCTCTGGGAAGAGGTGAGGGATTAGAAACTCAACACTCAATAACACAATGATAACAAATAATAATTCGGCATCTAGCCAATACCTTAGTTTGTAGAACAAAAATTACTTTATTAGTAACACAAAATGAACATACTGGACTTAGTCAATAGTAGGCATAGCAAGTGCTAAACTGATACTAATTTAGTAACTTTGTTAAACTGTTCTCTTGGGACAGTTTTATGTGGTAACATTCATTGGCCCGTGGCCCTCTGAGGTAATCTTAGTGGAGATGTCCGTGGGGAGATCCTGTGGCTCAGTTAAACCTTCTCCCCAAGAATCATTATTTCAAGTTCCTAAAAACATATGATCATTCCTCTCCTTCTTTCTGGGGTCTCAGTGACACAGTACCTTTCTGTTACTGGTGGGCTGAACCAGCAGTTCATTCCTGGTCGGCACCTTCACTGCTTAAGGTGGTGCGCACTGCAAATGGCCCACCTACCGGAACTCACCTTCTCTTCTCCCGTCCAACCAGTGTTGACTGCAGTCCACAGTAGACTGAAATCAACATGCTCAGTGTGGGGAATGGAGGTGGCGTCAGTGGCAGATTTGATGCACTCCGGTCATACTGCTGCTTTCACAGATTGGTGTTTTACTCAAATCTGTTTGTAGCATCTAAAAATGCAAAATGCAAGAGAACATGGGTTCTGCAGCTTGGTTCTGAAGATGTCCCAGTGTTAGATATCTGTAGAGCAGCTACCTGAGAGCCTGTTCATACTTTTACCAAGCATTACTGTCTAGATGCAGATTCTAAATCAGATGCAGTGGCTGGTAATGCTTCTTTAAATGATCTCTTTTAATGAGGTCCTTCTTATCAGTTAAGCTTTCTTGATTGTCTTGTTATTTAGAGCTGGTGGCAGCTACTTTTGTGGGATGACCTTCCTATTCTATTCTGCGCTTATGACTATCATTGACGGTCTTACAACACAGGTGTAGATGTAACTTACTTGTAGTCCAAGTTCTGCATCGCTGGTGTCTTTACTGAAGTAAAACAAAGTCTTATTCCATCCCGACCTCTCCATTCAGGAGAGACAAGTACATGCACAAAAGACAGATGGGTGGGTCCACAGGACAGCCCAGGCTCCAATAGTTTAATTTAAAGCTCTGCATGGTTCCTCAAAAACTGAACCTGTGAAACAACTGCCAGTACAATGCAGAGTGGGTATGGAAGCCTTTCTTCATGTACTTTCTGTTACCTATGAGTATAGTTTTTTCTTTTGTTGCAGCCCATTTGAGCTTCCATGCTGTAATGTTGCCTTACATATATGTTTTTTTAAACCAAAGAAAGAAGTTGGAAAAAATCTGGGCCTTGATTTAATAATATTTTGCGTCAGGATTGTGTCATTTTTTTATGCAGCACAACGCAAAATCTATTTAAGTATTTATTAAGTCATTATTTGCGTGGCTTTCTGAAAATTAATAAAACGTTATGCAGTGTAGGGCATAGTGCTGCCTTCTGTTACCTTGCATCATGTAGGTTTTTTTTCAGTCAAAACATGTTTTATAAGGTTTCATAAAACAACACAAAAACAGAGGAAAGGCATAAATGAGCCAGTGTTGCGCCAAGGGTAAACAACACAATCAGGTTAATTAACAATAAGACAAGAGGGACTTATCAGCAAGGTTATCGGGAAGAGCAGGTAACCTGTGCATCATATAGGTTTTACATGGGTGGAGCATGGGTGGACCCACCTATCTATTATGATGCAACCCCATATCTACAAAGACTTGTAAAATAGGTTTGAGCCAAAATTATGGTGCACATACCCTAGGCTGGCATAAAGAGGAGAAATGTCTTTATTTTACTCAATTTACTTCCTCTTTGCATGTGTACTGCATTCTGTAGCACACATACAAAGATGAATATGCCTTAAAGCAGCAGTTTCCAGCCTGTGGTCCGCGGACCCCCAGGGGTCCGTGACATATTCCCAGGGGGTCTGCATGCCTGGGCCGGAAGGAAGGCACTTCTCCAGCTGACGGCCCCTGACAGACATGTGTGTTTTTTTATACTTATTACTTACTTTGTGCAGCAGTTTTGAAAAGCACTGCAAAGTTCCAGCAGTTTTTGGGCAAAAATAAAAGAGTCAAGATAACTCTGGTGATTAATGTACCTGCTGGAGAGAGATGGAGTTTTTGTCTAGTGGCAGTTTTGACTCAAAGGTAGCACAGATGGTCGATATGCCTGCGGCAAAGAACATGTATCATACAAAGAACAGTATCTTATGTGCAAAGCACAGTGAGTTACTGGTTTTGTCACAGAGAATGTTTTGTTACTGTGCAGTTCTTAAGGTTCAATCATAAGCCCCACAATACGCTCTGAACTGCCATTAAAGAGCTGCATGCAAACTCCATGGAACAAATTAGAAAGTTGTTTTTTTCCCAGTCTTTCATTTTCCTTATGCTGCTAAAAAAGGTTTGCTTGCGTAGAAATATTCTTATTATTACGGTCAACGCTAACCACTGTGTTGATTTCTGAATCCTGAGATTGTGCTTCTGCAGACCAAGCACTCTTAGAAAATGCCTACCAGTGTGGACGACGTGTGAATCCTACACCTTGTAGTTCCCTGTAAAGTGCCTTGACACCCTACACTAGTATGCTAGGTGCTATAAAACAAATGAATTATGTATGAATTTGAGTATTCGTTTGATGTGTACATGTTTGTTTATTTTTTGCGAATTACTGTTTTAATGTTTGAAATTTAAATCGTACAAATTGTTTGGGGGTCCCCCACTTCCAGTAATGATTTAGGGGGGTCCTCAGGAGTCAAAAGGTTGGGAGCCACTGCTTTAAAGGAAAGTTTTTACCCATTTCTGCAAAAAAAACTATCCTGGCCTTAACACAGGCACCCTTGTGATATGACGCAAGGGAGACTGCGCTGGTTCTAATCAGTGACAAGTGCACCAGTGCTAAGAGAGAGCAGAACTGTAAATATGGCGCAGTTCTGCATCTCCCTTTCACACAATGCAGTGCAGCTATATTACTTGCTGCAATATGTTGTGTGAAATGCTAGTAAATAAGTAAATATGCCCCCTGGTCTGTTAAGGCTATCTAGGTCTGCCTGCATCTTCATTTAAATGAATTGTTCTTTAATCACCCTGTACACAAGTAGGAATATTCTATGTTCATGGCTTCAATGAAGGCATCTAGGGTGCAGAAATAGGACTACTCCTTTCCCACTACAACCTTTCAAATTCAAAATCTTTAAACTCCAAGAACAAAACTTGTCATTCTCTTGTGTTTTCAGTGTCTCATTTTCAGCTCTGGGCAGGAAATTATTTCTTAGGGAGAGAGTGTGTCAATAGTTGGGTTCAGGAATGGTTGTGGAAAAAGGAGTCATCACTCTTCCTCACTTTAAAAAAAGATGTATGCTAAGCCCATTTGCATCTCCAATTATATGTGTGTTGCCAGTGATGGAGCTTGGTAAACACTGCAGTAATTGAAAACATACAGGTTCTCAGGATGAAAGCCATGTCCACACACAGTCTCCCATCCCTGAAATATGCCATCACCCAACTGGACATTATGGGCCTCATTCTGACCCTGGCGGTCTATGACCGCCAGGGTGGAGGCCGGCTGAAGCACCGCCAACAGGCTGGCGGTGCTTCATTTTGTATTCCGACCGCGGCTGTGAAGCCGCGATCGCCCAGCCGGGTCCGGCTGGGGGAATCCTCCACCCCCTTCACGCCAGAAACAGGATGGCGGGAACGGATGTCGTGGGGCCCCTGGGGGGCCCTGCACTGCCCATGCCACTGGCATGGGCAGTGCAGGGGCCCCCTAACAGGGCCCCATAAAGATTTTCACTGTCTGCTTAGCAGACAGTGAAAATCGCGACAGGTGCAACTGCACCCGTCGCACCCCTGCAACTCCATTCGGAGCCGGCTTCCTTGTTGCAGGGCCTTTCCCGCTGGGCCGGCGGGCGCTCTTTTGGCGGTCGCCAGCCGGCCCAGCGGGAAAGCCAGAATGGCATCCGCGGTCTTCTGACCGCAGTGCGGCCATTTGGCGGTTCCCGCCGCCCGCCAGGGTCAGAATGACCCTCTATGTCCTCCGTCAAGCTATCCATTCACACTGGCAGCATATTACCCATCCATCTCAAAAGAGCTGCATCAATCAGTAAGAAAAGATTTGCAACTAATATTTTTAATGCTAATGGGTTTTTGCACATGATAAGCAAATCATCATGCTGCTGGTAAATTTTGATACAATGATGATGGTGTATAGAGATTATTTTGTGAACAATTTTTTTTTACCTATCAATGTTAATGTGAGTGGTCGGGTTGCTACACATATGCTTGGATGGGTAGAGTGGTGGGATGGGCTATTTAGTGTATGGATAGATAAATGAATATGTGGACCAGATGGTACAAAAAAAGACTAACAACATGATGTTGGATGGGTGGGAAATTGAATGGATGAATGATTAGGTAAGTGGGGTTTTGTGCCAGTAGTAACACAGGTTCTGTTTCTGTCCTCAGGTTCACTTGATTGAGTCAGACCCAAACCACTTTGCCTCGAGCATTGTACACAACTTCATCCACTACGACGTCACTGACCACAAGCGGGATGAGGAGCATGCCCAGTGGATAACAGAGATGGTGCGTGACCGTGAAATACAGCTTGATGGCTGCCTGTCCTACTGGGATGACTGTATGGTCCTCACTGCCTTGGTATGTGAACAGCTAGGGCTTCGATGTAGCCCAGTATCCGCCATGCGTATTTCAAAGCAAAAGAGCCGCACCCACCTCCACCTGCTCTGCCACAAGGAGGGCAGAACTGGTGTCACAGCTGCAGCTCCCTATGCCGTTCCCTGTTGCCATTTGGAGAGTCATGCCGATGTAGAGAAGGCCTCTCGCTACCTCAACTTCCCCGGAGTTATGAAACTAGAGTTTGGGGCTGGAGCTGTGGGTGTAAAACTTGTAGAGAATCTTGAGCAGTGCCACCAGCATTACGAGAAGATCTCAAGTGACCTGAAAGAAGACACCGACTACCCAGGCATTGGGCTGGGCTGGGGTAATGCCATGTTGCTGATGGAATATGTCTCCGGAACAGAACATGATGTTGACATTATCATCTATGATGGTCGGTTGATGGGAGCTTTTGTCTCTGATAACGGCCCCACCAGGGTTCCCTACTTCACAGAAACAGCAGCCTGTATGCCCACATACCTCCCACCGGATAAGGAAGCTCAGCTGGTGATGGCTGCCTACCAGTGTTGCCTCGGCTGCAGGCTGACAGATGGTGTCTTTAATGTGGAGCTGAAGATGACGCAGACTGGACCTAAACTGATTGAAATCAACCCACGAATGGGAGGATTCTACCTACGTGACTGGATCCAGGAAATCTATGGCGAAGACATCATGTTAGCCAGTGTAATGGTGGCTTGCAGCGTGCCACCACTGATGCCAGTGTATCGTGCTCGGCCACAGACCTACTTAGTGGGTGTCATGTGTGTGGTCTCTCTACACCTATGGGCACTGAAGACCACAGCCAGCATGGAGACCTTGAAATCCCTGCATAAGCGTGGTGTGATCCGGCTGAACATGTTAGATGATGACATGATCTCCAGTGAATATGAGGAGCCATTCTGCAATGTGGCCTGTGCTAGTGAAACCAGAGAGAAGGCACGTCTGCAGCTGATCAGCACTTGCCAGGTCCTGGGAATTGACACTGTGGAATATCCAGTGTCCTACTTCACCTCTGACTTCAAGTAGCGACTAAGGACCCCCATGGGACTGAGGGCTGGAGAATCGAAGAAGGTGAACATGAAGAACCCATCTGTGTTGTCTACAGACAGACAGGAAATTGAACTCTATGAGAATCATCCATGTCAGAGTGATCTAGGATGGGTCACCTCAAGTCATGCTAGTATCGCCTCTATTTCTTGGTGTGGTGGAAGCTTTTCAATAAAAACTAGGTTGTTTTCACAACAAAATCAAATAAGAGTAGCTTTTCACAAACGTTTGGTCGAACCATCCATGCCTACGTTAATCCTTTCTCTTTTATTAGATTCTTAACCTACAACCTTTACAGGAACAACTCATGTCCTTTAGATCCAACTCACATGGAAATTGTGTCTGCAAATGCCTGGGCTTGCTCTCTGTGGCCATATTACCCTCATCAGTTAAAGTCACATCTAGATCTGGTTTAGCTCAAATCTCCATCTTTTGTACTTTGAAACTGTTTTGGGAATCATCAAGACATATTTTATCCAGAGGTGGAATCGAAATGTTCTGATCTGCAGGAATATAGTTTGGCCTTGCCTCACACTTTTCTACCATCATCACTCAAGGAGAATCAGAGACTGAGCGTACCTCTCAATCACAACTTCACTTTGAGGAGAAATCTATATTAAACTCTCTTGTTGACTGGGCCTAATCCCAATCATGTTAACATAATTTCCTCTGAAGAAATCTATACTGGTATCACCCTTTAGCTCTGAAAGAGTAACCTTAAATGAGATCTCCTCACAACATGCTATCATTGCCATTCCAAGGTGGTCATGTCTTATTTCACCATGAATATCACTCCTTCAGACAACATGAAGATCAGGCTGAGACATTACTAATATCACTTCTTCAAAATTATATGATACACTTTAAAGTAGAACCCTTGGCTAGCTTCAAGCTTACATCTGCTTGGCAGAAAGTGCTAGACCCATGGATGCAGCTCTGTTCAGCTATTGAAATTGCTAAACTTGCATCATTAAAGAACATCAAGACTTCTATAACGTCACTTATACTGGATCATCAAGACTATGATTTGAGCAGTGTCTGCTGATGTGACCTCCTTAGAAAATGTGGAGACGTGGTTCATTATTCACATTTCTGCAATATCAAGGCTAGTGTTAGCACAGAGGAGAATAGCACGGTCTTTTTGGAAAATATCAACATTTGGCACATCAGAAACCTAGTTAGCATTTCCTCGTGAGAGATATGAAGACTTGGTTCATCGGTGACTGTAACTTTTGACAAGAGGTGTGGGGTTGAATCACTTTAGACCATATTAGTGACACCTCTCTTCTATGGGTTGGTGAAGTCAGGGGCCTCATCAGAAGTGAACACAGAAGATTCATGACCCCAAAGCTAGCATTATATATTTAGAAAATTGCAATAATTGTTGCAGCACTGACAGTAAGAAGACTGGGGTATCGATCAGATTGGACTCACCCAGGAAGTTTCTAGCTCATTCTAAACAATAGAACTTGCTAGCACAGCTTCTGTTTAGGAGTTGTGAACACTGCAACCTAGTCATACAATAAAAAGATTCAACTCTGTGGACGGTGAACTAAGACAACCCTGGAACATGTGTTCAGATCAACCTCACCTTATACAGAGTGAATCTGATCGGCTTCACAAGGATATGAGGCACAGATCCCATACATATTTACATCCATCGCTATAAGCATTCCCTGGTCCTCAGACTATTGGGGTTTTCACTATGTCCCACATGAACTCTGTGTATGAGCCTACATTAGAAATGAAGTGAAGCTGTCTAGTTTGTTCCTTTCAGAGGTCAGATTAAACCTTTGGTGTATTCAGCAAAGAGGACTGCTGAGGAGCCAGAGCATATCACGACTGATTTCAAATCTCACCAAATGTATGCCCCTCCGTCCCTGCCATGTTAACTTTCCAGAACATACACAGACGTAGTTCGCAGTAACCTGGCCATGCCATGCACAAGAGCTAGCATGAGATAGGTTAGACCTAAAATAGGACACGAGGCTGGAGTTGTCATAATGTAATAAACACAATATATGCAGTCCTCAGTCTTTTGTGTTCTGGTGATAATCTTTGAGTGGGGATCTCCTTCTTACCAACATGACATTGTTGAAAGGGGACTAAGTTAACCTGGCCATGCTAAGACTATCTTCAAGGGCAGCTAGATGAGTGACAGTCCCAACATAGTGACTAAAATTTTGTGAACAATCTTTCCATCTCTAAAGACCCAAATATTTCCCATTTTACTGCCCTGTCCGCAAAAATGTACTTGACATTTCAACCTCTTGCCACTAACATATTGAAAATCCACATTCTTATTAGGCCGATGACTCAATTGTTATTGCAAATTGTTTTAGTAACTCCTAAGTGTATTTAAATTACTATCTCACTGCAATTTTGTTTATTTACTAGAATGTATATGTATATCAATGTGTGTATTGGAAAACTGAATATCTACTGACTATGCAATTGTATTCTCTTATGTACACAAGACAAATGCCCCTTCCATTAAAAACAACCCTTTGTAGCTATCCTGGTATTCTATACATGCTAATAGTTACCGACACATGCAAAATCCCCAAGTAACAATATATTAAATCCTACCCATATCACTGAATATGTATCACTTAATATATATCTACTGTTGGAAGATAAGGCCCCATTATACATATTAATTGTTTAACAATTTACAGCCCAATGTTTTTTTTCTCGATATTTGCACCAGTGGGAAATTCCCAATACCAAGAGACATAAAAACAGGCATTGACAAAGCCAATAGTTCTAGCCTGTGGGACCTATTGGCTTTGCTAATGCTTTTGGAGATGCTGTACGCATTAATAAAAAGCAAAATAAGAAAAATGTGTCATGATGTGCTCAACACATTGCTCGTACTTGTAATAAAGCTACTGTAGCCCGTATCAGGCATGCACAATGGACATGTGGCAGCACGCATACCCATGCATAGTTAGGCAACACTTTCTTTTTTATTTGCTGATCCAAGATGGTGGCTGCAACATAGTCCAGAATATAAACAAGTACTTTTTCAATTGTGCTAAAGTGCATTGCATCAGGCAGAGTGGCCCAACAACATATGGTAGATGCCAGGAACTCCAAAAAATGGAAAACAAATACAAAACAATTAAAAGAAACACGAGGGGGGTGGGCAGTTGAGTAACGGGTGGGGGGAAGCAACTGGGATTGGGCTGGGGGATTAAATACACTGGATGGGTATAAAAAAAATAAAGGAGGCAAAAGCAGCACTCAAGGGAGACAGCAACACAGAGAGAACAGCACACAAGGCAAAGAGCACCACAGAGCACATGAGCGGGGTTGGTGGTGGGGAGAAATACACTGGTAGAGAGCTGGAAAGCACATGCACTCTCATGGAGTGCTTAGTGAAAAAGAAAAGGTTAGTTCCCTGAAAGTGAGCAGTGGAAGGATGCAAGTCAGTTAGTCAAAGGGATTGTAAAGAGGCATCGTCCAGGCAAAGGCACAGACACACAACGAGGAAGGCAAGCGACTGAGTAAGAATCAAGAAAATTAAAGCAACAATAAAGCCAATCAATGGTCAGCAATGAGCAGGTCCTATGCCTATTGTAAGTTTTTAACACGGTCCACAAGAGACTTTTTCCTGCAAACAGCTATCAGACATCTGTCTGGTAGTGAAACCTAAATATTTGCTGCCGATGCCTTGGTAAGCTGTCTGTCTTGTCAATCACTATAGTGCTTCCAGATGTTCTTCAAACTGCAAGGAAACACAACTGCTTAAAGCATTTTGTGAAACAGATCATGGAGATGACAGCGTGAGGCACGATACAATGAGTTTGATGTCCAGTGCAGCACATAGAGGGATGTTGGCAGTGCTTCATTTGTAAAAAAACATAAGTGCCAAGGCTCTCAATAGGAGGCCAATGCAGCTGGCACATTACATTGCCCCTGCCAGCGCTGCCAATGATAGTAAGAGCACAACTACTAACCACCCCATTCCTACAAGTGTGACAATGCAGACTATTCCAGCCCCCCAGAGCCAAAAGAATGGGTTGTGCGGCAGGCAATAGTAATTTTAATATATATTGAATTCATAATTAACTTTTGGTGTGGTCATCTCTAAATTAGCCAGACAGCACCACCTTGTGGCTGACTGTCACGAGCGCCAGTGTTGACAGTTAAGTGCCGGTGCCATGCACCAGAAACCACTGGCTCAAATTAAGCATCGGATGTTGGCCTCTGACTGGGTGGATATCCACTGGCTGTCTGCTTCTTATGACAACCCAAAGCAACTTGCATTCACCAAACATGTACCCTTTTGGAAAGATGAGAGGCATGGCCTGAAGGGGGAATGTTCATATGAGCTAGATTACCCTATTCATTATTCCCACCCTCAAAAGCACCAATGGTGCAGTATCCCTCTGCAGCTATGTGTCCCTGCTTAGCGGTGACTTGTTCCATCACCATGCCCGGTCCACACAAAACATGATGAGCAGCCTCAAACCTCGAAACTCAAAGCACTAATGTCACTTCCCCAACACCTTCCCCTGTGCAAATTTATTTTTGTCATTGTGGTCTTCCCAGGCAAAAAACATCCACTCCAAAAAGCCTTTAAAAAATAGACCATTTATATGCACTGCAAATTTAACTGAGAACAAATAAAGTTAAAACAAATATAAGTGATGCCTCATTTTGTACGGAAAAATATGTACATTAAAGTTTCTTGTAAGTGCAATAACTGGGTATTTCGTGATATTCTTTTCAACCGGTAAGAATTTCGGCACAATAATTTCGACATGTAATGCTTTTCCTGGTAATACTTTTCACCCAAAAATGTTGAAATTGATCTTTTGCTATGACCCAGTGCCAAGAATGTGTCCCGAAATTACACAAAAATCATAATTATTCCAGTCCAAGAACTATTTTATGATAAATAATTACAATAAAAACATCTATATGAATAAAATAAAAAATAAATAAAAATGAAGTAGCGTCCAATTGTGGAAATGGTCGATTATTACACTCTGAAATGATTCTGTAGAAACTTAAATGGCTCCATTTTCCTCTAGACTTCTTTTTCCCATAATTAAGAAGTAAATTCTTCTCTCACCTTAACACAGTTTATATGCCTTTGTTCTTATAATGCACATTGTAGAAACAAGCAACGGTTAAAGTGATGTTATAGTTCGTTGGTAGAAGAATAGAAGAGCTACCATTAAAAAACCTGAAAACCATTAAAATACACCAGTTATAGTTTAGTGAACCAACTATAACTTTTGCCCTCAATTTACACTGCTTAGGATCTCACAAACTACATGACACATGACGTTAAATTATACAATTGATGATATCACTGATTACATTTAATAACAATGTTGTTGAAATTACTAATGAGATCAGCCAATGATTCTGACAGTTTGCTGTAGGCTTTGTGAATAAGGAGTAAAACAAAAACCTAAATCGATGGATGAAATCTTACAAACTTGAATATAAGCGTTTGAAAGATGCATTAGAAAATGGATATTTCAGAAGTGAAGCACTTTTGATGGATGTCATTGTCTTTTTACTTGTATTGGCTCAAAGACTGCAACTTGGGGGAGGTCAATTGCGGAGATCCAGGCGCTAAACATCATTGAACAACATACCTTTGTTGTGAAGGGCTGAAGGCAGAGCAAGTAGGGTGTTAGGTGGTCATGAAGTGGTGGGGACAGGGCTTAGCCTCCTGCGAGGCCCTAGGGACAACCCTCTGCTGTGCCTGGCGGGGGCTGCCCAACTGCGGTGAATTGGGTGCAAGGTCTTGTCATAGGAAAAGCCCACCACCCAACCCGAATTTTATTTTGGATGGAGGTTCTAGAATGATACCAGGCCTTGAAGAAAACATCCACTCCGTATATGCAAAGTTTGTGATTGGTGGGGGTTGGCTGCTTGGGGGGGGGGTGCAGACTTGCTACAAGCTAAGTCTTGTGTTAAACGTGTCCTACATATGGCTGAGGTTCATGTGCAATAGATGTTTGATGCTTGCTGCGGTTGGGTGAAGGGCCTTGCCAGAACTGAGTGTTGATGCCAATTAGGTGTAGTCTGACCTGAGGCTACGGCAGAGATGTCATGACTGAAGCCATCAATTATATCATTTAACGTCATGAGTGATAATATATGTGAGGTCATACGCAGTGCTTGAATCTAGGGAATCAACTTACTGGCTGCTACTGTGGGAAGTACATGTTTTTTCTCAGAATATTAGACTTTGTTCTCACATTGCTGGGGAAGATAGCGGGAACTTAAAGAAAATGTGCTCCAATTTTAGCTCCTGGAGCCTCTTCCTGTAACCTCTGAGAAAATCATGAAAGAAATCATTTTACCTTAAACATGATTCATCAAACCCTAACGGAAGGTCAGCATTTTGCAGAGGGTAAAAGCACGTAAGAACTCACCAGAATCCATAAAATGAGTATAACATCACTAACAAATGATTTATATTGTGACTAAAATCTGTTATCACCCTTTATATATGCTCCTTTGTGTGACCCTCAAAATCTGGCATTCACTACAATGCATTTTAATGGAGACCATGTCCCTAAGTCCTGTAATGGCTGCCACAACACATTGTTAATGTATGGCCAGTCAATCAAGGGGGTCAGGGTGTGCTCATCCTACCTCCTTATATTATTTTAAATTCATTTTCAGGATGCAGGGATCTTGAGACCTGAAATGGCTGCGACAGCATATTGGTCAATGACAGCATACCTGAACATCAATGGACCAGGTAGCCCTAACTTTTTAACCCCTTCATGCTCAACCCGAGCCCCTCTGTAAAAAACAATTTCTCATAAAAAGGTGAACAGATTGACATCAAATCCACAAAAGAATGTTTTCTGAGTAAAGTTCTGAATGTTTATAAAACTTGGGGTGATTGCGTTCAGCCATTTCTTCTGCATTGGAGAGCAAAATTTCCTAAGGGAATTAACATGGGTGGTCACTCTTTTGGGATGCCCCATTTTTCTTGGCACCAGCCAGACAAATCACATGGAAACTTTCCATGAAGGAGCCGAGCTGAATGAACTTTAAAAAAAAAGTTTTGTGCAGATTTGGCATATGTATGTGTGTATATAGCTTATGGAACCGCGGCCAACAAACCCAACAATGGTACCTATGGCTGAGCGTTAAGGCTGTAAAGTCGGAGAACCCACGAGCACTAGACGGACTCCCGCAGATCTGTTTCTTTTGGAGTTCTTGCATTAAAGAACTTTAATTTACACACTCATATACACACACACACACACACACACAAACACACACATTCACACTTTCTCTCTCTCACTGGAAAAAACAAAGATGAAAGCAACGTTTTAATTAGGTAAGAATTTCAGTGGCAGGGTAGTGTTTTAAACATACAAAACCACAGAAATGTAACACTTAAACTTATCTCATGCAACTATAACTCATGCCCTATGGTAACCATAACCTGCACCCCGCCATACACTTTCATTTCATATAATTTCCTAGCAAATATTGCAGTTATATTATCAGTGATGTCATAGAAGATGTCATAAGTGATGTAAAATGTGCAGTAATTAGGGGTACATGGAGAGGACACAAGCTACACCACTTTGGGTCCCAGGGACACCATCTCCTGGGGCCTTTGTTGTTTTTTTAAGGTGGAGGGGGCTAATGCCCCTCTCCCGAGCTACTAAAGGCCCAGAGAACCCACCTCCAAGGCGTTTTTTTTTTAATTAAAGGATGGAAGGTGCAAGGCCCTTCTACCAAAGCCACTAATGGCTCTGGGGACCCCATCACCTGGGGCCTTTTTTTAATTAAGGGGAGGGGGTGCAAGGCTCACCTCCCGAGCCACAAGGGGACCTCAGGGACTCCATTCCCCAGATCCTTTGAGGGGTGGGGCAAGATGCTCCTTCTCCGCAAAACCATGCTGGCCCCAGGGACTCCATTCCCCAAGGCCTTAATGGGTGTAGGTGAGTGCCCAGGTGACAGTACGTTGGCCGCTGCGGAAGCTGTCATTGCTCCCACCTGGCGGGAGTAGCTGTTTTTGTTTGCTCCCAGCGGGTGGAAGGAATGTGAGTTTCAAGAGCGCCTGCCGGGGCATTTTCACAGCTCCTGATGAATGGGAATAGACATGCCTCCCCTGCCCAGGAGACAGTAATTGAGCTGGCCCCGGCTGATGGGGTGCCTGGGGTATTTACAGGCTTTGGTAGGGGGCAGCACGCCCTTTTAAATTTAGATGGACCATGGGTGATAATATTCCCAGGGCCTTGTGAGACTCAAGGATGGGGCCTGCACGTCCCCTTCCCTTTTTAGTGATGATGCTCTTGGAGATGGAGTCCTTGGGTCCTGTGGTGGGTTGGAGAAGGGGATGGTATTTGGCCCAAGGAGTTGGTCCCTGAGGCCTATTAAGGCTTGAGAGGGTAGGCTGCGCGCTCCCTCCCATTTTTTTTTATGTTGGCCTAGGGGGTACGGTACCTGGGGACTCTCAGAGGCTTGGGGTAGGGGGCAATGTGCCTCCTTCCCTAAATTAGGTTTTCTGTCATCCCCCAGGACCTGGCCCACACTGGGGAGTGTTTATTTCAGTAGTGCGGGCTTTTCCATGAAGTCACAGCACCATTCAGAAAACCATTTTTGATCCTAGGAATAGGGCATCAGGGTATCCCTCCCCTTATGTATGTTTTTGTTTTACCTTTTGTGTATGATTCAGGTCTCAGTGCTAAGATGGCTGCTGCCACATCCTTGTTGATGTGATGGCAGCCAATCAGGTCTCTGCATCACATCTGCCCAGTCGGCAGAGCCTCTGGAGTGTGATGTATACAACATTTTGAGCCCTAATTACTCAAACACTACTGAACGGATTCACACCAAATCACAAAAAGCACTCTTTCTGTATCAAGATCTAGCTTTATGCCAAATTTGGTGTAAATCTATTCAGGCATTTAGGTTGTAGCTGTGTCTAAAGTTTCAATGGTAAAACAAATGAGGAAAAGTCATTTTGGGACACTCCCTTTTTCTTGGCACCTGCTTGACGGAACACCCAAACATTTTCCAGGAATCAGCTGAGGTGGAAGAAAAATGTTTTGAAGGGTTTAATGGAGAATCATCAAACGCCGCCTGTTAGACCTGTCAGCCTTAGGGTGGTCTTTCCCCAAACGGTTGGCCTTACTCCTCCATATTTTTCTGATCTCATTTTTGTTTGACTTAGGACTGTGCACTTTACCACTGCTAATTAGTGGCAAAGTGAATGTGCTCATTCGTTAAAACATGGTAACATTGGCTTATCCCCTAACTGGTATATTTAATTTACTTGTAAGTCCCTAGTAAAGTGGCACTGCATATACCCAGAGCTTGTAAACTAAATGCTACTAGTGAACGGATGTGTACATTTGGGGGGGTGTTTGTGGGTGCATGTATACGGTGCAGGGGGGTGTCTGTGTGTGCGTGTCTGCGTGTGAGTGCATGAATGCGAGTATACGGAGGGGGACGGGGTGTAGTATGAGTGCGAGTATGCAGAGGTGGGTGTAGTATGAGTGTGAATATGTGGAGGCGGTGGGGGGGTTGTGAATGCATGCATGTATGCGATTGAATGTGAATGTTTGTATGCGTGAATGGGGGTGTTCGTGTGCGCGTCTGCATGGGTGTGCCTGAGTGCGTGTCAGTGCGTGAATGCGTGTTTCAGTGTGCATGTTTGAGTGTCTGTCTCCGAATGAATGGGGGTGTATGTAGCGAGTGCGTGGGTGAATGGGGTGCGTGTTTGTAAGAGTGTGGACGTGTGTGGGTGCATGTGTGTGGACGTGTGGGGGTGCGTGTGCTGGCAACAGGAATGGGGATTCCTGTCGCCGGGTGCTTTTCCGCCAGAGTTTTTGTGGCGGGGTGACCGCCACGGAAAGCCTGGCGGTCTGTAGCCTTGTAATCCGCCCGGCAGGCCGAGTCCTGCCACCGGGTCTGATTTTTCTAAATCCTATTTTTCCAGTTCTTCATTGAGAATCCAAGCAAAACTTTTCCTTTCCACATCAAGAAGCGCAATTAATCTGAAATTCTCAGGTCAGTTGCGGTCTCCTTTTTAGGCAGAGCACACAATCGCTTTGACCTGTTGTAAGTATTGTGGGCTTATAACCACGCCCACCTCACGCCCATCCCTTTCACTTGTTCATGTGCTTGCCTTTCAAAATCACTTGATGTCATTAGTAAATGCTTTACAATTGTCCTTCCTTACGGCGGTTTGGTTATCACCTTGGACACCGACCCTGTTACATGGATAATTGCACGATTGCTAATATGTTTGACTGTGAGTGAACTTCTTTTTTCTTTTGTCTATGCTTCGCACTCAAGCTCATGGCTGCCATGGCGCTTTTGAATCAGCTCGCTTACGCCAACTAATGTTTTGCTTTTCATTTTCTGGTTGAGAAAGCTGTGCGAGCGTTATTTCCACCATTTGCCTCACCAGTGTGGTACTTGGCGGAAAGCACACTTGCCATGTCTTTTACTGATTCTTCCTGCAAAAAAAAAAGTCCATGCTACTATGTTTAGCAGTGTTGCTTATTGGTAACATTCCCTCCATTCTCAGATGTTTTTCATCTAGCTAGACACTGCCGTGTCCAATTTATGTGGCAAGAAAAGTCCAGTTAGGTATTTACAACGCCAATAGCTCTAACTCAAGCAAATGCGAGACCCACTGCATTGCAAATGTTGGTTTGTTTTCTTACTAGTAATGAGCCCCCAGGATGTTATTTCCAGATAGACACATATCACATAAAGTAGTCGCCCAGGTATCAGGGGTGTTTTAAAAAAAGGATGCTGGTGACCTGTGAGGGTCTGGAGCACCATGCTGTTTCATTTCCTTGATCGCTTTTTCTACTATCTTTTTATTCAACTTTATTACTGTTCTGAGCCCCATCAATGAAGCTAGAGAAATCATTTTGAGACAGAAGGTTACTCGAGTCCTTTTCAACATAAAGTTTCTCTATGTGCTTTGACCAGCTCGCTGCCGAGATGTTACTAAAGTGTGGCCAGACTTGTTAGCTAATGCCTTATTCATTATCGGCCAAGATATATTAGGGTCATTAGACTTCATGGCCGTATGTATCCTAACCCATTTCCTTTCATCTTCGTGCTTTTTTCCTGTATCTGGACCTTAGGTTTCCTTTTAAGTGTGGAGATTTTCACTGGTGGTGCACCTGATGTTTAGGGCCGTATTTGATTGCATTTTCAGGTATTTAATTTATTTTGCAAAACTCGGAGTGATTTCTCTCCCGGGTTCATCAATGGGTTGTTTGGCATGCTCCTCTGCTGACACTTGCAACATGGCAGTTACCTCCAGTCATTTCTCAGAAAGCCAGGGTAACAGTTGATTCTGTGCTAACAGAGAGTCCAAACATTGCATCAGCCAGTTATCAAAATGATCAGTGTATTCTGCCAGCCACTTGATCTTCTGAGTTCGTTCAAGCGTCTCTTGTACTCCAATAAAAATTATTTGTAAGTCCACAGCCCACTCCATCTATGCATCATCGCTTGCAAGCAAGGGGACCTCTTTAAATCCTCTCAACTTGTGAAAGCGCATGATGGAAACCCACATATAACTTAGCCTGGCTACTCTGAATGGAGAAATGTGGGTTTAAGTGGTTGGCTGGTCACGTTGGCCTCTGTCGTCCAGTAAAAGAAGACCAAAATACTTGAGAGTTACCTAAGAGGCTGCCATGTGAATCCTTCCTTTTAAATTGCATTACTTTTGGGGGAACACTCCAATAGTTATTGTCAATATCCTGCCAGCAAAAGCCAGCTCCAATGTCAAAGAGATTGGCATGCAATTATCCAGCTTTAGCCACATTGCACTCCTATAAGTAATGCCTTGCTGTCTGCAATGTTACTTTGAGATAACGCTGCCTCCTCTACCCAGGCGTCCGAGGAGACAGCGTCCATCAATAAGGGTTCCATTGCTCATGCAGAAGCGTAACTTGTGCAAATAGGGAATCCCCCCCCCAGTCCCCCAATGGAGTATTGATTGTTAATTGACTCTAGTTGTCTGGACGTAGACACGCTATGCATTTTCTCCCCAACCACTGAGGGTGAAGCTTCCTGAGGTTCCCTGTGAGTTGGGGTGGTTAAAGGCCCTACTGGGTTTTCTTGCAACTCATCGAGTTTTTCTGCTTGGGCTGGTAACAGTGCAGGACCACGATGTTGCTTTATTATTACTTTTGGGCTGAGGGAGCTTCCAGGGGCAGCGACTCAAAAAGCTTTGTGGAGTTACTATTATCTCTTGATGTGTATTCAACATCTACACCAGTGGTTCACAACCTTTTGACTTCGGTGGACCCCCACTTTATCATTTCTGGAACCCGGGGACCCCCCACTGAACCATTACTGTAATCCGGGGACGCCTCCCCTTGAGTCATTACTGGAAACTGGGTACCCCGGCCTAAACGTTGTCGATGATCTGAACTGCAAAACAATACACACAAAAATACAGAAACAAGCATTCCATCAAACACAAACACAAACACATTTTATTTAATTTGCAAACAAATAGAGATGAATAAAACAAACATTTTAATAGGAAGGCTGGAGTTTTTCTAAATTCTATTGAAGCCAAACATTGTCCATACTATATTCTGTTTGATGCACTAGACCTGCTCTCATGAATCAATCTGAGGATACTAGTTCAATTTTTAGTCTCGAATTTCAAATTCCATTACATTTACTGTACATTTTAAGATGTTCAACTGTACATTTAGCCACTTTATTTATATACACTTTTTATGTTAATATTATTTACTTTTCTAAGCAGTCACGGCCCTCGTGTCCCCGGATGTTGTAAATGGCCCTTTCTGCAGGGTCATCCCCAGTCTTTTTGCCTCCTCCCTCCTATTTTTTCTGACCTGTTTTTGTTGGCTTTAGGACTCTGGGCACTTTACCACTGCTAACCAGTGCTAGAGTGCATATGCTCTCTGTGTAAAGTGTACTGTTGATTGGATTATCCATGATTGGCATATTTGATTTACTGGTAAGTCCCTAGTAAAGTGCACTAGAGGTGCCCAGGGCCTGTAAATCAAATGCTACTAGTCGGCCTGCAGCACTGGTTGTGCCACCCACATTAGTAGCCCTGTAAACATGGCTCAGACCTGCCACTGCAGTGTCTGTGTGTGCAGTTTTAAACTGCCAATTCGACTTGGCAAGTGTACCCACTTGCCGGGCCTAAACCTTCCCTTCTACTACATGTCAGGCACCCCTAAGGTAGGTACTAGGTAGCCCCAAGGGCAGGGTGCAGTGTATATTTAAGGTAGGACATATACTAAGTCTGTTTTATATGTCCTAAGAGTGAAATACTGCCAAATTCGGTTTTCACTGTGCAAGGCCTATCTCTCTCATAGGTTAACATGGGGGCTGCCTTTAAATATCCTTAAAGCACAGATTCCCTTTGAGAAGATAAAAATGTGGAGTTTAGGGTCTCTGAACTCACAATTTAAAAATACATCTTTTAGTGAAGTTGGTTTTTAAATTGTCTATTTGAAAATGCCACTTTTAGAAAGTAGGCATTTTCTTGCTTATACCCTTCTGTGCCCGTTTGTGGATTGTCTGTCTGGGTCAGTTTGACAGTTGGGCTGTTTTGTACCTCTCTAGATAGTGACACAAAAGGGGGCAGGGGTGTAGCCTGCATAACCTGGTGAGCCATCTGAGCTAGTGAGGAGTGGTCGTTCACACCTGAAAGGACCGTGCCTGCCCTCACACAATGCAGTCTCCGACCCTCTGGTGTGTGTCTGGGCCCTGGACAAGGAAGGATCTTGCAAACACTTGGGACTTTGCTTTGAAGTTTGCCAACTTCAAAGGCAGACCTGGGTATAAGAAGAAGCCCCCAAACCCCAGACTTTTAGAATATTTCTGAAACCAAGAGGAACCTCTGCCCAGGAGAAGAGGGGAAGAACTGAAGGAGGAGTACTGTCCCTTTGCTGTGTTGCTTTGCTAGACTGGCCTTCAGTTGCTGCTTCTGCCTGAAAAGAGTGCAAAGGTATTGCTGTGTGTCCTGCTTGAGAAAATTCTCAAAGGGCTTGGAGTAGAGCTTGCCTCCTGTTGGAAGTCTCAGGGACACCAAAGACTTCAGTTTCCTTGACCTGCAGCACTGGAAACTGTGTGTTTTGTGCTGTTCAAGAGGAGAAATAACTGTGATGCCCCCAAAAACGCTGCTGGCCTGCACCGTGACTTGCCGGTGCCACACAGAGTCGCATTGCTCCGCTTCGCACCGCGACCCTGGTCTCCCCAACACCGTCCTCGGACAACTTCACCGAGCCGCTGGGGCCCCGCACTCTGGCATTGCCTGCTCACACCGCAGCATGGGCATCCCCGATGACGACGCTCCTGCTGACACCAGTGCCAGCACCATCGGCTACTGTGTCGCCACCAGGCATCCTGCCTGCACCGTGGCCTGTAGACACCGCTCGTGAGGGTCACGAAGCATCATCCCGTCTTGCACCGCTGGCTTGGGCATACTGACGACAGCACTTCCGAAACGACAACGACGGTGCCTGCACCGTGACCTGTAGACACCGCACGGTGCACTGCCCCGCTTCATACCGCAGCCCTAGTCTCACCGACGCCACTGGATGCCGTCACCGAGTCGCTGCCTGCACCGTGACCTGTGGGCACCGCACACTGCATCGTCCCACTTCACACTGCAGCCCCGACGCCATCCACGCCAGCACTCCTGACTTAATCAGCCCACGCGTGTGACTTTAAGGGCCCGATGGCTCCTGCACCGACTCCGGAACCAACACCGCGACGTCAGCGACGCCGTTCTCTGGAGCTCACCGTAAGAATCACGACGCCCTGCTATTCCAAGGTACTGTTTGTGGGTCTTCCCGACACCGTAGCTGGCCCGCAACGTTGCTGCCGGCCTGAACTGTTGGTTTTGTTGATCACGATGACGTGATAGCCCCAGGTGGAGATACTGACTTCAAGGAACTGTATTTTTGAGTAAATCTTGCAGAATTCATATTTTTATTACTGTATGTTGGATTTTTATCGTATTTGGTCTTGTTTTATATAGATAAATATTGGCTATACAGTGTGGTGTCCGTTTGTAGTGTTTTCACTTATTACTGTGTGTTATGTGCAAATGCTTTACACATTGCTTCTGAGATAAGCCGGACTGCTTGTACCAAGCTACCAAGGGGGTGAGCAGGGGTTATCTGAGCGGGTATCTCCCTTATCCTGACTAGAGAGAGGGTCCCTACTTGGACAGGGTGCAAACCCACTACCAACTGGAGACCACATTTCTAACACCGGACAACAAGTTGGGAATCACTGATCTACACTATCTAGACTCACCATATAATCTGTAGGTGATTCAGTTTTTCCTGTATTTACATTTGCCTTCTAGTCGAATGACTTTTTTTATGCAGACTTGAACTGGTGATTTCTGGAATGTAAGCAGTGGTCTGTGGGACCACCTCTTGCTCTCAAAAACTGTTTTTACAACTTTCACAAAGGGGAAGTGGTCCCTTGGGGACCTCTTCTCATTTACAAATGGGTTACTACCAACTTGAGGTTGGTGGTAAAATGCAAATATTTTGCGACTACATTTTGGTCACAAAACATACATGCCACTGCGATCCGTTATTAGGAAGGGACACCCTTAACACGCCCCTAATACCAAATCACAACCCCAAATGCAATTCGGTATCATGTTACCGAATCCAAATTGGGCCTTAAAAAGTGCCTTTTTCGCGTTAGCAAACAAAAAAAGATTTGTACATCTGGCCCTGCTTCCTTAATTGTTTGCCCAGGATGCACCTGCAGCAAAAATGTGCTGCAAGTTCTCATTGTTCTGCGATCCCAGCAGCTGTAGAAGGTTACAGGGAACAGGCAGCCTCATGCAGTCTGGAACTGAGATCTAAATTTAATTTATTGCTATTGTACTTCTGACAAAATAGTGACTGATGATACTGTCATGATCTCGTCAAGCAGCAGGAGCATTTGCGTCCATTCTGCGGATGCTTGCATATTTCCATTTATTAAAAAGATCTCCAGTTATTTAGAAAGTCCTTTAAGGCAGACTTTTTTCTTAGGCTTGCTGAAGTCACTCATCTTTTCTAGCGGTCCTTAGCACCATAAAGCTCTAGGGCATCTGTTTGTGGTTTATTAACAAGCTCATTCATGCTTGCATGTGAGTTTAAAACACCCTAGTGGCTACCTGTGCCAACCAATAGATACCTGTTTGATGAATGAGATGTGTAGAAGAGGGGCTGAGCGCCACTGGTAGCTCTGCTGTGTCTGCAATGTGCTGGCTGATGCTTGAAGTCAGTAGAGCTGGAGTCTCTGTGCAAGGTCGTCACCGCTCTGTGTTGAAGGAGATCCCTCATTTTAGCCTTCTTCAGTGAGTATCAGTCAGTGTGTTTGTTGGTGTTTCAAAAAAAGGACATACAAACTTTGCCAACAGTGTCTATTAAACTTTTACGGATTGTATTTCTGGATTGATTTGTGTGTGTGCCCTGCCTTTTGCAGTTGTTCATCTACACCTCTTCTCCCTCACTCTCAGCAGACATGTGACCCCAGAGTCTCTCATCCCTCCTCCACATCATCTGCATTCATCGGTCACCTTACACTCCAACTTTGAGTGGCACTGATGAGACACCTCCCTGAAGCTGCTCAAACCTACGCCATCCCCGAGTCTATCAAATGTTTATTTTACAGATGATTGAACTAAAGACGGGGCTACAAAAAGTAAATACAATACTTTGTCTGAACTTTGTGCGACATTGATTAAAGCATCACTGCGTGCTCTCTTACCCGAGACTGCTGGTGAAATTAAAAAGTTAAAGCTGCAGAGTGCTAGCTCGTTTATATCACAATTTCATGTCGGTCAGGCACTACACTGCACTGACACCGCTCTGACTCAGAGCACAGTTTATGTTGTGTGATTGTCTCACAAGACACAGAGGCTTATATTATGCATCTCTCTTCTGTTTATTGTTCACCACATTAGAACAAACTGTAAATCCCACAATCCTCTAATCCCAGCAAGAGGTGACCTAAGCCAAACACACAGTGTAGAAGGATCCAATTAAATCATGGCATCTTGTGTTTTGCTGCTTTGAGAGAAGTTTCTGTGTGGTCCTGGGCGGAGTGAGTTGAGTACTGTGTGTTGTTTGCTGTAAAACTGTTTGTCTGCCTCAGGTAGGGGGATGTACAAGACTGTCTATTTGAGCATTTTGGGGTAGATTTCACTTGGTTGCTCAAGTTTGACCAAACCTGTTCTTCCTATGGGGTGATCCGCTGCAGTGCGAACGCGCATGCTCGCTTTGGGGAAGTTTAGGATTTCTGAGCCCTTCTTTGATTTCCCTGTGCTGCACGCTAGGTAAACAAAGCGGTCTCGTAGCCCTCACAATGTTTTTTTTGTCGATCAGTTTCACCAGAGAAACTTCGCTAGGAGTTTCTTTTAATTTTTTTGACATATGAATGTATAATTTTTCAGTTCATATGTCCAAGCAATATTGTATGCATGTTATTTGAGTATTTTGCATACTTATTTACATGTTTCAGAAGGCTATGAAAAACCAAGGAACACTGTCCAGAAAACACTTTGGCCCTATGTTAGAAATGGGGTCTTTGGTTGGCAGTCAGGTTACCCCCTGTCCAAGCAAGAACCCTCACTCTAGTCAGGGTAAAGGAGAATCACCCTCAGCTAACACCCGCTCACCCCCTTGGTAGCCTGGCATGTGCAGGCAGGCTTAACTTCAGAGTGCTAGGTGTAAAGTATTTGTACCAACGCACACAGTAACTTAATGAAAACACTACAAAATGACACAACACAGGTTTAGAAAAATAGAAAATATTTATCTAAACAAAACAAGACCAAAACGACAAAATTTCACCATACACAAGTTAAGGTATTAATTAAAAACCAAAGAGTCTTCATGCGATTTTAAACACGCTAACGCGGTTAGTGTGGAAATGTACCTGGGTGCGTCAAAAATAACCACGTACGGGCGAGTGTGCGTCAAAAGGGGCTTGTGATGCATCGATATCACTCACGAGCAAGACCGTGGTCGGTCAGGTCGGCGTGCGTTGTTTCTTCTCTCTGCAGGAGAGCAATGCGTCGATCCGAACACCACTCTCGGGTCCAGGCAGGCCTTACGTCATTTTTACACGCCCAGCGATGATTGCGTCGGAAATCCTACCGCATGATGATCCAAAAACCATGTAGCGCGGGTTGCAATCTCACTAGCCTCCGTCAGCGATGCTGCGCGTTGTTTCTCAAGCTGCGTGCGTTGATCTTC
The DNA here is from genome assembly GCF_031143425.1 of Pleurodeles waltl. Classification (NCBI taxonomy): domain Eukaryota; kingdom Metazoa; phylum Chordata; class Amphibia; order Caudata; family Salamandridae; genus Pleurodeles; species Pleurodeles waltl. The sequence continues at coordinate 1,028,476,999 of NC_090443.1, read as the reverse complement.
CAGCCACACTGCAGGCGAGCGTCGATTTCAGCTGCGAAGGCGGCGGCATGTCAATTTTTTAGACACAACAAAGTCCAATCTTTGTCCTCTTGCACAGGCAAAAGCAGCAACTGCAGGATAGCTCCACAAAGCACAGTCACAGACAGAGCAGCTCTTCTTCATCAGCTCTTCTCCAGGAAGAGGTTCCTCTTGATGTCCAGAAGTGATCTAAAGTCTGTGGTTTGGGTGCCCTTCCTATACCTATTTTGCCCTTTGAAGTAGGCTTACTTCAAACAAAAGTCTCTCTTGTTTGTGAAATCCTGCCTTGCCCAGGCCAGGCCCCAGACACACACCAGGGGGTTGGAGACTGCATTGTGTGAGGGCAGGCACAGCCCTTTCAGATGTAAGTGACCACTCTTCCCCTCCCCCAGCACAGATGGCTCATCAGGAAATGCAGACTACACCCCAGCTCCCTTTATGTCACTGTCTAGAGAGAGTTGCAACCAGCCCAACTGTCAAACTAACCCAGACAGGGAATCTACAAACAGGCAGAGTAACAGAAATGGTTTAAGCAAGAAAATGCCCACTTTCTAAAAGTGGCATTTTCAAACACACAATCTTAAAACCAACTTTACTAAATTATGTATTTCAAAATTGTGAGCTCAGAGACCCTAAACTCCACATGTCTATCTCCTCCCAAAGGGAATCTACGCTTTAATCATTTTTAAAGGTAGCCCTCATGTTAACCCATGAGAGAGATAGGCCTTGCAACAGTGAAAAACAAATTTGGCAGTATTTCACTTTCAGGAGATATAAAACACATTAGTATATGTCCTACCTTAAACATACACTGCACCCTGCCCATGGGGCTACCAAGGGCCTACCTTAGGGGTGTCTTACATGTAAGAAAAGGGAAGGTTTAGGCCTGGCAAGTGGGTACACTTGCCAAGTCGAATTGGCAGTTTAAAACTGCACACATAGACACTGCAGTGGCAGGTCTGAGCCATGTTCACAGGGCTACTAATGTGGGTGGCACAACCAGTGCTGCAGGCCCACTAGTAGCATTTGATTTACAGGCCCTGAGCACCTCTAGTGCACTGTACTAGGGACTTACTAGTACATCAAATATGCCAGTCATGGAAAGCTAATTACATACACATTTTGTACAGGAGCACTTGCACTTTAGCACTGGATAGCAGTGGTAAAGTGCCCTGAGTAACAAAAACAGAGTCCAGCACACATCAACAAGCTGGGAAACAGAGGCAAAAAGTTAAGGGAAACCACGGCAAGGATGTAAAGTCTAACACCCTCATTTTAACCTTGGCAGTAAAAACCGCCTACCGCAGCGACGAAGGCCACCAAAAGACCGTTGCCGCAGCTACCAGCTGTCCGCCATATTTTGACCGCAGCCAAAATTTCTGTTACAAGAATGGCGGAAATCCGGCCGTGGCCATGCCGGCAGATGGCGGTAAGGTGGCGCTGCTACCACCAGCAGCACCACGCCAGTAGACCGCCGCCAGCCATGTTATGACCAATAATACAGCCTGGTGGTGTTCAGCTGGCGGGCACTGTTGGCAGTACAGCACCGCGTCCCGTCTCCTGCTGGTGGACCCCCTGGATTCAGGTAAGTCGGGTCTCCGACAGAAGAGGGGGCTGGGGGTGTTGTGTGTGTGAATGCATGTGTGTGCATGAATGTTGAATGCGTGTGTGCATGTATGGAAGTGTGAGTGCGTGTATGTTGTGAATGTGAATGTGTGTCTGCGTGTATCTCTGGAAGTGTGTGCAGATGTGTAAGGAAATGCCTCCTTGGCATGGTTGCCCCCTGACTTTTTGCCTTTGCTGATGCTATGTTTACAATTGAAAGTGTGCTGAGGCCTGCTAACCAGGCCCCAGCACCAGTGTTCTTTCCCTAACCTGTACTTTTGTATCCACAATTGGCAGACCCTGGCATCCAGATAAGTCCCTTGTAACTGGTACTTCTAGTACCAAGGGCCCTGATGCCAAGGAAGGTCTCTAAGGGCTGCAGCATGTCTTATGCCACCCTGGAGACCTCTCACTCAGCACAGACACACTGCTTGCCAGCTTGTGTGTGCTAGTGAGGACAAAACGAGTAAGTCGACATGGCACTCCCCTCAGGGTGCCATGCCAGCCTCTCACTGCCTATGCAGTATAGGTAAGACACCCCTCTAGCAGGCCTTACAGCCCTAAGGCAGGGTGCACTATACCATAGGTGAGGGTACCAGTGCATGAGCATGGTACCCCTACAGTGTCTAAACAAAACCTTAGACATTGTAAGTGCAGGGTAGCCATAAGAGTATATGGTCTGGGAGTCTGTCAAACACGAACTCCACAGCACCATAATGGCTACACTGAAAACTGGGAAGTTTGGTATCAAACTTCTCAGCACAATAAATGCACACTGATGCCAGTGTACATTTTATTGTAAAATACACCACAGAGGGCACCTTAGAGGTGCCCCCTGAAACTTAACCGACTATCTGTGTAGGCTGACTAGTTTTAGCAGCCTGCCACAAACCGAGACATGTTGCTGGCCCCATGGGGAGAGTGCCTTTGTCACTCTGAGGCCAGTAACAAAGCCTGCACTGGGTGGAGATGCTAACACCTCTCCCAGGCAGGAATTGTCACACCTGGCGGTGAGCCTCAAAGGCTCACCTCCTTTGTGCCAACCCAGCAGGACACTCCAGCTAGTGGAGTTGCCCGCCCCCTCCGGCCAGGCCCCACTTTTGGCGGCAAGGCCGGAGAAAATAATGAGAAAAACAAGGAGGAGTCACTGGCCAGTCAGGACAGCCCCTAAGGTGTCCTAAGCTGAAGTGACTCTAACTTTTAGAAATCCTCCATCTTGCAGATGGAGGATTCCCCCAATAGGGTTAGGATTGTGACCCCCACCCCTTGGGAGGAGGCACAAAGAGGGTGTACCCACCCTCAGGGCTAGTAGCCATTGGCTACTAACCCCCCAGACCTAAACACGCCCTTAAATTTAGTATTTAAGGGCTACCCTGAACCCTAGAAAATTAGATTTCCTGCAACTACAAGAAGAAGGACTGCCCAGCTGAAAACCCCTGCAGCGGAAGACCAGAAGACGACAACTGCCTTGGCTCCAGAAACTCACCGGCCTGTCTCCTGCCTTCCAAAGATCCTGCTCCAGCGACGCCTTCCAAAGGGACCAGCGACCTCGACATCCTCTGAGGACTGCCCCTGCTTCGAAAAGACAAGAAACTCCCGAGGACAGCGGACCTGCTCCAAGAAAAGCTGCAACTTTGTTTCCAGCAGCTTTAAAGAACCCTGCAAGCTCCCCGCAAGAAGCGTGAGACTTGCCACACTGCACCCGGCGACCCCGACTCGGCTGGTGGCGATCCAACACCTCAGGAGGGACCCCAGGACTACTCTGATACTGTGAGTACCAAAACCTGTCCCCCCTGAGCCCCCACAGCGCCGCCTGCAGAGGGAATCCCGAGGCTTCCCCTGACCGCGACTCTTTGAACCTAAAGTCCCGACGCCTGGGAGAGACCCTGCACCCGCAGCCCCCAGGACCTGAAGGACCGGACTTTCACTGGAGGAGTGACCCCCAGGAGTCCCTCTCCCTCGCCCAAGTGGAGGTTTCCCCGAGGAATCCCCCCCTTGCCTGCCTGCAGCGCTGAAGAGATCCCGAGATCTCTCATAGACTAACATTGAAAACCCGACGCTTGCTTCTACACTGCACCCGGCCGCCCCCGCGCTGCTGAGGGTGAAATTTCTGTGTGGACTTGTGTCCCCCCCGGTGCCCTACAAAACCCCCCTGGTCTGCCCTCCGAAGACGCGGGTACTTACCTGCAAGCAGACCGGAACCGGGGCACCCCCTTCTCTCCATCCTAGCCTATGTGTTTTGGGCACCACTTTGAACTCTGCACCTGACCGGCCCTGAGCTGCTGGTGTGGTGACTTTGGGGTTGCTCTGAACCCCCAACGGTGGGCTACCTTGGACCAAGAACTGAACCCTGTAAGTGTCCTACTTACCTGGTAAAACTAACAAAAACTTACCTCCCCCAGGAACTGTGAAAATTGCACTAAGTGTCCACTTTTAAAACAGCTATTTGTCAATAACTTGTAAAGTATACATGCAATTTTTATGATTTGAAGTTCCTAAAGTACTTACCTGCAATACCTTTCGAATGAGATATTACATGTAGAATTTGAACCTGTGGTTCTTAAAATAAACTAAGAAAAGATATTTTTCTATACAAAAACCTATTGGCTGGATTTGTCTCTGAGTGTGTGTACCTCATTTATTGTCTATGTGTATGTGCAACAAATGCTTAACACTACTCCTTGGATAAGCCTACTGCTCGACCACACTACCACAAAATAGAGCATTAGTATTATCTATTTTTACCACTATTTTACCTCTAAGGGGAACCCTTGGACTCTGTGCATGCTATTCCTTACTTTGAAATAGCACATACAGAGCCAACTTCCTACATTGGTGGCAGCGGTGGGATACAAGACTTTGCATTTGCTGGACTACTCAGCCAATACCTGATCACACGACAAATTCCAAAATTGTCATTAGAAATTGATTTTTGCAATTTGAAAAGTTTTCTAAATTCTTAAAAGACCTGCTAGGGCCTTGTGTTAGATCCTGTTTAGCATTTCTTTTAGAGTTTAAAAGTTTGTAAAAGTTTGAATTAGATTCTAGAACCAGTTGTAGATTCTTAAAAAGTATTCCAACTTTTAGAAGCAAAATGTCTAGCACAGATGTGACTGTGGTGGAACTCGACACCACACCTTACCTCCATCTTAAGATGAGGGAGCTAAGGTCACTCTGTAAAATAAAGAAAATAACAATGGGCCCCAAACCTACCAAAATACAGCTCCAAGAGCTTTTGGCAGAGTTTGAAAAGGCCAACCCCTCTGAGGGTGGCAACTCAGAGGAAGAAGATAGTGACTTGGAGGAAAATTCCCCCCTACCAATCCTATCTAGGGAGAACAGGGTCCCTCAAACCCTGACTCCAAAAATAATAGTCAGAGATGCTGGTTCCCTCACAGGAGAGACCAACACCTCTGAAATCACTGAGGATAGCCCCAGTGAAGAGGACATCCAGTTAGCCAGGATGGCCAAAAGATTGGCTTTGGAAAGACAGATCCTAGCCATAGAGAGGGAAAGACAAGAGATGGGCCTAGGACCCATCAATGGTGGCAGCAACATAAATAGGGTCAGAGATTCTCCTGACATGTTGAAAATCCCTAAAGGGATTGTAACTAAATATGAAGATGGTGATGACATCACCAAATGGTTCACAGCTTTTGAGAGGGCTTGTGTAACCAGAAAAGTGAAAAGATCTCACTGGGGTGCTCTCCTTTGGGAAATGTTCACAGGAAAGTGTAGGGATAGACTCCTCACACTCTCTGGACAAGATGCAGAATCTTATGACCTCATGAAGGGTACCCTGATTGAGGGCTTTGGATTCTCCACTGAGGAGTATAGGATTAGATTCAGGGGGGCTCAAAAATCCTCGAGCCAGACCTGGGTTGACTTTGTAGACTACTCAGTGAAAACACTAGATGGTTGGATTCAAGGCAGTGGTGTAAGTAATTATGATGGGCTGTACAATTTATTTGTGAAAGAACACCTGTTAAGTAATTGTTTCAATGATAAACTGCATCAGCATCTGGTAGACCTAGGACCAATTTCTCCCCAAGAATTGGGAAAGAAGGCGGACCATTGGGTCAAGACAAGGGTGTCCAAGACTTCAACAGGGGGTGACCAAAAGAAAGGGGTCACAAAGACTCCCCAGGGGAAGGGTGATGAGACAACCAAAACTAAAAATAGTAAAGAGTCTTCTACAGGCCCCCAAAAACCTGCACAGGAGGGTGGGCCCAGAGCCTCTTCACAGAACAATGGGTACAAGGGTAAAAACTTTGATCCCAAAAAGGCCTGGTGTCATAGCTGTAAACAGCATGGACACCAAACTGGAGACAAGGCCTGTCCCAAGAAAGGTTCCACTCCAAACTCCCATCCAGGTAACACTGGTATGGCTAGTCTCCAAGTGGGATCAACAGTGTGCCCAGAGCAAATCAGGGTCCACACTGAAGCTACTCTAGTTTCTGAGGGTGGGGTGGATTTAGCCACACTAGCTGTCTGGCCGCCTAACATGCAAAAATACAGACAGCAACTCTTAATTAATGGGACTAGAATAGAGGGCCTGAGGGATACAGGGGCCAGTGTCACCATGGTGACAGAGAAACTGGTTTCCCCTGGCCAATACCTGACTGGAAAAACTTACACAGTCACCAACGCTGACAATCAGAGAAAAGTACATCCCATGGCAATGGTTACTTTAGAATGGGGAGGGGTCAATGGCCTGAAACAGGTGGTGGTCTCCTCAAATATCCCAGTGGACTGTCTGCTTGGAAATGACCTGGAGTCCTCAGCATGGGCTGAGGTAGAACTAAAAACCCATGCAGCAATGCTGGGTATCCCTGAACTGGTGTGTGTGAAAACCAGAGCACAATGCAAGGCACAGGGTGAACAAGTAGAGCTGGAGTCTGGAAGAATGGCCCAGCCTACCAAGAGGAAAGGAAAGTCAGTTGGGAAACCAACTGCAACACAGCAAAAGAAAGGGAACCTCTCTTCTCAGGAAGAAGTTCTGCCCTCTGAGGGAACTGAGCCTTTGGAGCTTGAACCTTATCAGGTTGAGCTCTTAGGCCCAGGGGGACCCTCAAGGGAGGAGCTGTGTAAGGGACAAGAAACCTGTCCCTCTCTTGAAGGCCTTAGGCAGCAAGCTGCTGAAGAGTCCAAAGGCAAGAAAAATGGAACCCATAGGGTCTATTGGGAAGATGGACTCCTGTACACTGAGGCCAGAGACCCCAAACCTGGTGCCACTAGGAGAGTGGTAGTGCCTCAGCTGTTCAGAGAGTTCATCCTAACATTGGCCCATGACATTCCCCTTGCTGGACATTTGGGACAAACCAAGACGTGGGAGAGGTTAGTCAACCACTTCTACTGGCCCAATATGTCCAACATGGTTAAGGAGTTTTGCCTCTCCTGCCCCACCTGTCAAGCCAGTGGTAAGACAGGTGGGCATCCAAAGGCCCCCCTCATTCCACTTCCAGTGGTGGGGGTGCCCTTTGAAAGAGTGGGTGTGGACATAGTTGGTCCACTAGAACCTCCCACAGCCTCAGGAAATATGTATATCCTGGTAGTAGTGGATCATGCTACCAGGTATCCTGAAGCTATTCCCCTTAGGTCGACTACTGCCCCTGCAATAGCCAAGGCCCTCATTGGTATCTTTACCAGAGTGGGTTTCCCTAAGGAGGTGGTGTCTGACAGAGGTACCAACTTCATGTCAGCATACCTAAAGCACATGTGGAATGAGTGTGGAGTGACTTATAAATTCACTACACCATACCATCCACAAACTAATGGCTTGGTTGAGAGATTCAACAAGACATTAAAAGGCATGATCATGGGGCTCCCAGAAAAACTCAAAAGGAGATGGGATGTCCTCTTGCCATGCCTGCTTTTCGCTTACAGAGAGGTGCCACAGAAGGGAGTAGGATTCTCACCCTTTGAACTTCTGTTTGGTCATCCTGTAAGGGGACCACTTGCCCTTGTTAAAGAAGGCTGGGAGAGACCTCTATATGAGCCTAAACAGGACATAGTGGACTATGTACTTGGCCTTCGCTCTAGAATGGCAGAGTACATGGAAAAGGCAACCAAAAACCTTGAGGCCAGCCAACAGCTCCAGAAGTTTTGGTATGACCAAAAGGCTGCACTGGTTGAGTTCCAACCAGGGCAGAAAGTCTGGGTTCTGGAGCCTGTGGCTCCCAGGGCACTCCAGGACAAATGGAGTGGCCCTTACCCAGTACTGGAGAGGAAGAGTCAGGTCACCTACTTGGTGGACCTGGGCACAAGCAGGAGCCCCAAGAGGGTGATCCATGTAAACCGCCTTAAGCTCTTCCACGACAGGGCTGATGTCAATCTGTTGATGGTAACAGATGAGGATCAGGAGGCAGAGAGTGAACCTCTCCCTGATCTTCTGTCATCAGACCCAAAAGATGGTACAGTAGATGGAGTGATCTACTCAGACACCCTCTCTGGCCAACAGCAAGCTGATTGTAGGAGAGTCCTACAACAGTTTCCTGAACTCTTCTCCTTAACCCCTGGTCAGACACACCTGTGTACCCATGATGTGGACACAGGAGACAGCATGCCTGTCAAGAACAAAATCTTTAGACAATCTGACCATGTTAAAGAAAGCATCAAGATGGAAGTCCACAAGATGCTGGAATTGGGAGTAATTGAGCGCTCTGACAGCCCCTGGGCTAGCCCAGTGGTCTTAGTCCCCAAACCTCACACCAAAGATGGAAAGAAAGAGATGAGGTTTTGTGTGGACTACAGAGGGCTCAATTCTGTCACCAAGACAGATGCCCATCCAATTCCAAGAGCTGATGAGCTCATTGATAAATTAGGTGCTGCCAAATTTCTAAGTACCTTTGACTTGACAGCAGGGTACTGGCAAATAAAAATGGCACCTGGAGCAAAAGAAAAGACAGCATTCTCCACACCTGATGGGCATTATCAGTTTACTGTTATGCCCTTTGGTTTAAAGAATGCCCCTGCCACCTTCCAAAGGTTGGTGAATCAAGTCCTTGCTGGCTTGGAGTCCTTTAGCACAGCTTATCTTGATGATATTGCTGTCTTTAGCTCCACCTGGCAGGATCACCTGGTCCACCTGAGGAAGGTTTTGAAGGCTCTGCAATCTGCAGGCCTCTCTATCAAGGCATCCAAATGCCAGATAGGGCAGGGAACTGTGGTTTACTTGGGCCACCTTGTAGGTGGAGGCCAAGTTCAGCCACTCCAACCCAAGATCCAGACTATTCTGGACTGGGTAGCTCCAAAAACCCAGACTCAAGTCAGGGCATTCCTTGGCTTGACTGGGTATTACAGGAGGTTTGTGAAGGGATATGGATCCATTGTGACAGCCCTCACTGAACTCACCTCCAAGAAAATGCCCAAGAAAGTGAACTGGACTGTGGAATGCCAACAGGCCTTTGACACCCTGAAACAGGCAATGTGCTCAGCACCAGTTCTCAAAGCTCCAGATTATTCTAAGCAGTTCATTGTGCAGACTGATGCCTCTGAACATGGGATAGGGGCAGTTTTGTCCCAAACAAATGATGATGGCCTTGACCAGCCTGTTGCTTTCATTAGCAGGAGGTTACTCCCCAGGGAGCAGCGTTGGAGTGCCATTGAGAGGGAGGCCTTTGCTGTGGTTTGGTCCCTGAAGAAGCTGAGACCATACCTCTTTGGGACTCACTTCCTAGTTCAAACCGACCACAGACCTCTCAAATGGCTGATGCAAATGAAAGGTGAAAATCCTAAACTGTTGAGGTGGTCCATCTCCCTACAGGGAATGGACTTTATAGTGGAACACAGACCTGGGACTGCCCATGCCAATGCAGATGGCCTTTCCAGGTTCTTCCACTTAGAAAATGAAGACTCTCTTGGGAAAGGTTAGTCTCATCCTCTTTCGTTTGGGGGGGGGTTGTGTAAGGAAATGCCTCCTTGGCATGGTTGCCCCCTGACTTTTTGCCTTTGCTGATGCTATGTTTACAATTGAAAGTGTGCTGAGGCCTGCTAACCAGGCCCCAGCACCAGTGTTCTTTCCCTAACCTGTACTTTTGTATCCACAATTGGCAGACCCTGGCATCCAGATAAGTCCCTTGTAACTGGTACTTCTAGTACCAAGGGCCCTGATGCCAAGGAAGGTCTCTAAGGGCTGCAGCATGTCTTATGCCACCCTGGAGACCTCTCACTCAGCACAGACACACTGCTTGCCAGCTTGTGTGTGCTAGTGAGGACAAAACGAGTAAGTCGACATGGCACTCCCCTCAGGGTGCCATGCCAGCCTCTCACTGCCTATGCAGTATAGGTAAGACACCCCTCTAGCAGGCCTTACAGCCCTAAGGCAGGGTGCACTATACCATAGGTGAGGGTACCAGTGCATGAGCATGGTACCCCTACAGTGTCTAAACAAAACCTTAGACATTGTAAGTGCAGGGTAGCCATAAGAGTATATGGTCTGGGAGTCTGTCAAACACGAACTCCACAGCACCATAATGGCTACACTGAAAACTGGGAAGTTTGGTATCAAACTTCTCAGCACAATAAATGCACACTGATGCCAGTGTACATTTTATTGTAAAATACACCACAGAGGGCACCTTAGAGGTGCCCCCTGAAACTTAACCGACTATCTGTGTAGGCTGACTAGTTTTAGCAGCCTGCCACAAACCGAGACATGTTGCTGGCCCCATGGGGAGAGTGCCTTTGTCACTCTGAGGCCAGTAACAAAGCCTGCACTGGGTGGAGATGCTAACACCTCTCCCAGGCAGGAATTGTCACACCTGGCGGTGAGCCTCAAAGGCTCACCTCCTTTGTGCCAACCCAGCAGGACACTCCAGCTAGTGGAGTTGCCCGCCCCCTCCGGCCAGGCCCCACTTTTGGCGGCAAGGCCGGAGAAAATAATGAGAAAAACAAGGAGGAGTCACTGGCCAGTCAGGACAGCCCCTAAGGTGTCCTGAGCTGAAGTGACTCTAACTTTTAGAAATCCTCCATCTTGCAGATGGAGGATTCCCCCAATAGGGTTAGGATTGTGACCCCCACCCCTTGGGAGGAGGCACAAAGAGGGTGTACCCACCCTCAGGGCTAGTAGCCATTGGCTACTAACCCCCCAGACCTAAACACGCCCTTAAATTTAGTATTTAAGGGCTACCCTGAACCCTAGAAAATTAGATTTCCTGCAACTACAAGAAGAAGGACTGCCCAGCTGAAAACCCCTGCAGCGGAAGACCAGAAGACGACAACTGCCTTGGCTCCAGAAACTCACCGGCCTGTCTCCTGCCTTCCAAAGATCCTGCTCCAGCGACGCCTTCCAAAGGGACCAGCGACCTCGACATCCTCTGAGGACTGCCCCTGCTTCGAAAAGACAAGAAACTCCCGAGGACAGCGGACCTGCTCCAAGAAAAGCTGCAACTTTGTTTCCAGCAGCTTTAAAGAACCCTGCAAGCTCCCCGCAAGAAGCGTGAGACTTGCCACACTGCACCCGGCGACCCCGACTCGGCTGGTGGCGATCCAACACCTCAGGAGGGACCCCAGGACTACTCTGATACTGTGAGTACCAAAACCTGTCCCCCCTGAGCCCCCACAGCGCCGCCTGCAGAGGGAATCCCGAGGCTTCCCCTGACCGCGACTCTTTGAACCTAAAGTCCCGACGCCTGGGAGAGACCCTGCACCCGCAGCCCCCAGGACCTGAAGGACCGGACTTTCACTGGAGGAGTGACCCCCAGGAGTCCCTCTCCCTCGCCCAAGTGGAGGTTTCCCCGAGGAATCCCCCCCTTGCCTGCCTGCAGCGCTGAAGAGATCCCGAGATCTCTCATAGACTAACATTGAAAACCCGACGCTTGCTTCTACACTGCACCCGGCCGCCCCCGCGCTGCTGAGGGTGAAATTTCTGTGTGGACTTGTGTCCCCCCCGGTGCCCTACAAAACCCCCCTGGTCTGCCCTCCGAAGACGCGGGTACTTACCTGCAAGCAGACCGGAACCGGGGCACCCCCTTCTCTCCATCCTAGCCTATGTGTTTTGGGCACCACTTTGAACTCTGCACCTGACCGGCCCTGAGCTGCTGGTGTGGTGACTTTGGGGTTGCTCTGAACCCCCAACGGTGGGCTACCTTGGACCAAGAACTGAACCCTGTAAGTGTCCTACTTACCTGGTAAAACTAACAAAAACTTACCTCCCCCAGGAACTGTGAAAATTGCACTAAGTGTCCACTTTTAAAACAGCTATTTGTCAATAACTTGTAAAGTATACATGCAATTTTTATGATTTGAAGTTCCTAAAGTACTTACCTGCAATACCTTTCGAATGAGATATTACATGTAGAATTTGAACCTGTGGTTCTTAAAATAAACTAAGAAAATATATTTTTCTATACAAAAACCTATTGGCTGGATTTGTCTCTGAGTGTGTGTACCTCATTTATTGTCTATGTGTATGTGCAACAAATGCTTAACACTACTCCTTGGATAAGCCTACTGCTCGACCACACTACCACAAAATAGAGCATTAGTATTATCTATTTTTACCACTATTTTACCTCTAAGGGGAACCCTTGGACTCTGTGCATGCTATTCCTTACTTTGAAATAGCACATACAGAGCCAACTTCCTACAAGATGTGTGTGTGATTGGATGTATGCATGTGTGTATGTATGTGTGAATGAGTGTGTGCATGTGTGTGTGAAGGGGGGCGTGAATGTAGGGGGGTAGAAGGGTGTTTGGAGAGGTAGGGGGGTGGGGGAGGGTAACTGGAGAGGGAGGGGCGTGACCCCTATCAGTGACAGGGAAGGAATTCTCTGTCACTGATATGGCCTACTGCCATGGTTTTTGTGGCGGTACGAACGCCATGAAAACCATGGCGGTAGGCGGAGTCATAATCCTGCAGGTGGAACAATGGCGGCCGCTGGGCTGGAGATGGATATCTCCAGCCTGGCGGCTGTTACTGCTGCGGCGGTCGGAGTGGAACATTAGCGGGTGGCTTCAGCCAACCCGCCAATGTCATAATATGGCGGTACGTACAGCCAGCCTGTTGGCGGTACTTACCGCCACATTATCGCCGACCGCCGGGTCGTAATGACCCCCATAATGTCTATAACATAGGGCCATATGTACGAACACATTTTCCCATTGATACAGAATGGGAAAAACCCTTTGCTACATCTGGCCCATAGTGCTTTAAATCTAATTTGTCTTCCAACTGTGAGTCACTGAACAGTTCCCCAGGCCCCAGAGACCCTGTTAAGATTCCCTAAGTTGAAAAGTGGCCTAACTGAATGTTCTGAATAATCTGTAGCCTAGACAAAGATCTTTCAGGAAGACCCAAAACAGGCATTTCTATAGTTCAGTCTCAAACTGATGTATGCATTCACCACTAAGGCTCTAAGTTTGCCAGGCTGAAGGGCAATATTGTCTTTAAAATTCCTATTTGGGTTATACATGCAGAGATGACAGAATTAACCTGAGGCACAAGGGTAAGATCCTTATCCAGCCAGAAACCAGGGACGTGCTGAATCCAAAGAAGAGGGTCAAAAAAGATGAAGACCATAGGTCTTAGTCCATTAAGTGTCCGAAACTTGCAGTTCTTACTGTGCAAGAAAGCCAAGTCAAAGCTTTCTTGAATCTCCCATAATGATTTATGGAGGCTTAAAATGAGCTGGGTTTTGGTGTTGTAATGGAACCAAATTCTCTAATGATATAGGCTAGGGGCTGAATGTAGATGTGTAAGAGGATTGGAAAGAGTGAGGCCCCCTGTGGTACAACCCTGTGTTGTTTTTTAAAAGATTTAGGGCCGGATTTAAATCCTGACGGAGGGGGTTCCTCTGTAACAAACGTGGCGGATATCCCATCCGCTGTTTTGCAATCCCATTATAGCCTATGGAGATCGTAATACGGCGGACGGGATATCCACACGTTTGTGACAGAGTATTCCCTCAGGCCAGGATCTAAATAGGGCCCTTGGATTGGAAAGGGAGAAGGATTAGGGTGTGTTTCTGTATTTTTGTGACTTTATTTAAAGTTTTGAACTTGAATTAAAGCAACTATTATACATATATTAATGCATAATTTTGAGCCAAGTAAGGTTTTAGCGCAGTAAGAAAGGTACATAGTTAATATCAGACAACAGAACTCGTTATGAACTGTCACCTACGTTGGATGTGATTAATCCACATTTGCCACAAGCCAGTCAACTAAATGGATGACATCATGGCTTTATATCAATGACAGGGACAGTGCGTACCACTCCAAGCAATGTAACTAACCAGCGTTAGCGCTGGGCTCTACTTAATGCAGCCATAACATTATGATAAACCAACATCAATATATCATACATTTGTCTTAGGGTTTGCTTTAGAGTTTGGCGGAGGGATATCCCATCCGCCGAATTCTAAATCCAATTATGTCCTATGGGAGTTAGATTTTGGCTGACAGATATCCATCACTGTTGTGACAGAGTAACCTCTCTGCCAAACTCTGAATCAGGCCTGTAGTCTATTATTCTAAGTATCTCCATAGAACGCCCAAATGTCCTTAGGTGTGTTCTTGATGGATTGCGTTATAGCACAGCCATTGGTTGCATTGCTGCAGTAAACTATGTGTTGCAACCAGTGGTCTGCTTGTGGACCTTTAAACCATGAGATCTCCACTCAGTATCAGAATAAACTTTATTCGATCTAAGTAAATAGACCATAGAAGTACAGTAAGAAAAAATGCATTAAAATACAATTTATGTTCAAAAATGACTTTAGCAATACATTATAAAAACAGTTCATAAAAAGTACTATTGTGTCTTGTCATACCCCTATCCCTGGCGTCCAAATAACAATATTACATATTTGAATTAAAATAGAGAGGAAAGGGTACTGGGCTTGGCCAAGGATACGGCCCGCATTAGTGGCATAATGTAGGGACCACATCACCAGAACCCGAAACTGCGTTCCCACACCTCAAGACAAGGAAACAAATACAAGAAGCCTCAGCCCTGTGATGGGAGAAGGGATAAGAAGGGCAGCGAGGGGGTCAACTGACTAAGGTGCTGGTAGTGCAATGCAATAAATGAACAGGTCTTAAAAGCAGGCACCTCTTAGGTAATATTATAAAGTGCATAATAGAGATCAGGCCTCCCCCCTGTGCAGAAACTCTTCGTGCAGTCATGGTAATGTAAACATAACAGGAAGAGGGGACGATTCACAGAGTGAACCAACATGGAGCTGCAACATCAAAATGTTGCGGGTCGTTGAGAGTTAAGGGACCCAAGGGTAACTTCCCCACTAATCCCCTGGGACCTCCTAATCTTTGTTCCAAGTCTGAGATAGGAATAGGCAGTCATTATAATTTCGTGAGAAGCTAAGCATTGAAGGAAGTAAAGTGCCTTTGTGAAATGTCTTAAGGAGAACTTGTTCAAAAGAGCTTTAATAGTGCATGAGCTGGGTTTAGAGTAAAATCTACAAAAGAACATAAAATGTAAAGTGCTTTGAGAAGAGATCAAAGCACAGGGGCATACAATCCCAATTATTACAGTGACAGGAAGCGACAAGTTGATGGAAAGTGTGGAATCTGAACTTTGATGGGAGAAAATTGTGATGTTGCTAAGCACTGTGTAGCAAATATGGCTACACACCATCAAAGGGAGCCAGCGAGATATAAATATGACGGAGGGCATGTTTCTAACTTTATCCCACGTTGCTGCCCTATACTTTGTGTAACACAAGTCCCTCAGTGACCTTTTGCTGAGGGAGGAATGGGATGAAGGATTTTCAAACAGCTCTGGCCTATAGAGAGCTAGAGTCATCTTTAATCTCTCTCAGCTAAGGGATATCAAGGACCCAGTCCAATATCAAGCAGCCTTCAATGATCGCTCTTTTTAATACCAAAGCCTCATTGGGCCAGCATAAGACGGCTGGTCAGTATTCTGTCCTCAGAGGGGATTAACCCTAACTCATTAAGACAAACAAAAGTGGCAGTGCATTGGTGGAAGGAGACCAAGCATCAGGCAAACCTATTTTTGGTTGTCTTTGTAGGAAAGTACCATCTTGCCTGGCATGTTACCCCCATTTTTCACTGTATATATGTTGTTTTAGTTGTATGTGTCACTGGGACCCTGGTAACCCAGGGCCCCAGTGCTCATAAGTGTGCCTGTATGTGTTACCTGTGTAGTGACTAACTGTCTCACTGAGGCTCTGCTAATCAGAACCTCAGTGGTTATGCTCTCTCATTTCTTTCCAAATTGTCACTGACAGGCTAGTGACCATTTTTACCAATTTACATTGGCTTACTGGAACACCCCTATAATCCCCTAGTATATGGTACTGAGGTACCCAGGGTATTGGGGTTCCAGGAGATCCCTATGGGCTGCAGCATTTCTTTTGCCACCCATAGGGAGCTCTGACAATTCTTACACAGGCCTGCCACTGCAGCCTGAGTGAAATAACGTCCACGTTATTTCACAGCCATTTTACACTGCACTTAAGTAACTTATAAGTCACCTATATGTCTAACCTTTACCTGGTAAAGGTTAGGTGCAAAGTTACTTAGTGTGAGGGCACCCTGGCACTAGCCAAGGTGCCCCCACATTGTTCAGAGCCAATTCACTGAACTTTGTGAGTGCGGGGACACCATTACACGCGTGCACTACATATAGGTCACTACCTATATGTAGCTTCACCATGGTAACTCCGAATATGGCCATGTAACATGTCTATGATCATGGAATTGCCCCCTCTATGCCATCCTGGCATTGTTGGTACAATTCCATAATCCCAGTGGTCTGTAGCACAGACCCTGGTACTGCCAGACTGCCCTTCCTGGGGTTTCACTGCAGCTGCTGCTGCTGCCAACCCCTCAGACAGGCAGCTGCCCTCCTGGGGTCCAGCCAGGCCTGGCCCAGGATGGCAGAACAAAGAACTTCCTCTGAGAGAGGGTGTGACACCCTCTCCCTTTGGAAAATGGTGTGAAGGCAGGGGAGGAGTAGCCTCCCCCAGCCTCTGGAAATGCTTTGTTGGGCACAGAGGTGCCCAATTCTGCATAAACCAGTCTACACCGGTTCAGGGACCCCTTAGCCCCTGCTCTGGCGCGAAACTGGACAAAGGAAAGGGGAGTGACCACTCCCCTGACCTGCACCTCCCCTGGGAGGTGTCCAGAGCTCCTCCAGTGTGCTCCAGACCTCTGCCATCTTGGAAACAGAGGTGCTGCTGGCACACTGGACTGCTCTGAGTGGCCAGTGCCACCAGGTGACGTCAGAGACTCCTTGTGATAGGCTCCTTCAGGTGTTAGTAGCCTTTCCTCTCTCCTAGGTAGCCAAACCCTCTTTTCTGGCTATTTAGGGTCTCTGTCTCTGGGGAAACTTTAGATAACGAATGCATGAGCTCAGCCGAGTTCCTCTGCATCTCCCTCTTCACCTTCTGATAAGGAATCGACCGCTGACCGCGCTGGAAGCCTGCAAACCTGCAACATAGTAGCAAAGACGACTACTGCAACTCTGTAACGCTGATCCTGCCGCCTTCTCGACTGTTTTCCTGCTTGTGCATGCTGTGGGGGTAGTCTGCCTCCTCTCTGCACCAGAAGCTCCGAAGAAATCTCCCGTGGGTCGACGGAATCTTCCCCCTGCAACCGCAGGCACCAAAAAGCTGCATCTCCGGTCCCTTGGGTCTCCTCTCAGCACGACGAGCGAGGTCCCTCGAATCCAGCGACACCGTCCAAGTGACCCCCACAGTCCAGTGACTCTTCAGCCCAAGTTTGGTGGAGGTAAGTCCTTGCCTCACCTCGCTGGGCTGCATTGCTGGGAACCGCGACTTTGCAAGCTTCTCCGGCCCCTGTGCACTTCCGGCGGAAATCCTTCGTGCACAGCCAAGCCTGGGTCCACGGCACTCTAACCTGCATTGCACGACTTTCTAAGTTGGTCTCCGGCGACGTGGGACTCCTTTGTGCAACTTCGGCGAGCACCGTTTCACGCATCCTCGTAGTGCCTGTTTCTGGCACTTCTCCGGGTGCTACCTGCTTCAGTGAGGGCTCTTTGTCTTGCTCGACGTCCCCTCTCTCTGCAGGTCCAATTTGCGACCTCCTGGTCCCTCCTGGGCCCCAGCAGCGTCCAAAAACGCCAAACGCACGATTTGCGTGTAGCAAGGCTTGTTGGCGTCCATCCGGCGGGAAAACACTTCTGCACGACTCTCCAAGGCGTGGGGGATCCATCCTCCAAAGGGGAAGTCTCTAGCCCTTGTCGTTCCTGCAGTATTCACAGTTCTTCAGCCTAGTAAGAGCTTCTTTGCACCAACCGCTGGCATTTCTTGGGCATCTGCCCATCTCCGAGCTGCTTGTGACTTTTGGACTTGGTCCCCTTGTTCCACAGGTACCTTCAGACAGGAATCCATCGTTGTTGCATTGCTGATTTGTGTTTTCCTTGCATTCTCCCTCTAACACGACTATTTTGTCCTTAGGGGAACTTTGGTGCACTTTGCACTCACTTTTCAGGGTCTTGGGGTGGGTTATTTTGCTAACTCTCACTATTTTCTAATAGTCCCAGCGACCCTCTACAAGGTCACATAGGTTTGGGGTCCATTCGTGGTTCGCATTCCACTTCTGGAGTATATGGTTTGTGTTGCCCCTATCCCTATGTTTCCCCATTGCATCCTATTGTAACTATACATTGTTTGCACTGTTTTCTAAGACTATACTGCATATTTTTGCTATTGTGTATATATATCTTGTGTATATTTCCTATCCTCTCACTGAGGGTACACTCTAAGATACTTTGGCATATTGTCATAAAAATAAAGTACCTTTATTTTTAGTATAACTGTGTATTGTGTTTTCTTATGATATTGTGCATATGACACTAGGTGGTACTGTAGTAGCTTCACACGTCTCCTAGTTCAGCCTAAGCTGCTCTGCTAAGCTACCATTATCTATCAGCCTAAGCTGCTAGACACCCTATACACTAATAAGGGATAACTGGGCCTGGTGCAAGGTGCAAGTACCCCTTGGTACTCACTACAAGCCAGTCCAGCCTCCTACATTGGTTGTGCAGTGGTGGGATAAGTGCTTTGAGACTACTTACCACTCTTGTCATTGTACTTTTCATAAGAGAAAAATATACAAAACAAGGTCAGTGTATATACACATAGCCAAAAAGTTTTGCATTTCCTCTTTTCACTCTTTTCTAAGTGCTGAAAAGTACTTCTAAACTTTCAAAAAGTTCTTAAAAGTTTAAAAAGTTTTTTCTGTCTTTCCAAAAAGTTCTGAAAACTTTTTTCTCTTTGTCTATCACTTTAACTCTCTCTAAAAATGTCTGGCACAGGCCAAAAAGTTGAACTGTCCAAACTTGCATATGATCACCTTAGCTGGAAAGGAGCAAGGAGTCTCTGCATAGAGAGAGGTTTGAGTGTAGGGAAGAATCCTTCTTTAGAACTGTTAATTAATATGCTTAGAGTACAGGATAAGGCCATAAGTGCCCAATCTGTAGAAAAAGTAGCTAATGGTTCTCAATCTGATCCAGGGACTCCCCCAGGAAAAGGTTCAGGAAAGAAACTTCTCAGCCTGCCCATTACTAGACAGTCTAGCATAGTTGGTACAGAGGTTGAATCACATCATACTGATGATGTGCTCTCACATTATACTGGTAGCCAAGCTGTTAGGGTGCCCTCTGTAAGGGACAGGTCTCCTTCTGTTCATTCCCATCATACCTCTGTATCTAGAAATGTCCCTCCCACCCACCCTGATGACAGATTGTTGGAAAGGGAGCTCAATAGATTGAGAGTGGAGCAAACCAGACTGAAGCTCAAGAAGCAACAGCTGGATTTGGATAGACAGTCTTTAGAAATAGAGAGGGAAAGACAGAAAATGGGTTTAGATACCCATGGTGGCAGCAGCAGTATTCCCCATAGTCATCCTGCAAAAGAGCATGATTCCAGGAATCTGCATAAGATAGTTCCCCCTTACAAGGAGGGGGATGACATTAACAAGTGGTTTGCTGCACTTGAGAGGGCCTGTGCTGTACAGGATGTCCCTCAAAGGCAGTGGGCTGCTATCCTATGGCTATCATTTACTGGAAAAGGTAGGGATAGGCTCCTTACTGTAAAAGAAAATGATGCTAACAATTTCCAAGTTCTTAAGAATGCACTCCTGGATGGTTATGGCTTAACCACTGAACAGTACAGGATCAAGTTCAGAGATACCAAAAAGGAGTCTTCACAAGACTGGGTTGATTTCATTGACCAGGCAGTGAAGGCCTTGGAGGGGTGGTTACATGGCAGTAAAGTTACTGATTATGACAGCCTGTATAACTTAATCCTGAGAGAGCATATTCTTAATAATTGTGTGTCTGATTTGTTGCACCAGTACTTGGTGGACTCTGATCTGACCTCTCCCCAAGAATTGGGAAAGAAGGCAGACAAATGGGTCAGAACAAGAGTGAACAGAAAAGTTCATACAGGGGGTGACAAAGATGGCAACAAAAAGAAGGATGGTAAGTCTTCAGACAAGGGTGGGGACAAATCTAAAAATGAGTCTTCATCAGGCCCACAAAAACACTCTGGTGGGGGTGGTGGGCCCAAACCCTCCTTTAATCAGAACAAGGAAAAGAAACCATGGTGCTATTTATGTAAGATAAAAGGCCATTGGACAACAGATCCCAGTTGTCCAAAGAAAGGCACCACAGCTCCTACCACTACAACCCCTACTGCTACACCTAGTGTCCCTACTAATAGCAGTGGTGGTGGGAGCAAACCTACTAATAGCCAATCCAAGGGAGTAGCTGGGCTCACTTTTGGTAATTTAGTTGGGGTTGGTCTGATTAGGGAGACCACAGAGGCTACTTTAGTCTCTGAAGGGGCTATTGACTTAGCCACTTTGGTTGCTTGCCCCCATAACTTGGAGAAGTACAAGCAACTAACCCTAATAAATGGTGTTGAGGTCCAGGCCTACAGGGACACAGGTGCCAGTGTCACAATGGTGATTGAGAAACTGGTGCACCCTGAACAACACATACTTGGACACCAGTACCAAGTAACCGATGCTCACAACATAACACAAAGCCACCCCATGGCTGTTGTAAATCTCAACTGGGGGGGGGGTATCTGGTCCAAAGAAAGTTGTGGTAGCTTCAGATTTACCTGTAGACTGTCTATTAGGGAACGATTTGGAGACATCAGCTTGGTCAGATGTGGAGTTGGAGGCCCATGCAGCAATGCTGGGCATCCCAGGGCATATTTTTGCTTTGACAAGGGCTCAGGCCAAAAAGCAAAAAGGACAGGGAAGCTTGGATCCTGGAACAATGGACCAAGTGCTCCCTAAAACTAGGGCTAGTAGAAGCAAACCACTTCCTACTATCCCTCCCTCTACAGTGGATTCTACTTCTGAGGAAGAAGAATTCCCTCCCTGTGCAGAACCTACACCAGAGGAGCTGGAAGCAGACACTGCTGAGCTTTTGGGTGAAGGGGGGCCTGCCAGAGAGGAGCTGAGTGTGGCACAGCAAACCTGTCCCACATTAGAGGGTCTCAGACAGCAAGCTGTCAAACAGACTAATGGGGATGTCAGTGACTCACACAGAGTTTACTGGGAGGACAACCTCTTGTACACTGAGCATAGAGATCCTAAACCTGGAGCTGCCAGGAGATTAGTGATCCCTCAGGAGTACAGAAAGTTCCTCCTAACACTGGCACATGACATTCCCTTAGCTGGGCACCTGGGTCAAATGAAAACTTGGGACAGATTGGTACCACTGTTTCATTGGCCTAGGATGTCTGAGGACACAAAAGAATTTTGTAAGTCCTGTGAAACCTGTCAAGCCAGTGGCAAAACAGGTGGCACTCCAAAGGCACCCCTTATCCCACTGCCTGTGGTTGGGGTTCCCTTTGAAAGGGTAGGGGTTGACATAGTTGGCCCCCTTGACCCTCCTACTGCTTCAGGCAATAGGTTTATCTTGGTGGTAGTGGACCATGCCACAAGATACCCTGAAGCTATTCCTTTAAGGACCACTACAGCTCCTGCAGTGGCAAAGGCCCTCCTGGGAATATTTTCCAGGGTGGGCTTCCCAAAGGAAGTAGTATCAGACAGAGGAAGCAATTTCATGTCTGCATACTTAAAGGCCATGTGGAAGGAGTGTGGTGTA
This sequence comes from Pleurodeles waltl, assembly GCF_031143425.1. Taxonomy (NCBI): domain Eukaryota; kingdom Metazoa; phylum Chordata; class Amphibia; order Caudata; family Salamandridae; genus Pleurodeles; species Pleurodeles waltl. The sequence goes on along the minus strand of NC_090443.1, from coordinate 1,028,455,299 downwards.
ACTTACAAGTTCACAACACCCTATCATCCACAAACAAATGGACTGGTGGAGAGATTTAATAAAACTCTCAAAGGCATGATTATGGGACTCCCTGAAAAACTCCGTAGGAGATGGGATATCCTTCTACCATGCCTCCTTTTTGCCTACAGGGAGGTACCCCAGAAAGGAGTGGGCTTCAGCCCCTTTGAACTTCTTTTTGGACACCCTGTTAGGGGTCCACTCACACTTGTAAAGGAGGGTTGGGAACAACCTTTAAAAGCTCCTAAGCAGGATATTGTGGATTATGTACTTGGCCTCAGATCAAGGATGGCTGAGTACATGAAAAAGGCCAGTAAAAACCTTCAGGCCAGCCAAGAGCTCCAGAAGCAATGGCATGATCAGAAGGCTGTTTTGGTTCAGTACCAACCAGGGCAGAAAGTGTGGGTCTTGGAGCCTGTGGCCCCAAGAGCACTCCAAGATAAATGGAGTGGACCCCACACAATTGTTGAAAAGAAGGGTGAAGTCACCTACTTGGTTGACTTAGGCACTGCCAGGAGTCCCCTTAGGGTGCTCCATGTCAACCGCCTGAAACCCTACTATGACAGGGCTGATCTCACCCTGCTCATGGCAACAGATGAGGGACAGGAAGAAGACAGTGATCCTCTACCTGATCTCTTCTCTTCCACAGAACAAGATGCTCTTGTGGAAGGGGTAGTTTTGGCTGATTGTCTTACTGCTGAGCAGAAAGATAATTGCATAAATCTCCTAGGACAATTTTCAGAACTCTTCTCCATTGTGCCAGGCACCACTTCTTGGTGTGAGCACACTATAGATACTGGAGACAGTTTACCTGTCAAAAGTAAGATCTATAGGCAGCCTGACCATGTCAGGGACTGCATAAAGCAAGAAGTTCAGAAGATGTTGGAACTAGGAGTGGTTGAGCACTCTGACAGTCCATGGGCTTCTCCTGTGGTACTGGTACCAAAACCCAATTCTAAAGATGGAAAGAAGGAAATGAGGTTTTGTGTAGACTATAGAGGTCTCAACTTGGTAACCAAAACAGATGCTCACCCTATACCCAGGGCAGATGAGCTAATAGATACACTGGCATCTGCCAAGTATCTAAGCACTTTTGATTTGACTGCAGGGTATTGGCAGATCAAAATGTCAGAAGATGCTAAACCTAAGACTGCATTTTCTACCATTGGAGGACATTACCAGTTTACTGTAATGCCTTTTGGTTTAAAAAATGCACCTGCCACTTTTCAGAGGTTGGTGAACACAGTCCTGCAAGGGCTGGAAGCTTTCAGTGCAGCATATTTGGATGATATAGCTGTCTTTAGCTCCAGCTGGGATGATCACCTGGTCCACCTTTGGAAAGTTTTGGAGGCCCTGCAAAAGGCAGGCCTCACTATCAAGGCTTCAAAGTGCCAGATAGGGCAGGGTAAGGTGGTTTATCTGGGACACCTTGTTGGAGGGGAACAGATTGCACCACTTCAGGGGAAAATCCAAACTATTATTGATTGGATTCCCCCTACCACTCAGACTCAGGTGAGAGCCTTCCTAGGCCTCACTGGGTATTACAGGAGGTTCATTAAGAACTATGGCTCCATTGCAGCCCCTCTTAATGACCTCACATCCAAGAAAATGCCTAAAAAGGTATTATGGACAGCAAACTGTCAGAAAGCTTTTGAGGAGCTGAAGCAGGCCATGTGCTCTGCACCTGTCCTGAAAAGCCCTTGTTACTCTAAAAAATTCTATGTCCAAACTGATGCATCTGAATTAGGAGTAGGGGCAGTCCTATCACAACTTAATTCTGAGGGCCAGGATCAACCTGTTGCTTTTATTAGTAGAAGGTTGACCCCTAGAGAAAAGCGTTGGTCTGCCATTGAGAGGGAGGCCTTTGCTGTGGTCTGGGCTCTGAAGAAGTTGAGGCCATACCTGTTTGGCACTCACTTCATTGTTCAGACAGACCACAAACCTCTACTTTGGCTAAAACAAATGAAAGGTGAAAATCCAAAATTGTTGAGGTGGTCCATATCCCTACAGGGAATGGACTATACAGTGGAACATAGACCTGGGAGTAGCCACTCCAATGCAGATGGACTCTCCAGATATTTCCACTTAGACAATGAAGACTCATCAGGTAATGGCTAGTCTTATTGTCCTTCGTTTGGGGGGGGGTTGTGTAGGAAAGTACCATCTTGCCTGGCATGTTACCCCCATTTTTCACTGTATATATGTTGTTTTAGTTGTATGTGTCACTGGGACCCTGGTAACCCAGGGCCCCAGTGCTCATAAGTGTGCCTGTATGTGTTACCTGTGTAGTGACTAACTGTCTCACTGAGGCTCTGCTAATCAGAACCTCAGTGGTTATGCTCTCTCATTTCTTTCCAAATTGTCACTGACAGGCTAGTGACCATTTTTACCAATTTACATTGGCTTACTGGAACACCCCTATAATCCCCTAGTATATGGTACTGAGGTACCCAGGGTATTGGGGTTCCAGGAGATCCCTATGGGCTGCAGCATTTCTTTTGCCACCCATAGGGAGCTCTGACAATTCTTACACAGGCCTGCCACTGCAGCCTGAGTGAAATAACGTCCACGTTATTTCACAGCCATTTTACACTGCACTTAAGTAACTTATAAGTCACCTATATGTCTAACCTTTACCTGGTAAAGGTTAGGTGCAAAGTTACTTAGTGTGAGGGCACCCTGGCACTAGCCAAGGTGCCCCCACATTGTTCAGAGCCAATTCACTGAACTTTGTGAGTGCGGGGACACCATTACACGCGTGCACTACATATAGGTCACTACCTATATGTAGCTTCACCATGGTAACTCCGAATATGGCCATGTAACATGTCTATGATCATGGAATTGCCCCCTCTATGCCATCCTGGCATTGTTGGTACAATTCCATAATCCCAGTGGTCTGTAGCACAGACCCTGGTACTGCCAGACTGCCCTTCCTGGGGTTTCACTGCAGCTGCTGCTGCTGCCAACCCCTCAGACAGGCAGCTGCCCTCCTGGGGTCCAGCCAGGCCTGGCCCAGGATGGCAGAACAAAGAACTTCCTCTGAGAGAGGGTGTGACACCCTCTCCCTTTGGAAAATGGTGTGAAGGCAGGGGAGGAGTAGCCTCCCCCAGCCTCTGGAAATGCTTTGTTGGGCACAGAGGTGCCCAATTCTGCATAAACCAGTCTACACCGGTTCAGGGACCCCTTAGCCCCTGCTCTGGCGCGAAACTGGACAAAGGAAAGGGGAGTGACCACTCCCCTGACCTGCACCTCCCCTGGGAGGTGTCCAGAGCTCCTCCAGTGTGCTCCAGACCTCTGCCATCTTGGAAACAGAGGTGCTGCTGGCACACTGGACTGCTCTGAGTGGCCAGTGCCACCAGGTGACGTCAGAGACTCCTTGTGATAGGCTCCTTCAGGTGTTAGTAGCCTTTCCTCTCTCCTAGGTAGCCAAACCCTCTTTTCTGGCTATTTAGGGTCTCTGTCTCTGGGGAAACTTTAGATAACGAATGCATGAGCTCAGCCGAGTTCCTCTGCATCTCCCTCTTCACCTTCTGATAAGGAATCGACCGCTGACCGCGCTGGAAGCCTGCAAACCTGCAACATAGTAGCAAAGACGACTACTGCAACTCTGTAACGCTGATCCTGCCGCCTTCTCGACTGTTTTCCTGCTTGTGCATGCTGTGGGGGTAGTCTGCCTCCTCTCTGCACCAGAAGCTCCGAAGAAATCTCCCGTGGGTCGACGGAATCTTCCCCCTGCAACCGCAGGCACCAAAAAGCTGCATCTCCGGTCCCTTGGGTCTCCTCTCAGCACGACGAGCGAGGTCCCTCGAATCCAGCGACACCGTCCAAGTGACCCCCACAGTCCAGTGACTCTTCAGCCCAAGTTTGGTGGAGGTAAGTCCTTGCCTCACCTCGCTGGGCTGCATTGCTGGGAACCGCGACTTTGCAAGCTTCTCCGGCCCCTGTGCACTTCCGGCGGAAATCCTTCGTGCACAGCCAAGCCTGGGTCCACGGCACTCTAACCTGCATTGCACGACTTTCTAAGTTGGTCTCCGGCGACGTGGGACTCCTTTGTGCAACTTCGGCGAGCACCGTTTCACGCATCCTCGTAGTGCCTGTTTCTGGCACTTCTCCGGGTGCTACCTGCTTCAGTGAGGGCTCTTTGTCTTGCTCGACGTCCCCTCTCTCTGCAGGTCCAATTTGCGACCTCCTGGTCCCTCCTGGGCCCCAGCAGCGTCCAAAAACGCCAAACGCACGATTTGCGTGTAGCAAGGCTTGTTGGCGTCCATCCGGCGGGAAAACACTTCTGCACGACTCTCCAAGGCGTGGGGGATCCATCCTCCAAAGGGGAAGTCTCTAGCCCTTGTCGTTCCTGCAGTATTCACAGTTCTTCAGCCTAGTAAGAGCTTCTTTGCACCAACCGCTGGCATTTCTTGGGCATCTGCCCATCTCCGAGCTGCTTGTGACTTTTGGACTTGGTCCCCTTGTTCCACAGGTACCTTCAGACAGGAATCCATCGTTGTTGCATTGCTGATTTGTGTTTTCCTTGCATTCTCCCTCTAACACGACTATTTTGTCCTTAGGGGAACTTTGGTGCACTTTGCACTCACTTTTCAGGGTCTTGGGGTGGGTTATTTTGCTAACTCTCACTATTTTCTAATAGTCCCAGCGACCCTCTACAAGGTCACATAGGTTTGGGGTCCATTCGTGGTTCGCATTCCACTTCTGGAGTATATGGTTTGTGTTGCCCCTATCCCTATGTTTCCCCATTGCATCCTATTGTAACTATACATTGTTTGCACTGTTTTCTAAGACTATACTGCATATTTTTGCTATTGTGTATATATATCTTGTGTATATTTCCTATCCTCTCACTGAGGGTACACTCTAAGATACTTTGGCATATTGTCATAAAAATAAAGTACCTTTATTTTTAGTATAACTGTGTATTGTGTTTTCTTATGATATTGTGCATATGACACTAGGTGGTACTGTAGTAGCTTCACACGTCTCCTAGTTCAGCCTAAGCTGCTCTGCTAAGCTACCATTATCTATCAGCCTAAGCTGCTAGACACCCTATACACTAATAAGGGATAACTGGGCCTGGTGCAAGGTGCAAGTACCCCTTGGTACTCACTACAAGCCAGTCCAGCCTCCTACAGTCTTCTTCCCAGTTACTTTGTTAAAGCCCCAGATCCCGGACCTATAGCTAGCCTTGCTAAGGCATTTCCCCAGATACATCGCTGGCATGTGATGAACTGGTCTCCTTCCTAAATTGATGGCAAATAGAAATAGGGCATTAACACTCCACGCAAACTCACTGTCTGGTTTCCAGCTGCTGGTACAGACACTCAGATTTATTAAAGACCAGACCCAGGTAACTTACATTTTCACAGTTTGGATGGGTTTAGAATGCAAAATAAATTTTGGTTTAGCTGCAGGACATAACAAAGCTTTGGCTGATGTTATCTTTAAGTTTCAACCCTTCCATGAAGGCTGAAAACGATCTAAAAGGTGCTGCGGCGCTAAGAGGGTGCGCCCCATAAAGACGGGGTCATATGCGTGCAGCAGAGCTGGAATAGGACGCTGTCCAATCTGGGGCAAGTCTCTGCACATCTGAACCAATTCGCTCTCAAGGTGGTTGATGTATAGTGTGAGGAGGAAAGGTGTGAGAATGCAACCTTGCCTTACCCTAATGCGAACACAAAAAGACTCCGTGTATTCCTCTCCCAAGCCAAACCTCACTGAGGCGCTAGAGTCCCGCTATCTCTCTCCTCCTCTCTCCAAGGGTTTCTATAGTTTAAGAGAACAAACCACTGTATAGTTGTTCCTGACAGTTCCACCTCCACTATCTATCTAATTAATATGGCATTATCCACCATATCAAATGCGGTTGATAGGTCAAGCAATATGAGGGAGATGGGGGGGATGCAGGAATCTAGACCAACCCTAAGGCCATTCAATACGGAGACTAGCACAGTTTCTATTCCTAATCCCACTAAAATACCCATTTGTCAGTCATCAAGCAAATTAGGCAAGAAACATCTCCAGTCTTGGAGACAGCAGGTAACATGGAAATAGGCCTACAGACAGTTTACACTGCAGTGTCACAATTGGGCTTTTTTAAATGAGGCACGAGGAGCTGTGGTATCCCCGCAGGTTTCATAAAAAAAACAGTGGATGACCCTGAGTAATAGGTAGGCTCCGGATTGTGGTCAGACAGGAGAATTACCAGAAAAGCTTTAGCCCTCCGTCTACAAAGAAGGAGGTCGAGATGGCCAAGCAGTTCAATGCATGGAAGATGACCCACATGGGCTTGAAGGATGAGCGCTGAAACGTGGGACCAGAGCAGTCACCTCTCCCTCATCCAGAGGGTTTTCATGGTGCCTTTGTGAAGGAATACTGCTGAAGAGGAGACCTAATGCTGCACAATACTGGCTTGCAGACGGGGACAATTAGTAGAAGGGCAGGACGTTTCCTCATGTTTATCATAGCTCTCAAATGATCATTTGGTGCATAAAAATAGACCGACCACCTTAGGAAGAACAAAATTCCGTCAAAGGCCATCGCCATGTTGCTCCCACTGCAGCGACATTACCTGTATCATTCCAATGTCCCCATGAGGAGCCATTGCCGCAGCATGCAGCAAGAACCTACTTGCACATTCTTTGTTATTCCTTGGAGGAAGATTAGAGATGCAGCAGTGTGCTTTTGGCATTGACAAACTTGTAAGCCCAACACCCCTACTACAGAAGGAGAAGAAGGGCCTGGTGATTGGAGATGGGGACCCGGAATGCCCTTGCTGCTACTTCTGATAAACGCACGCACTCTGGTTGAGAGACCGACACTAACATAGGTTCCTTCTCTATCAAAACCTAAAGCAAAACACTACTGACTTTTCCTTCGCTTAGCTTCAAAATGGTGGTTGCATACGAATCCTACAAATTGTCTTAATGCTTGCTTGTTTGGGAAGTATTGGGGTGGGAGCCACAGGCTGTTGGGGTGCTAAGTGAGGGAGACGGGTGGTGGGGATGGGTAGGAGTTACTTTCCTTCTTTGTCATTTATGTGGATCACATGTCTCATAACGCACTCTTGACTGCAGTGTTGCTGCATTTACCCGCATATTCAGATTCAGTCTTTTCTGTCTCAATTCCATATAACTCTCTAAGAGCTTTGACACTCTCCATAAATGGTTGTCCAGTCAGTGCTTTTTCTTTGAAAAACAAAAAGTACATTTATTACACACACTACTAAGTACTATGCATATTGGCTTTGTGAAAGGCTCACCATAATAAAACCCAAATAATACACCATTATGTCACCATAAGAATTACCAGTTTAAATGCAGTCATTAACCCCTTTGCTTCCAGGGCTTTTCCCTCCTGTGCCAAGCCTTTTTTTTGCTATTTGGGTCAGTTTGCGTTTAGGCCCTCATAACTTTTTCTCCACATAAACTACCCATGCCCAATTTGTATCCTTTTTTACAACATCCTAGGGATTCCAGAGGTACCCAGACTTTGTGGGTTCCCCTGAAGGAGACCAAGAAATTAGCCAAAATACAGCAAACATTTCGTATTTTTCAAAAAAATGGGAAAAAAGGGCTGCAGAAGAAGGCTTGTGTTTTTTTCGCTGAAAATGGCATTAACAAAGGGTTTGAGGTGGTAAACTCACCATCTTCCCAGCTTTCAGGAACAGGCAGACCTGAATTAGAAAACCCCATTTTTCAACACAATTTCCACATTTTACTGGGACACACCCCATTTTTACTATTTTTTGTGCTTTCAGCCTCCTTAGAGTTAGTGACAGAAGTGGGTGAGAACCCAATGATGGATCCCAGACAGCTAAACATTTCTGAAAAGTAGAGAAAATTCTGAATTCAGCAAGGGGTCATTTGTGTAAATCCTACAAGTGTTTCCTACAGAAAAGAACAGCTGAAATAAAAGAATATTGAAATTGAGGTGAAAAAAACAGCCATTTTTCCCCACGTTTTACTCTGTAACTTTTTCCTGCGATGTCAGATTTTTTAAAGCAATATACCGTTAAATCTGCCGGACTCTTCTAGTTGCGGGGATATATAGGGCTTGTAGGTTCATCAAGAACCCTAGGTACCCAGATGGAAGAGAAGTTGGGATGGTGGAAGAGAAATAGGGATGAGAAGCAGTGATGATGGAAGAGAAGTAGGGATGAGAAGCAGGGCTGAGGGATGAGAAGTAGGGATGATTGATGAGAAGTAGGGATGATGGATGAGAAAGAGGGATGAAGGAAGAGAAGCAGGGATGATGGATGAGGAGTAGGGATGATGTATGACGGATGAGAAGTAGGGATGATGGATGAGAAGCAGAGATGAGAAGTAGGGATGAGGAGTGAGGAATGAGGATGTCCTAAAATGGATGCTGTACAGCAGTACTCCTCTGCATAGTTTACTTCATCTTCTGGCCACCAGGATTGTAACTGGACCCTCCAGGAACTGACAATCTGCAACTCCAGCGATGATTCTGCTGTGCAACATTGTTTCTCTAGCAACTGCAACATCTCCCTGGCTGGGCATCCTCTGAGGCGACATGTCTTCAGCCTGCACAAGAAGGAATCTCCCTTGCAATGAAGGAGTCACTCCCCTGAATCCGCAAGCACCAACTGCAACGATCACCGGCTGCGTGGATCCTCTCTCCTCTGGGACTGCGTGGATCCTACATGACAGGTGATGGTCTGGAGTGGTCCCATTGGTCCTCTCTACCAGCTGTCCAACTTGGGAGACAATAAGCTCTTGCCTTTCCTTACAGGACAGTACCCCAGTGCACCGCGATACTAGCAGCTACCAAGGCTTGTTTGTTCCTCCTCCAAGGGATCTTCAGGCTCCATGTAGCCCCCACCTCCAGCACTCTTCTCTGAAAAGCACAGCCTCCTGTCTGCTGCTCCAGCGACGTGGGACTCCTCTTCAGGTGTGCTGACTGGGCCTCACTGCGACTCCTGTGTCTGCTGCCTGTGAGTTGCCTGTGGGGGCTGCATCCTCGTCTTCTGACTCTCCTCACTGCTGAGGGTCACCTGGGACTCCCCTCTGTGGGTTGAGTCCCCCTGGGCCTTGCAGCTCCCCGGCAGCCCTGCAACTTTTCATCTGCGACTTTTGCCTTTGCCAAGTCTTGTTGGTGGTTTTCCAACAGCACTGACTAACTGCACCTGTACTTCCGTTGTGGGACATCCCCTCCCTCACTTCTGGAACTCTTCTCCTGCTCCAGTGCTGCACAGCTTACTCCTGGTCTCCACCGTTGACCTGGTCCTGCATCCCAGAAGGGTGGGTAGTGGCTTCTGCCCAAACTGGACACTCCAACTTGAATTGGTCCACTTCTTTTGCAGGTCCACTTCTGTCACGATCCACCTTTGGATTCTTCCAGTTTTGCTTGGGTCTTACACAGTCCTTTTCCAAAGTTTACCTGTGTGGTTGGGGGAAAACCAGGTACTTAACTCTTCTCCCCGGTCGCTGGGGTGCTCCCTGGTACTTACCTTTTGGGGCTCCTAGTTCCTCCAGCTCCCCTCTACAAATTCCACTTCCGTGGGTGGGGGACTGCCTTTTGCATTACACTTATTTAGTACATGGTTTAGTCTCCCCCATTGGGCCAACACTATGTTCTATTGTTTTTCTTTTTGCTATTGCTTTCTATGCTAATCACTGACTTCTAATGTGTATATAATAATGTGTTTACTCACCTCCAAGTGGAGTATTGCATATCCAGTATTTTAGTATTTGTGTTACTATAATAAAGTGCCTTTATTTTTGTAACACTGTGTGGTTATTTAATGTGTGTAAATGCTGGGTGACTATAGCGGACTTGCATAAGCTTTGCATGTCTCCTAGGCTGCTCATCCACAGCTACTTCGAGAAAGCCCTGGCTCCCTAGATAGGGTGACCACCCGTCCGTAAATTTCACGGACTGTCTGTAATTTCGCCCTGCTGTCCGTTGTCCGTGATGAAAGTTTTAACGGACGGCATTTGTCCGTAATTTGAGCCTTTCAGCTAAAGGGCAACGGAGGCAGGGCAAAATTACGGGCAGAGGAGTTTCCCCAGCTGGGCTGGAAGGCAGGGGCTCTCCTGTGCTCTGAGGGAGGGAGGGGCAGACAGATAAGAAAAGCCCTTCTTGCCAGGGGGTCTCCTTCCCTAAACACATGCAAATGTGGGCCACCTGTAAATCTGCAAATACAAAGGGGCTTGAAAACCTGCATTGACTTTACTAAAAGGAGCCACTTGAAGTTTTCTGGTGGCAAAGATATTTCTTTCAGAGAGGTATTGTAATGGTTTTCCAAGGTGAGCTGTGGAGTGTGTGGTTTTAATGGAGTGTTATAAAAAATGTTTTGCACTAGGTATAAACTGTATATTATTCAAATCTGTATTTGAGAAGCGCTTTTTTTTTTATTTAACCGAAATGTATTTGCGCATTTTGTAGCAGCCTTTATTATAATGTAATTGTATTTTTTACAGTTCTTTCTGGTACCTCGGTACCTCATAGTACTAACAAACATTGGCAAAGCCAGTTGGTCTCATCTACGAAAGAGTTATTGGCTTTGCTAATGTGTTTTAGCATTAGCCATGTTATACACCAGAGTAGCTGCTGTTCAGCATGGCTTAAAGCTAGTGGCATAGTGGTGTGGAGTGGAGTAGAGTAGCATAGGAGCAGTGGCGTAGAGCCCAGTGGTGCAAAGTACAGTGCAGTGGGGTACAGTGCAGTTGTTTAGAGTGCGTTAGCGTAGAGTGCAGTGGTTTAGAGTGCAGTGGCATGGGACAGAGTTGAGTGGCGTAGAGTGCAGTGGAGTAGAGTGGCATACAATAGAGTGGCAGAGAGAGCAGTAGTGTAGAGTGGTGCAGTGGCATAGATTGCAGAGTAGACTCACGTTGCAGGGAGTGCAGTGGCGTAGTGTAGAGTGGTGCAGAGTAGGGCAAAGAGCTGTAGAGTGGAGTGATGCAGAGTAGAGTGGCATAGAGTGCAGTGGCATAGAATGCAGTAGTACATAGTTCATTGGTGTATAGTACGGTGGTGGAGAGTGCAACACTGCAGAGTAGAGTGTCAGTGCAGTGATGTTTTGTGGAGTAGAGTGGCACAGAGCAGTGGCGTAGAGTACAGTGGTACAGAGTAGAGGGCAGTGGCGTGCAGTTGTTTAGAGTGCATTGGCGCAGAGTGCAGTGGCATGGGGTAGAGTTACATAGAGTGCAGTGGAGTAGAGTGGCATACAATAGAGTAGCAGAGAGTGCAGTAATGCAGAGTGGTGCAGTGTCATAGAGTGCAGAGTAGACTCATGTGGCATAGAGTGTAGTGGTTTAGAGTGGTGCAGAGTGGAGTATTGTAGAGTGGTGTAGAGTAGAGTATAGTGCCTAGAGTGCAGTGACATAGAGTAGAGTGGTGTAGAGTGCAGAGTTGCAGAGTAGAGTGCCAGTGCAGTGGTGTAGAGTGGTACAGAGAACAGTGGCATAGAGTACAGTGGTGCAGAGTAAAGGGCAGTGCAGTTGTTTAGAGTACACTGGTGTAGAGTGCAGTTGCATAGAGTGACATTGGGCAGAGTAGAGTGGCATAGAATGCAGTGGAATAGAGTATATTGGTGCAAAATGCAGTAGTACAGAGCAGAGTGGTGTAGAGTATAGTGGCGGCCAGAGCAGTGTTGCAGATTGTCAGCTTGCAGTGGTGTAGAGTGCATTGAACTAGAGTGCAGTGGTCAGAGTTTTATAGAGTACAGTGGCGTAGAATAGATTGTTTCAGAGTAGAGTGCAGTTGCATAGAGTGGAGAGGTGCAGGGTAGAGTGCAGTGGCATTAAGTAGATTATTTCACAGTAGAGTGAGGTGGTTTAGAGTGGAGAAGTGCAGGTTAGAGTGGAGTTGCATAAAGTGGCATAGATTGTGATGGCATAGAGTAAAGTAGTGTAGAGTGCCGTGGCATAGAGTGCAGAGGTGCAGAGTAGATTAGAATGATGTACAGTGTATTGATGTAGAGTGCAGGGGCATAGAGTCGAGTGTTACAGAGTAAAGTGCATTAGCATAGAGTGTATTAGCTTAGAGTGCAGTTGCGTACAGTGCAGCGTTGCAGAGTGGCAGAGAGTGGAGTTGTGCAGATTAGATTGGTGTTGCCTAGACTGGAGTGGTATGGCGTGCAGACGAGCAGAGCGCAGTGGTGTAGAGAGGCGTAAAGTGCAGTGGCTTAGAGAAGAGTAATACAGAGTAGAGTAGAGAGGCATAGTGTTAAGTAGCATAGAGAGCAGTGGCATAATGTGGAGTGGTTCCAAATGGAGAAGAGTGCAGTGGCATGGAGTGGCGTAAAGTGGAGTGATACAGAGTAGGGTGCAGTGGTGTGGAGTGGTGCAGAGCAGAGTGGAGTGGAGCATGCATGGTGTGGTAACACACTGCCATTACAGACAACACGTTTTTGATTGAAATGACCATTACATTTGCACAGATATACAGTTTTTCAAATCAAACTATATTGTGCAGAGACGATGATGTGTGGAAATTGCATCACCTAATGCAATGATTTGTTTTAATCATGTAAAGGTATTTGTTTTCAGCACAGTTCAGAATTAACAAAAATGTGCTTGATTTGTACTTCTAATTCTGATATCTTCTGAAGTCTATTTAAATGTTGTCATGTGATAGAAAAAACTCTTTCCTAACCCCAGTATCCAGCAAGATTGTCGCATAAATCCTCTCACTTTGAAGTCAGAGAAAGGAAAGTAAACACTAAGGCCCTCATTACGACCCTGGCGGGCGGCGGAGGCCGCCCGCCAGGATTCCGCCCTCCATAATACCGCTCCGCGGTCAGAAGACCGCGGAGGGTATTATGAGTTTTTCCCTGGGCTGGCGGGCGGTCTCCAAAAGACCGCCCGCCAGCCCAGGGAAAAACTCCTTTCCCACGAGGATGCCGGCTCGTAATCGAGCCGGCGGAGTGGGAAGGTGCGACGGGTGCCACTGCACCCGTCGCGTATTTCACTGTCTGCAAGGCAGACAGTGAAATACATTTTGGGGCCCTCTTACGGGGGCCCCTGCAGTGCCCATGCCGTTGGCATGGGCACTGCAGGGGCCCCCAGGGGCCCCGCGACTCCCCCTCCCGCCATCCGGTTCCCGGCGGGAGAACCGCCAGGAACTGGATGGCGGGAGGGGGAGTCGGAATCCCCAAGCCGGCGCAGCAAGCTGCGCCGGCTTGGAGGATTCCTTGGGGGCAGCGGGAAACCGGCGGGAGACTGCCGGTTTCCCTTCTCTGACCGCGGCTAAGCCGCCGCGGTCAGAATGCCCCGCGGGGCACCGCCGGCCTGTCGCCGGTGCTCCCGCGTGCCGCGGCCCTGGCGGTTACAAACCGCCAGGGTCGTAATGAGGGCCAAAGTTCCCACCGAAGACAGAGCCTGACATTTGACTTTGTTCTTTGAATGCACAGCAAATATGATAAGATAAGAACAAGATTTACAGGCCTGTTTACAGAAAGGGAGCACTCAGCAGGATACTGTAAATAAGGTTTTGGCAAGTGAAGGGAGGAATTCAAGCTGCATAGCCTAAAACAAATAAAGCCAGCAAATTGAAAGCAACAAATTGTGAGTTACAAACCACAAGGCCAATGGCAAACAACGGGCAGAATGCATTCACAAGGAAGCACTATGAATTTACTTAAAGTGGCAGCTGTGGGATACTTTGTGGGGAAAGTCCAGTATTTTAGTCCATATCTTGCAGAGGTTTGGTACATCAATCACCCAGGCAGTGTGACTAGAAGACCTGGAGTGGTTTCCATGTTGCAGGATAGGTCTGTACACCCATTCCATCAGTTTGCCACCATTTCCTATGGTACAGAGCTTCTGGCACACCTCTTGTAGGGTTAGTGCTAGGTAGCAGACATGAAATAGGGCACTTAATGATTATTTAAGGTGGTTGTAAGTAAGGAGTTGACCGGAGAAAGTCCATGGGCGGTTGGGGTAAGCCAGATGTTTTTGTTCAATTTGTCTAAACTAGCATAAGGTTAATTACCTTAACGTTTCCCAAACTGTTTGCCAGGGGTTTTGAAATGTTCAGAAACATAATCAAAATTTTGCTCTTACTTTCTCTTCAGGAAAGATCGGGTAGATTTGGGTAGGGGTGATGGCCTTGCTGTGAAGGGCATTCATTTACTACTGAACAAGGACGTAATGTGAAGCCTGAATGTAGCACACAAGGAGGCAATCACAAAAGGTCCACAGTGAATAAATAGTGCTATGTTAAAAAAGAGTAAATAAATGCACTGACAACATAGTGAGGCATGGCCTCTCTTGCGTGTGTCTTTAAAACGGACGTTTGTTCTTGAAATTTTGTTCTGAATTTTGACCCTTTGTCCTGAATTTTTGTCCTGAATTTTGACCCTTTGTCCTGAATTTTTTACAGTCCTGTCCAGAATTTGCCTCAGTGCCAGGTGGTCACCCTATCCCTAGACACTAACTGCACCTCACTAATAGGGGATACCTGAACCAGATATAAGGTGATAACACCATAGGTTCTCAACACACACTAAGCCAGCTTTCTACAAATGGGGTGTTAAAATTGTCACCGGCAAGTAAAAAAATAAATAAAAGCAATTTAATGCGAATAATTGGAGCCAAGTGAGAGGAACGCTGCTGTTTGCATGGCCTTAATGTACACTGCTCTATTACCTCATTAGTACAGCCACCGAACAGGCCCCTTTCGTTATGGGAGGCTGATAGTTATGACGTTATTCCCTTGACGTCATTGAAGGTTGCCCATGCTTAGTCATCCAATTGTATTTCTATCCTGGGCTCTGACAGTGATGACGTTATGTTTTGACGTCATTGCCCACGCTTAGTCATCCAATTTTGGATTCTAAGCTTGGGCCCGGGTCGAACAGTCCTCCCCCACTTCCGGTATAGCTGACGTACTTTTGACGAGTGAGTTCATAAGTACACGTCACGGTAGAACCTCGACACAAGTTTGGGTGGTCAGCTGTTGCGCAGGCGCACAACTTGCCGTCATTCACTTTCTGCGGCTTCTGTGACGTCTCTCGCTGGACGGGTCAGCAAATACTGGCGGAAGCAGCTTCTTTCGAAGTACCGCGCACGCGTCAAACCTGATGGGCCCTGTATGACATCTCTCGCAGGATGGGTCAGGCAGTACTGGCGGAAGCGGCTTCCTCCGAAGTGGCGCGTAGGTACCCAGCCTGTAGCCATTTGTTCATGGGACGTGTATGACGTCCCACGCACTGAAAGTCAGGCAGGACAGGCGGAAGCTGCTGCTTCCAGCGGCGCGCAGGCGCACCGAGCGGTCCCACCGGAGAGCTCCGCGGTCCCGCAGGTGACGCTGGTCCCAGGAGCGCGGCGGAGGGTCCGGATCTGCGGGGAGGACGGGGCGGACACGGCCATGGCCGGGGTCTTCGATCTGGACCTGGAGACGGAGGGGGTCAGCGAGTCGGAGGATCTGGTCAGTGGACCCCAGGGCGTGGGTGCCCGGGCATTAACACCCGGGCATTAACAAAACACCCGGAAGTGGAAAACAGGGCATTAATCTCCATAACACACCCGGACGGTCATAGGTACAACCAGGGCATTAACCGAGATAGCAGACATGCATAAATGAAGAGAACCATGCCAGGACTTTAACAGATAAAATAACTTTCTATTAGTTTATGTATTCATTTTATCTATTTATTTGCTTAATACATAGGCACGAATGGAATTTTAATTCGGGGATTATCAGAATAAATATCCGAGACGCTTCGAATGTGTTGATAGAATCTACCAGGGCTTTAATTTATAGTTTAGATTGTTAATGCACACAGTGTCAGGATATCACTGAAATTATTACTGGGCATGCAAAGAAACAACTAGGGGTGCAAATACATTTAGCACTCTGGCATTAATTCAATGAATAGGCAGCAGTGGAAGATCCATTCAACCGACAGTAATAAAGATCAGATCTACTAGGAGTCCCTGGCTCAGCTGTGCTCAACCTGTGCTCCGCAGATCCTCGGGGTGTCCAACAACTATTCAGGGGGTCTGCTGACCCATATGGCCACTGACTTTTATCTTTTGACTGTAACCCTAAGCATTTGGCTTAAATAACTTTACAAGGCTGGTTTCTCATACAAGGAATAGTTTCATCAAGTAACAGCACTTATTTGAAGTTTACTTCGTTGCCTCCACAGTGTATTTGATATACGTATTAAAATTAATAAAAGTGCATGTTAAAAAAAAAACAAAAAAAACGAATCCTTTAAGACAGAAGCTCATTGCTAGTTCAGGACGGATCATGTGTGACTGTGCATACTCTTTCTTCACATTCAAACACTTGTTGACCTAAATGAACTAGCAATCAGTTTCTTACTAAAAAATACTTTGAATTGCTTAAAAGTTTCCAGACAACCATATGCACCAGAGAGCCAGTGTTGTGGTTGCTCATGGATCAATATATGTATATACCGGTACACTGCCCAAAAGGCGCTGCCAGTATGGATGTTCTCCCATCCGCTGCTGTACATGGTGAGGCACCTACAGACTCCAAGCACCTCCAGTGGCATTTCTGCACTTTTCAGCAGCACCCTGTACTTCCACAGGCAGAGCACCATTTACCATAGGCAACATGCAGTTTGGCTTAACAAACCCCAGGTGTCCTAGCTTTTATGTAATCACTGCCTTTGACACATCTTGACAAAAAGACCCTGCGTGCTCTCCAGCTTTGTCCATACCAAGATCGATTGCTGCGCAGTGTCTGTCCGAGGCAAGTGCCAATCAATGTAATACCTTTCTCACCACTTCTGCGGAGAGCTCTGATTAATGTTCAGTGAATAGCCAGATTATGCTCCAGGGTTGGCAATATGATGCAGCAAGAAAATGCATATTATGTTATGTAATGTGGCATACTTTGTGGCAGTGTGATTTCACTGTTTTGTCATTTTAACATGCACTACTTTCTGGACAAATGTTTTACCTCTTTGTACCAGTTCAACACGTGACTACAGCAATTAGCAAATAAAAGGCAAACGGGTTTGGCCACTGCCTCTTAGTAATGTTTGATCTAGAAACAGTTTTTTTTCTTCTGAAATCTGCATATTATATGGCAGAAGATTATATGGCAAGTGTGGTTGTGACAGCTTCGCCTATAAGAGTTGTCAATAATGTTTAGCAAGGTTTAGGGTATTTTATTAAGTCCTTGCATGTTACTTCATGTTTCTTGCAGCCTCTTTTTCCACTCCAGTATTGGGATGGTTACCTTACACAGTACCCAGTAACCAGAAACGTTCTGGATGTGTCCTGCTTGCTCCTTCTTGAGAATTTCCTCAGGAGTCTTGTAGGAATAGAAGGCAATGAGTCAGGGCATCCTGAAGGGACAGCAGCCTTCTCCCCTTGCTTAGAACAGTAAGGCCCTGGTTCCATCCTCTCTGTTCCTTGCCTACTCCAGTGGCCCGAAGGAATAGTAGTGAAGGAGTTAGAACTTCCTCCATGCTCAACTACCTTCTCATCAGCTGGTGGCAAGCTCAAGGGTATCTCTATTTTTGTGAATTCTCTTTGCCTCACCCCCTCTCCCATTGGTTGGTTCCCTTTTGTTCTTGTCTATCGGTGTGGAAACCCTTTGCTATTAGCCCCACCGGAAGAGAGGCTACCCTTGCCACACCCAGACTTTTATATAGACTCTTCAGTGGTGGTACTAGGCCAGTGTCTGCGCTGGCCTCTCTTCTGCGACTCATTATGGCTTCTGCCTCCTCTTGTCGTCCTGATGAGCCCCACCAGGAGGCTGGGTAAGTCCAATAGCCAAGGTAGGGTTTGAGCTGCTTCCTTGTACCACCCATGTTAACTACCAGGGGAGCCAGCAGTAGTGGTACCAAGATCATCATCGTGCGGGATCAATCAATGGTTACAGTTCCCTGCAGTGGTAGAGACTATGACCCCAGAGTTTGTACTAGGAGGCGTGGCCTGCATGCAAGCCGGAGCTTGAAGCGCTCAGGAGCTAGTTCCCAGCCCTTCTAAAAACACTGTCATTTCTGCCAGGGAACCAGAATGGACGAGGCTGGTAACAGCAATTCTCCTGTGACACCTCCAGGAAAACTTCCTGTTGTGCTTACTTGGGACTGTAGCTTCATGGGGCATTTTAGAATATCTCATCACTGGAGTGTTGTCAGTAGACTCTTAGTACAAGTGGTAAATCCATAATTATGCAGAAAACTCTGCAGCGGTTAAGTGTCCGCATTCCTGTGGCCCTGAGGATGATCCCCATTCTCCTAATAACAAAGCCTAGTAGTGCATGACCTAGCGTAATCGTATAGAACCTTTTGCAGAAGACTAGTGTCACCGACCTGTGCAAGAAATATTTGTAGTCGGCCAGAATTTAAAAATGTTAAAATGAGGTGCGCATTGTCCCAGGGGCATTGCACCAGGGTATTTTGACCCTTCATTTGACACTTCTAAATGTTGGAAGGTAACTGGCCTCAATTTTGTTGCACCTGGACTTTAATGATGAATATTTGTGCATGTCCAGAAGTCTGAACCTTTCCTATGTGCCACACGTTTCAAGGTGTTACAGAGTTTGTGAATAGGCAAAGCACTCTCAAAAAACAATCATAAGTGTAGTTAAATATTTTTTGTATTAGTGAATACATTCCACGGTTTCTCTCCCTTCAAGTGTCCTTTTAGGATGGCCAAAATAAATAAAAAAAATCACACGTATAGCCCATATTTTCTTAGTTCCTAATTGATTTAATATTCAGAAGAAATACAACTTAATTCAGTCCTGCCAAAGCATTTTGTTCCAGCAGGAACTTTTTCAAAGCCAAATCTATTTGTTGATAATCTTTGCGAACTTCAAGCAAGGGTCAGCATCACACAATTTATCCTTCTGATCCACCTGTAGTGTTCATACATGCCAGGGACATGTATCGGGTTACTGATTTGTGAAGCAAACATATGGCACTCAGCATGTTGTCTATAAATTCATATTTCTGTTGACTGGTAGCTGTGAGGACCCGTTGTTTAGCAGAGTGGCCCAGACCGCTGGGTACTAGTGCATTGGTTAAAAAAAATTTTGAAGGCTCATATTTTGACTCTTTGATCTGGGAGTTTCGAGTTCAAGCAGTCAAGTCTTGATCTCAGCGGTGAGTATTGCTAAAGACGTTCAGGAAGGTGAACTTTCCCCTCCATTAGTACAGCTGTGTAATCAATCACTGGAGTCGGGGGTGGTGCCATCCACATGGAAGATGCCACCCCCATCCCCTCTCCTAAAGAAACCAGAGGCAGACCCACTGGCACTGAGTAATTATGGACCCATATCGCTTCTTCTTTTCCTGTGAAAATAGTATAGTGATCTGTAAGCCAGAATTATCTAATTATCTGGAATCTCACTCCCGCCTTGAGGATGAGCTATTCGGGTTCCAACCTGGGCATGGTACGGAGTCAGCCCCACTGTGGATGAGTTGCAAATGAGACGAGACGGTGGTCAGTCATCAGTCCTCATTACGTTGGACTTGTCGGCTGCTCTTGATGCAGCTCAGCACTCAGTCCTCTTGACCAGATTAGCCTCAGCCGGAGTGAGGGGCTCCGCGCTGAAGCGGATGGAGTCCTACCTGTCGGGTCGGTGCCAAGCAATCGCCTTTTCCCCTTTTAATTCTGAATTTAAAAAGTTGCGATAGAGAGTCCTGCAGGGGTCTGCAGTCAGTCCAGTCTTATTCAATGGTGATATGAGACCTCTTCTCACCCACATCAAGAAGTATAACATCAGTCTAGTCAACTGTGCGGACGACGCTCAATTGATTATCTTTTTTCAACAACCAGGAGGAAAGTATGACTGACTTTCAGAATGGTATGCTAGAAGTTGCTAATTGGATGAGTGCAAACTCATTAAAACTTAATGGGGATGAAACTGAATGCCTATGCTGTACAGCTAGTAGAATTCCTATGACACTTTCCCATAACTTGTGGCTTCTCATCAGGAGTGGAACTGCAGCAGTCGGCCACGGTACGCAACCTGGGGGTGGTCTTCATTGACAAGTTGTCTTTGGAAAATCATGTTACTAAAGTTGCAGGCACTTGCTTTGCACTCCTTTGTGTTTTGAGAAAGGTGTTGCCTCTTCTGTCTTCTCAAGCCAAACCCTTGCTGGTGCGGAGTGTTATACTCAGTCGATTAGACCAGACTACTGTAATGCTCTGCTTCTTGGAGCCCCTGGATTTTTGGTGAGGAGGCTGTACAGAGTGCAAGTAGAAGCAGCTAAACTGGCACTGAATAGACCCTGGAAGTCTTCAGCATCTGTTGCTCTAAAAGAATTGAATTACCTCTCTTTGAAACAGAGAATCCCCATCAAATCCATGTCTATAGTGTTTAAGGCACTACATGGAAAAGATCCTGTGCCTCTGCAGCAGACTAAAGAGATACATGCCAGGGAGACATCTTCATTCCAGCTCCACAGACCTGGTTTTCACTGAATAGACCCTGAAGGTCTTTAGCATTTATTAATCTAAAAGGGTTACACTGGCTCCCTTTGACACAGAGAATCCCCATCAAATCCATGTCTATAGTGTTTAAGGCAATAAACGGAAAAAGTCCTGTGTCTCTGCAGCAGAGACTAAAGAGATACATGCCAGGGAGACATCTTCATTCCAGCTCCACAGACCTGGTTTGCATAAGTACATTTAGATGGTCTAGGCAAGGAGGGTGTTCCTTCACTCTGAGAGCAGCTCAGCTGTGGATTGAGGTTCCTCCTCTCTTAAGGGCCTCATCTGGGATGTTGTCCTTCAGGAAAGCCTTGAAGGCCTGGCTCTTTAAGAAATAATTTATTCAGTTGAACTTTTCTTATGGAATTCTCAGGTGGATGGTACCTTGCTGTTTGCTTAGCTCCAGGATACCAAATTGGGGACGGCTGTGCTCTATAAATGTCTTAAATAAATAAATGCAGTATGACACAATCTGTTAACTCGCATGTCCAGCCAGAGCCATAGTTTAGAAAATATATAGATCTTCATTAATGCTAGAGAGTAATAGTTTAGTAAAAAATATGTCGTGCAAAGCTAATTTCACTCATATCGATTTATTTGTTTCGAGCCTGACAACAGTGACTTACAAATAACCAGTTGTAGGAAGTTGGCTCTGTATGTGCTATTTCAAAGTAAGGAATAGCATGCACAGAGTCCAAGGGTTCCCCTTAGAGGTAAAATAGTGGTAAAAATAGATAATACTAATGCTCTATTTTGTGGTAGTGTGGTCGAGCAGTAGGCTTATCCAAGGAGTAGTGTTAAGCATTTGTTGTACATACACAAGACAATAAATGAGGTACACACACTCAGAGACAAATCCAGCAAATAGGTTTTTATATAGAAAAATATCTTTTCTTAGTTTATTTTAAGAACCACAGGTTCAAATTCTACATGTAATATCTCATTCGAAAGGTATTGCAGGTAAGTACTTTAGGAACTTCAAATCATCAAAATTGCATGTATACTTTTCAAGTTATTGACAAATAGCTGTTTTAAAAGTGGACACAGTGCAATTTTCACAGTTCCTGGGGGAGGTAAGTTTTTGTTAGTTTTACCAGGTAAGTAGGACACTTACAGGGTTCAGTTCTTGGTCCAAGGTAGCCCACCGTTGGGGGTTCAGAGCAACCCCAAAGTCACCACACCAGCAGCTCAGGGCCGGTCAGGTGCAGAGTTCAAAGTGGTGCCCAAAACACATAGGCTAGAATGGAGAGAAGGGGGTGCCCCGGTTCCGGTCTGCTTGCAGGTAAGTACCCGCGTCTTCGGAGGGCAGACCAGGGGGGTTTTGTAGGGCACCGGGGGGGACACAAGTCCACACAGAAATTTCACCCTCAGCAGCGCGGGGGCGGCCGGGTGCAGTGTAGAAACAAGCGTCGGGTTTTCAATGTTAGTCTATGAGAGATCTCGGGATCTCTTCAGCGCTGCAGGCAGGCAAGGGGGGGATTCCTCGGGGAAACCTCCACTTGGGCAAGGGAGAGGGACTCCTGGGGGTCACTTCTCCAGTGAAAGTCCGGTCCTTCAGGTCCTGGGGGCTGCGGGTGCAGGGTCTCTCCCAGGCGTCGGGACTTTAGGTTCAAAGAGTCGCGGTCAGGGGAAGCCTCGGGATTCCCTCTGCAGGCGGCGCGGTGGGGGCTCAGGGGGGACAGGTTTTGGTACTCACAGTATCAGAGTAGTCCTGGGGTCCCTCCTGAGGTGTTGGATCGCCACCAGCCGAGTCGGGGTCGCCGGGTGCAGGGTTGCAAGTTTCACGCTTCTTGCGGGGAGCTTGCAGGGTTCTTTAAAGCTGCTGGAAACAAAGTTGCAGCTTTTCTTGGAGCAGGTCCGCTGTCCTCGGGAGTTTCTTGTCTTTTCGAAGCAGGGGCAGTCCTCAGAGGATGTCGAGGTCGCTGGTCCCTTTGGAAGGCGTCGCTGGAGCAGGATCTTTGGAAGGCAGGAGACAGGCCGGTGAGTTTCTGGAGCCAAGGCAGTTGTCGTCTTCTGGTCTTCCGCTGCAGGGGTTTTCAGCTAGGCAGTCCTTCTTCTTGTAGTTGCAGGAATCTAATTTTCTAGGGTTCAGGGTAGCCCTTAAATACTAAATTTAAGGGCGTGTTTAGGTCTGGGGGGTTAGTAGCCAATGGCTACTAGCCCTGAGGGTGGGTACACCCTTTTTGTGCCTCCTCCCAAGGGGAGGGGGTCACAATCCTAACCCTATTGGGGGAATCCTCCATCTGCAAGATGGAGGATTTCTAAAAGTTAGAGTCACCTCAGCTCAGGACACCTTAGGGGCTGTCCTGACTGGCCAGTGACTCCTCCTTGTTATTCTCATTATTTTCTCCGGCCTTGCCGCCAAAAGTGGGGCCTGGCCGGAGGGGGCGGGCAACTCCACTAGCTGGAGTGTCCTGCTGGGTTGGCACAAAGGAGGTGAGCCTTTGAGGCTCACCGCCAGGTGTGACAATTCCTGCCTGGGGGAGGTGTTAGCATCTCCACCCAGTGCAGGCTTTGTTACTGGCCTCAGAGTGACAAAGGCACTCTCCCCATGGGGCCAGCAACATGTCTCGGTTTGGGGCAGGCTGCTAAAACTAGTCAGCCTACACAGATAGTCGGTTAAGTTTCAGGGGGCACCTCTAAGGTGCCCTCTGGGGTGTATTTTACAATAAAATGTACACTGGCATCAGTGTGCATTTATTGTGCTGAGAAGTTTGATACCAAACTTCCCAGTTTTCAGTGTAGCCATTATGGTGCTGTGGAGTTCGTGTTTGACAGACTCCCAGACCATATACTCTTATGGCTACCCTGCACTTACAATGTCTAAGGTTTTGTTTAGACACTGTAGGGGCACCATGCTCATGCACTGGTACCCTCACCTATGGTATAGTGCACCCTGCCTTAGGGCTGTAAGGCCTGCTAGAGGGGTGTCTTACCTATACTGCATAGGCAGTGAGAGGCTGGCATGGCACCCTGAGGGGAGTGCCATGTCGACTTACTCGTTTTGTCCTCACTAGCACACACAAGCTGGCAAGCAGTGTGTCTGTGCTGAGTGAGAGGTCTCCATGGTGGCATAAGACATGCTGCAGCCCTTAGAGACCTTCCTTGGCATCAGGGCCCTTGGTACTAGAAGTACCAGTTACAAGGGACTTATCTGGATGCCAGGGTCTGCCAATTGTGGATACAAAAGTACAGGTTAGGGAAAGAACACTGGTGCTGGGGCCTGGTTAGCAGGCCTCAGCACACTTTCAATTGTAAACATAGCATCAGCAAAGGCAAAAAGTCAGGGGGCAACCATGCCAAGGAGGCATTTCCTTACACCAGTGTAAACACATAACACACAACAAAAAATAATTTTCATCTTTGAAAAGTATTTAAAAGTCATATGACATTTATAGCAAACATTTCCATTACCTCATCTCCTAAACTACAACCTAAAGGTTGAGTTTTTCAGCTTATTCTTTTACTGAGGGGGTTGGGGTGATGTGTAACATGTAAAAGAAAGAATTTATTATCCATGAAAAATGTGAAATCCAGATAGAGGTAGTGTAGTGAGAAACTATTATTGCATGATTTGGAAGGGGCCGTTGCATCTCTAGATTTCTCCTTATGGAACATGAAGTTTGATACGAAAAAGCGAGCAAAAAAATCTTACCCTAAACATGCTATGGAATAATTAAAACTAGAGGTGGGCGAGCCACTGGAAGCTCAATACAGAAGTCTGGCTCTGGCTAAGCTCAGCTCACATTCCTCTTTGAAGCTCGCGCCAAGAAATGAGCATCGCTTCCATGGGCGGTGATGGGATTATTGGTTACAGCTGCCGACCATGCAACTTGGGGAATGGTGTTCGAATCCCTGCCTTGGCTCGGCATCCATCCTGTGAATCCTGTCAAGTCTCCCTTTGCAGAAAAAAAGGTATAATATAGTCTGTATCCGCTGTGAAGTGCTTTCATGTCCTTGAGCAAGGTGCGCACTATGTAAAACGCCCCCCCCAAAAAAGTGGATTCTGCCTGTGGCTGATGCTGTCATCTCATTCTCCAAGAATTAAGGATACAGTATTAACCTTTGAAGTCAGAAAGAGATACCCGTCGAAATTGCACAGTGTGAAACTGGAAAACCTGGGCTCAGCACCGCCTTCCCAGTTTGACCAAAATGTGTGATCTTAGCCAAATACTTTCACCTGTACTCCATTTTGATGATCTCATACAAGTGCACCTTCAAATATGTGAGTTTAGGATATGCACCGTACAAAGACCTCCCCCGAGTGTGATTGAACAGCCAATAATGTTGCTCCATCACACAGTGCAGCGCCACCTTTCTTGCTCCCTTTACTGACCCCATACCGCCACCATGTGTGCACTGTATTTAAAATATGGCGCACGGTAGGGGGTGATAGCGTCGTTTTTTATGGCGCTATTGATGTACCCTGGCGGAGTAGCGCTAAAACGTTGGTGCTACTCCTGCAGAGTACATAGCGGCCTATTAAAAATAATAGTATGCCCCCATTTAACGCCTGCTCTGAGCAGGCGTTAAAAGTGCCAATAAAATGGTGCAAGAAAATCTCTCATATTTCCTTTCGCCATTTTTTCACCCCCCTTGCATGCATTATGCCTGGAACAGGCATACTGTAGCACAAGGGTTTACAAAGTAGTGCAACACAAGCATTGCACCACTTTGTAAATATGGCACTGGGATTTTAGCCATCTAAAGAAACATTAGCATCAAATAAATGATGCTAATGTGTCGGTAGATGGCGCTAGGGGCTCTTAAATATGCCGCTTTATTGTTGTGGGAGCTGCCACGCCCTCACCACTGTAACAAACACTGGCAAAAATAAAAGCACATTTTTGGTCACTAAAAGCGCACATTGTCACCAGTAGTGTAAGAACGGCCCTGCAGCCCCCCCTTCTGGGGTCCCCTCATTACCGTACCCGCCCTGAGTGAGTCTAGTGGGGGGGTGCTCCATGTTGTTTGCACGCCACTGATTGCCGCACTGGCACTGAACAAAACTACTTTGTGTGTCAATATGCTCCTTGTGGAAGAGCAGAATGTGATTACTCACAGTAAAGCCAGCCGATAGAGGGAGAAATAGAAGGTTAATTTAAACAAAATGTCTTTCTTAACACCAGGCCTAATTAGGGACCAGGAATTTGTACTCTTAGAAAACATTTGTGAACTGTATTTTAGCACGAGCAAATACGCATGTGTAGATATGCTCATGTGAAAATCTATTGAACGTTGACAAGTTAACTTTCCCTCCACCCACTTTTTCCCAACCCTGGAAGAACTTCTGATTCTGCCATTGTCAGGAGTAAATTTCCAACCTTTCTCATTATGGGAAAAGATCAGAGAAGAGCTGGTGAAAATCCTTAAAACTTGCAAGTTAGTAGGTTTGCAGACTCAAAGACATTCCAGCCCTGGATCTATTGCTTACTGCTTCCTCCAGCCCAAGTATGTAGATTTGCGGAAGGTGACAAAATAAGGAAATTGCTATTTTAGGGATTGAAGTTACAAGTATTCAAGACCTATTATAGCAGTAGCCCTGGCATAATCAGAGAGGCTATTATCAGAGCTATTACATAATGAGTTTGCTGCCATAATTTGTCCCCGCACTACATGGCACAAAAGCGACAAGTTGAATTTTTTTTTACAGGATAAGTAAATTTAAGAAGCAACCTGTCCCATGGACAAGTATATATTTTATTAAATTCCACACCCCTGAGGTTACTTCAAGAATATTCCTTCCTGCCTTCTAAAGCAAACTTTCTAGGACTAAGAGAGAATCCCAGTGCTTCAGTGTTGTTAGCATTTAGCTGCAATCAGTGCTGTCACATTTGGGCTCCAGTTGTAGGAAAATGCTGATTGTAGCCAATGTTCTCTGGTCAGTGCCCTAGTGCCAAAAGACTACTCTCAGGTTTAGTGTCTGTACACACTCGCCAAGAGTGTGGAATCTGCGGTAACTCATATTTAAACACCTGCTGGAAATATACATTTTGCATCTATTAGAGCACCCCACAGTTTTCCCCGGTAGATTTTGACCGGTTAGACCTGCCACAATTTACCAGGTGAGAAATGCTTGGTAATTACAAGAAAATGCAGATTTTAGTGGGGTAAGCAACAAAATCTGAATGTTAGGCGATGATTAATGTGTCCAATAAATTCAACCTCCATCATACCCCCCAAAGCCCAAGCTCAGCTTGCCAAGTGCGAAACTTCAACAGACGGGGGCACAACTAAACAGAGCATAGCAGCTGGCTCACCAAGTAGGCATTGTCTGCTGCAGGCTTCACCATTGTATAGTCTCCTGTATCTTTGCAAGGGTGTAGTAACCACACTTGAATGAAGACACACACTGAGTGTATCATCTGAACCTACTAGATTATCACACTGTTAAAGAGGAAGCACTCACTGTAAACATCTAGTGCCTCTCAGCCAGAGAAGACGGAAAGCTGAAAAGCAAGTAGGATGGCACCTTTTACCATAAGAAAAGGACTTTCAGTGCAATACAGAGCAGGCCACTTATAAAGATTTCACTTGTGCTGCTTTGTCAAACAGGTTTGCTGGTAGTCTCCGTACAGAGGTCAGATGAGTCAGGATTGCTGCAGGCGCCTTCCTCAAACTTTTTCTGCTGAAAGATCTCAGTGCTGCTCCTCTGTCAGGCTTGAGGTGGGCACTGGCTGAGATGCTACAAGTTGGGCATTTGCAGGTCGTGCTGAGCAGCCTCGTGGTGTGGCAGGGTGAGAAGCAGGATTACTGGATGCCTCCCTGTAAATGTCTCCCATCCATAATTTTGCTGCTTCTCTATATTTGTGTGCTTAGCTGATTGCTGCATGTCTCTGTTATTAGCTTAGAGCTCGCGTATGTGGTCTGAGGTGTGCTATCTATGTTTGTGGTTTTGGTCAGATAATGCATGTTTGTGGTTTTGGTCGGATAATGCATGTTTGTGGTTTTGGTCGGCTAATGCATGTTTGTGGTTTTGGTCGGATGATGCATGGTTGTGGTCTGGGCCGGATGAAGGACTGTTGTGGTCTGGCTGTTGTGGTCTGGGCCGGATGGTGGACCTTTGTGGTCTGGGCCGGATGGTGGACCTTTGTGGTCTGGGCCGGATGGTGGACCTTTGTGGTCTGGGCCGGATGGTGGACCGTTGTGGTCTGGGCCGGATGATGGACTGTTGTGGGCTGGGCCGGATGATGGATTGTTGTGGGCTGGGCCGGATGATGCATCTTTGTTATTTTGGGGGTGGGTGTTGTTTCTGCAGGTTAGTGGTTTGATCCAAGGGCTCTTCGTTTGTGTTCCGGCCTATAGATTGCTTGTTTGTGTTTGATCCTGGGAGCTGCATGTTTGGGTTTGCTTCTGGGGCTGCTTGTTTGTTTGAGTTTGATCCGACGGGCTGCTTGTTTGGATTTCATCCTAGGGGCTGCCTGTTTGTGTTTGGTCCTGGAGGTTGCTGTAAGGTGTTTTATCCTGGTAGCTTCTTGCCTGTGTTTGGTACTGGTAGCTTCTTGTCTGTGTTTGGTACTGGTAGCTTCTTGTCTGTGTTTGGTACTGGTAGCTTCTTGTTGTTTGTTTAGTCCTGGAGGCTGCTTATTTGTATTTGGTCCTGGAGGCTGCATATTTGTGATTTGTGAGGGGCATGTTCGTGGTATATTGGGATCATTTTAGTGATTTGAACCAAAAGTTGTATGTTATTGTTTGATTCTGGCGGCTGCTTGTTTGTGTCAGATGCTGTAGGCTGCTTGTTTGTGTTTGGCCCTGGGGGCTGCTTGTTTGTGTTTGGCCCTGGGGGCTGCTTGTTTGTGTTTGGCCCTGGGGGCTGCTTGTTTGTGTTTGGTCCCGGGGGCTGCTTGGGGCTGCTTGTTTGTGTTTGGTCCCGGGGGCTGCTTGGGGCTGCTTGTTTGTGTTTGGTCCCTGGGGCTGCTTGTTTGTGTTTGGTCCCTGGGGCTGCTTGTTTGTGTTTGGTCCCGGGGGCTGCTTGTTTGTGTTTGGTCCCGGGGGCTGCTTGTTTGTGTTTGGTCCCGGGGGCTGCTTGGGGCTGCTTGTTTGTGTTTGGTCCCGGGGGCTGCTTGGGGCTGCTTGTTTGTGTTTGGTCCCGGGGGCTGCTTGGGGCTGCTTGTTTGTGTTTGGTCCCGGGGGCTGCTTGTT
The DNA here is from genome assembly GCF_031143425.1 of Pleurodeles waltl. Lineage (NCBI taxonomy): Eukaryota > Metazoa > Chordata > Amphibia > Caudata > Salamandridae > Pleurodeles > Pleurodeles waltl. The sequence continues at coordinate 1,028,426,737 of NC_090443.1, read as the reverse complement.
TGTGTTTGGTCCCGGGGGCTGCTTGGGGCTGCTTGTTTGTGTTTGGTCCCGGGGGCTGCTTGGGGCTGTTTGTTTGTGTTTGGTCCTGGAGGCTGCGTGTTTTGTCTTTGGTCCTGGAGGCTGCGTGTTTTGTCTTGTCTTTGGTCCTGGAGGCTGCGTGTTTTGTCTTGTCTTTGGTCCTGGAGGCTGCGTGTTTTGTCTTTGGTCCTGGAGGCTGCGTGTTTTGTCTTTGGTCCTGGAGGCTGCGTGTTTTGTCTTTGGTCCTGGAGGCTGCGTGTTTTGTGTTCGGTCCTGGAGGCTGCGTGTTTGTATAGTGTCCTGGAGGCTGCATGCTTGTTTTCTGAGACATGGGCTCCTTGTTGTTGATCTCGACTGGAGCTATTTTGATAGGTCGGGCAGAGTGATTTATCTGTTTGAACCAAGATGAGGACAGGCATCTGTGGAAGGCGAGGAGCCCGCGGGTTAAGGGTGCATTGGCATGGTACGAGTGTGGAGGGAATATCACACTTTCATTCTACTGACTGTTATTTCTCTTTCTTGCTTCTGCTGACTACAGGAAATAGACTGGGATCTGAAGGGGAGCGAGCTGCAGTAAGTACTTTGGCCTGTGACATGTCGGCAAATGCTAATATTTACTCATGCATTCTTGTGCCACCCATTAGCCACACGTGCACTCCCCTCCTGGTGTGTGCTGTGGACTCCTCGTTGTTTACTCCCTGCCCTTTTGGTCACTTACAGATCAGTGGGTGCATGTGAAGAGATTGAGATTTCAGAAAGCACCGTGAACCATGGGGCGGAAGACATTGGTACCCACAGCTTTGAGTTGCTGCGCGTCCTTGGAAAAGGTGGCTATGGGAAGGTACGGAAACTTCATTAGTTGTGGTCACAAAAGTGTTAAGCGCTTTAAGGACAACCACAGAAAATGCTGTCTTTGGTACAGATTGCAGACAATCGAAGGAGACTGAATACTTTGGGCTCAGTGTTCATTAGAGAGGGTGGCTAGAGTGGGACTTTGCCTCCTATTCGTTTTTTTCTCAGCACCATTTGTGACCCTGAAGATGTTCTTTTGAAACCATATGTGCACCAGTCCAGTTTTGTATAGGGAAACTGTTTCCTGATTGCAAACATGAATCGTACTCCCTCCATTATTGCCATTGGGCACTTTTAATTCTATGTAGCACGTGTGTATGTAGTCCCTGTGGTGGGACTCAAGGACTATATATTAAACTGTCTTCCTTGTTCCCCCTACATATGTAAAACCAGTTGTTAACTCCATTGAACAATAGCCTATAAAATTGTGTTCCTGCATACATAATGCTACCTGGCAGTACAGCCTGGTATTTGTGGTGAGGCGCTCTGTTTTCTGCCTTTTCTTTCTCTCGATGAAGCCTGAACAAGGCGTCACTTTTGTAAGATAGTTCCCATGGCGACAGATGCAAACAGTACAGTTGTTTAGCAGGAATATAGTAGGTGTTGCTAGGTTGCTGTGTGATGGGGTTCATGGGAGTGTAACTCCCCAGAGCCTCCTAGTTCTTGCCCCTTCTTTGATCCCAAAAGATTGTAATCCGTATCACCTCACTTTAGGAGAGAGGGGAGTATTTTGGAAGTTGCACTTGGTAATGTATGATGCTGTTAACTGTTTATTCTCACTGGCTGGTTAGACCCCTTTCAGAATTGAACCATAAATCTTCATTGTAAGGTGAGGCAGACAGGACTTAAAGTCGAAGTGAGCTATGGCATAGATCACACTCACTCAAAATAATCTATCACCAGGGAGTAAGCATGTTTCTGTGCGGAATCATGGGCTTACCCAAGTTAGTTAGACACAGCAACACAAAAATACAGTGAATAAATAAGGTAGAATTTCCAAACTAATTAAAAAGAAAATGATTTAATCACTGGATTGACAGAAACCTGATGTAGGCATCAAGAGATGTCCAACAGCAAATCGCCATATTTTATACTTTGTTTGCAGTTTTTGAACGTGAAAAATGAACATCACTAATGAACTGGCTGTGATTTTCGAAGATTGCCACCAGGGGGCAGTAATCAGTTTGGTTTACCACTGAAACAAAGCAGCCCTCCCCCCCTCTCACCCTCAAGGAATACTTTTACAAGAGGACAGGTTTTAGTCTTGACTGACAGCACCAGGTGTTTGTCAGCGTCTTTGAATCCCAACAAAACAATTACACATAAAATAAAACAGTTCATATAAGTGATTTGTTTTGGGTCAGCCCCAGTTACTATTGCTCACTTTAGAACTTGCATGTAGGATGGGCCCAGAGATCAGCATATGTAGAGTAGGGTAATTGGCCAGGCCCTGCCATTGGCTTTGATGCCAGTGTCATTCATGTTTGGATCCTCCCAAGTTGCAGGCATTAAGCTCTTGGCCTGTCCGGCAGGGTGAGAGATTGCATTTGTTTTGGTCTATATTTGGAAATGGTGGGTGGTTAAAGGCAAAGGCGTTTTCCTTTATTACATTTTGTCATAGTTGCTGGGCATGGAGGTTTGTAAGTGGCACTGATCCAGGCGAAAAGTAGATGTTGGCTACCACACATTTCCATCATGTTGTTTTGCCAAGGCCACTAAAGGGACACACAGAAACAGCTGTATTCGGACTGATGGTGCCTCCCTGTGACTGACCATTTACTTCCCCCAATGAAGTATGTGGCGCAAAATGTTCCCAGTTTAAGAACTTCATCAGGAGCCATTCCCTTGCAGTGAACCTGGGACACGTGTTTTCAAGCTCTCAAGCAGTGTCAGAAAATCTGTAGTTCTATTTGTTTGTGCAAGCACTTGTAATTGTGACACTGATACTTAACCAGCCCCGCCAACTCATGTTAAAATCCACAGGAAGATTCCAAATGGCGGGCATGAGATCAGAGGCCTCTTTGAATCTTCAGTTCTCCTCTCTATGAAAAAATAGCTTTAGCAAAGCCAATTGGTGTAATTTGTTCTGCCTGAGAGTGGAAAATTTAAAAGGGAATGAGCAGGTGGATGAATGGGGATGTGAGTGCATGGATTAATAAATTGGTGAGCAACTGGGATCATGGGTGGATGAGTGAGTTGAAGCGATGAGTGAGTGGGCAACATTGGCAGAATTAGAGATCACCCTTTTGCCACTGGTAGCATTCTGGGCTCCTACGTCTGTGTACTCGATCACCTCACCCATTCATCCATCCGTTAACTCACTCACCGCTCTATCCATCCAGCAATCCTTCCTTCTGTTCACATTCTCCCATCCTTGTACTCAGTTTACTCACCCATTCACTCATTAGTACATTGATTCATTCTTCTGCCTGCCAGTCAGTGCAGCCACACACACAAAACCAGCAATCAATGAATGTGAACTTAAAATGATTGTTAGGAAAATACTTTCAGTCCAAACCCACATCTACTCTTGCACCAAGAAAGGGTCTGTGTTTTAAAAGATATTGTGAATAGCAAATGTCCAGCAGTTTCCAAAGTTCAGCAACTCCCCTAATTGCACTGCAAAAGTCCCCAAAATCACAGGAGCTATTCGCTGGACACCGCCTCACTGGTTGAAGTGGGGTTAAGGCCCTTTTACTTCTATCATGCCCACAGGCAGCCACCAGTGGCTTCACTAGTTTTCGTACAAGTAGATTTGGCATTTTTTTTTTTTTTTGGGGGGGGGGGGGGGGGGGGACCTTCCATCCTTCAAATGAGAAGAAGCTGCACAGCTGGGAGGCTTCTTCTGGACAGACCTATATCCTGCCAGTCTTGTGGGTCAGCCAGAGTCTAGCTTCTTTCATCCTCTTTTAAGCCGTCAGGTTGCAGAGATTCAAGGCAAAGTGTGGGGCACCCATTTTTCAGTCCTTCATCAGGGGGTTCAGAATAACTCCAACATTCCACTGGGTAGTCTTCTATCTTCTCATTTTCCAGTTTAATTTCCAACAAAAAAGTCTCAACGGCAACTCTCAAAGGTTGAACCTGCTTCTGCTCTCCTGGAACAAATCCATTATGAGTTCCTACCTCTTCTCTACCTATTTTCTCTTCAACTGCAATAAGTTTGTGATACATTTCCTGCCCGCCGGGTATCATGCAACTAAAGGTATTCCACAGTTGTGTGTGGTGGTGGATGGGACCATCAGTCAATTTACTTCAACTCCTCCCAAAGCAACTCCATTGCAGCCTCCGAAGATGCAATATCCCACCAGTCCTGAGCTTCTCTGTGCCATTTGTGGTGAATGTTCCACTTGGTCAGGGACACACTCTTCTTTCACCGAAAGACAAGATGAATCTACATTCACCAAGCGGCTCTGCTAGAAGGGTTTGACCAGGGGATGTTCTGAATAGTGCCAGAATGCCGCGACCCTTCCTGGAGAAGGGTTTCATGGTTGTGGCACTAATAACATTTCATGCAACTGAGGCCCTGTGGCACTTTGGTAAGGTCCACAGGTACACTCTGGTTAGCTTTAGGACATATGAAAGAAGCCTTTGTAATCTATACAATAAAACCCCAATTTGGCTATGTCTTTCAGTTAACTTTGTCTGTGTTGCAAGTACACATTTCTTGCCTGTCTCTCCACTGAAGGTATGTTGAAATAGGTTTTTGAATACTGCTGTGTTTGGAAGAAGGCGGACTGTCTACTGCTTCACCAGTAACACAGCTTTCAGCACATATTGTCTTTTTAAATCTTATTTTTGACATAATTTACCTGTTCGAATTATGTAATGGGTGCGGCTACAGCAATCATAGTGCCAAGCCTCTCACTTTAAATGTGGAAATGATCTCAGTTTGCAGTTGACACCCAGGCGTGGCCTGTGCTTTGACAGTTCATGTCGTCGTTTTGTTCCAAACGTGAGTTGAGCAATCTTCTCACTGTACTCGTGTCTTGTTTTTGACATATAGACAGTGTGCTTCGTTTGTTAGCACTTGGCTGCTGACTCGCAACAGTGTCACAGATCAGTTAAAAAGTCTTGTTTATGAATGAAGTTGGGGACTTTCTAGCAGCCCCACACTGCGAAGAGGTAGAAGGCACCAGCTATTCAGGTAAACAGGGGGAACTGTACAAACGGATGGATGTCCTACAGCAACCTTTCCTTATATATGTCATGCAGTACGCACCTTGTTTTGCCTTCTGTCTTCTCTTCTGCGATTACCGGTGCACTCCTTTTTAGGCAGATGTGCACATGTGATCAGGCAAACCTCCATCACTCACACTGCAAGGGAGCCAATGGCTGAAGTGGACTGACCCATTGCCTCATGCAAAATGCAAATGATAGTTGCTCAAAGTGTGCGCACATGTCTGCGTCCGTCTGTGTGTGCGCCCGCGTCTGTGTACATCTGCATTCTTGTGCGTGCACACAGAAAGTAACATGCTAATTGTTACCTTCTGTCTTCTCTTCTGCAATTACTAGTGCACTCCTTTTTAGGCAGATGTGCACATGTGATCAGGCAAAACTCCATCACTCACACTGCAAGAGAGCCAATGGCTGAAGTGGACTGACCCATTGCCTCATGCAAAATGCAAATGATAGTTGCTCAAAGTGTGTGTGTGCACGTGTGTGTGCGTGTCCTTTTGTGTGTGCGTCTGTGTGGACACATACGTCTGCATACATCTGCATTTGTGTGTGCGCACAGAAAGTAACATGCTAATTGTTACCACTGTTAAGTGTGGGGAGGGGCCAAGACTCCTAGAAGGCGAAGCTGAGATTAAGTCATGACGATACGCCTTTCCCTTAACAATGATAATAAACAGCATGTTAAGCTGCGCATATGGTTTACAACTTTGATATCTTCTCTTTCGTATTTGTTCCAACAAACAAATCTAACCAAATGAAGGCTGGAAGAGGTTAAATGTTTGCAACCAAACAATACTCGAGAAATGTGTCTACGAGGAGAGTTGGTTCCCTTTGTAGAGTATTGCTATGTGCAATCTTTGAAGCTGTAAAGAGGGGTTTTCTACTCTGATTTGACCTTTGAACTGTAGTACTATGTGTGACTTTGTTTATTAGTACAGTTGCTCTAAATGTGTTATTGGGCCACATTTATTTTAAATGCTGTAACGGGTGTGTGTGTGTTTACATATTATTACTTTTTTTCTTTCATTACGTGAGGCGTGCAAGACATCTAAAACTGACACTTTAAGAGCTGTATTCACAAACCTTTTTTCAAACATTTTGTAGTAAATTTCATAGTGCTACAAAAGGTTTTTCACAAACCTACAAGTGTATAACTCCACCTCCACTTCTCTCTTTTCTGTGTTAGTAGTAAATGTGAAAAGGGGCCAGCGAGGGTAGGGGAGTGCTTGAAAATTGGGGTGTACTCACTATAGAATAGGAAGGATTTCGGGAGGGGTATAAGAAGTGGTTACGCCAGAGGCAGACACCCACCCAAGAAAGTGTAAGCCCATTGCTATTCACAAACTGCACTTCTAAAGTTACTCCAACTAAGAATGACCCAATGCAGATTTAAATGTACTTTAGCTCAGAGCCCATGTAAATCTAGCACCCTCTGTGGCCAAACAATGGTACTGCAACACCTTCTTCTAGAAATCATTGGAGGTAGAGACTTAAAATAAAAATCCATAGGGAATAATGTTAAATTTTAGAATAGATATATATTTTTATACAAAAACAGTAAAAATAAAAGAAAAAAAATATTTAATGAAAATATTTCAATAACCCATCTCAAATTTAAAAATTAATGTTACAATACTTTTTATGAAAATATGATTACATTGGTTTTAATTCTAAACATCAATTTTCACAATTAACACATAGCAAAAAAGTGTGTGTGTGTGTATATATATATATATATATATATACATATATATATATATATATATATATATATATATATTTTTTTTTTTACTATAGGTGAATATTTTATTTTTTATATTTAAATTATTCGAAATTAAGTGCTTTACAAAATTCTTTCTTTGCACTAAATTCAAAATAAATACCTAACAAGAATATAAATTATTATTCTACATTAAAAAAATGGAAACTAGATTCTTTGAAGTTTAATAAATTCTTAAAATGATCCCTATTTCTCACAATAGGGAGATCTCATATGTGCTGAAGTATAGGGCAAGTCTAAAAAAAACTTTATTAAACTTGAAATAGATTCTTCTTTTTTTCTTCAGTGCTGCTCCCACTCCATCTCTTTCCAAAACGTTTATCAAGCTGATCATACTGCGTCTGGTACTTCCGATTTATGAGGGCGTCTTGGAGTAGTCATCGGAGATGTATACTTCTTGAGCCGACCTGGAAGCTTCACCGGATGGGAGGCTTGTCACACAGGCATTACACTAACCGTTCCTGGTGCTCTCGTTCAGATGGAAATCTGTTTCCTTGGGTGTTCGTTGCGATCATACCTTTGCTGGTGGTCTCTCTCCATTGTCAGAGGTCTGCAGCTGTTTAAACCTATATGAACGAGGGAACGACTTTTCTTCAACTGGTTGTCTTTGCCCCACTTCAGTCTTTTTCGTTAATCCCTCATCATGCTGGAGTTCTCCTTTTTCCGTACAGAGAACTCTGCTTTTAAAGAGGCGTTTCCAGACACTAACACCACTAACCTGCCCTGCCAAACGTAAACATAGCACCTCCACTTCACATTGCACTTCAATGGATGCTCTAGAGACCCTTGGCTACATAGTCTTCTGCCAACATGTGATCTCTTTGAACAGTTTGAAGGTGCGCAGGAAAAATCTAAACCTTCAACATCATCAGTGCTAGGAGTGAAGTTGTCGATCCAGAAGAGGGAGACGATTCTTTCTTGATGAACCAGACCTTCTCATCCTTCGCACCAAAAGACTTTTTTTCACCACAAGTTCGTGAGAGTAGAACTAGGCGCAGCTCTGGTGGTACCTAGAGTTCACCACTTGCGGTCTCTGCAGGACAGCTTATGATTGGGTTGAAAGGGCATTTGTCTATCATTCAGGGTCTTTTTGCCCTCCCTCGAGGAAAGTTGCCTTTCCCCAGGGAAAGAAGAGTTTATCCTGATGTTCATCACCACAACAGTGACCTAACTCTGCAAGTAGTGGGGGACGTGTGTAGTACACTCTAGGTGTGCCTTCACGTCATGGATGTCTGATAATGGCTTCGAACTACAAGATATCTCCTTTAAGCCTTCGGGCTTTTCAACACTTTGACTGATCTTTGAATCATAAGTGAGAGTTACACTAGTGATGTTTCCCCTCCTCCAGCAGTATTAATATCTCCCTCTTTGACTGGTATAGGTGCCCCTCCTGTGCTACTGGTTGTGGTGTTTATCCTATGCCACTGGTATGGTTTGTCATATAGGCTATCCAGACATATTCATTCTGTTTGCTTGATGGGCAGGAATCCAGGCTCTCTGGTCGAAGCCTTGCTATGGAAGTTGATGGTCTACTTTTTATACTCTTTTAGAGAGGCAGAGAGAGGTACATATTAGTGATCCTGAGAAAATCACAGGGCGCAATATCATTTTTTTAAGACCCTGTCCGCCTGAGCTAAATCGGGTCCAAGCTTTTCTGAATCTAGTGATGGAATCACCCTGCTCTTCACACACGTGGTACTCTATCCGTTCCCTCAGCTGCTGAGCTTGATCTGGTTCTGGAAGACCTAGTTTATGGTGGTTGTTTGCCTTAGGATTTCTGCACGCAGTAAGAATCCAGTATTCTATTTGGACCTAGTCCTAGAGCCATCGGCTTCTTGTTTGGACATCAGTCAAGGAGAGCAACATTTCCCGTCCACCTGCGATTTTACATTTGTTTTCTTTTCTTTCAAACAGGATACACACAGAATTCTTTAACTCTTATTTATATAAGTTGTTTTTTTGTTGCAAAACTCCTTCCCTGTCTCTTGTTTGGGTGATGGTTGGGCCTGCAGCTGTAGGAATCTTTACCCCGTTTCATGTACAAAGATAGTCAAGGCCACTGGAATCAAGCAGCAGGGAATCACCTAATTATGTGGCAGGGTTGACTACATTATGCAGCAAGAAAAGTCAAATTATACAGCATATTGTGACAAATGGTTTTGATAGCATTACTTCATTATTTTGTCATTTTTACACATGGAAATACTTTATGTACAAATATTTCACCTCTTTAGCACCAGTTTAACAACCAAATGCATAAATAAGCAACTGAAAGATGACCAGTTAACCTTTGCAAAGGGTCAACCAATGCGTGCAAACACACACTGTCGCATATTTAGTAACTTTTGATTAGTTTAAACCAGAACACATTTTTTGTTAAAATAGGCAGATTATGCAGCAGACGGTGGATTATGGGGCAATCTTGGCAAATTCTTACTTATGTGACATAAAAAATAGCCGCACAATCACATCATTCCATTGGCCCTGAATATAGTTCTTTCTTCACTGACTACTTAACTCGTCACTGATATTAAATGGGTGACAGAGATAGCAGTTATTGTAGTTTCCTTATGGATCAGTCAATTACAGGCTTTTTTCTCCTGTGAGCCCTGCACTGTTTGTCTCTGAAGGAAATGTGTTGCTAACATGCACTATTTTTTTATTTCTAAAAGGTGTTTTCAGGTGTCCACATGAAGCCACAGATCTTTTTGTGCTTTGTTCCCAAGCCACCTTCTCAGGTGGTGAGGATATTACATCACATTGGTAATTGAGTTATAGATGCCAGAAATTCTGCATTGGCAATAGCATTTTTATTAGTGGTGTTTGATATGTACAAACCTTCTGAACATTCACCTCCATCTAGGCCCTAAATATATGGACTGTTAGAAAAGGACTGGGATGCAAGGCACCAGCTGACTATTTGAGAGACAGAAGTAAGCAAAGTACAGCTATTTGCCATGTATGCAATTCCCTGTTCAAATTTTCTTTGCTATTAAAAAATATTCCATTGTTGTAGACTACATTCTGATGGATATTTCTACCTGCAGACTCTTCACCTGTACAATAATCACAGGGGTCAGACTGGATCTGGACACTTAAAAGCCCCCATGCCACTGGTAGGGGGTGCTGGCTTTGCATCAACTCCAGAAGTGGGGTCTAATGAGGTCATCAAAGCCATATAGCACCCACCCCAGTGCAACAATGTCAGTTGCCTTTATTCCGTGCTTTTGAGGCGGATCCGGAGTGCACTACCTCAAAGAGTTATGAGTCTTCTCACAGATAGTCAAGAGAATGGTGGTCACACAGTGTAGGGATTGTGAGGGACAGGTGTCCATTACTGAATCCCCACTCCATCTGCCTATGTGCTTCGTTCTGGACCACCGCTCATGATCCTGTGACTCCTGCAAGGGTATACACTCGAAGGCCATCGGGGAATTTGAGGTGAACCTTTTTCATGGCCTGAGCCAGGCTCGAGAAGCGCAATCGACCCCTGCTCCAGACCTCTCTCCTGGTTTCTGATGGCACTTCAGCTGCTAAGAGGTGAAAGCACAAGAAACATTTTAAACGTAAGTCCCATCGACAGTCTCTGCCTCTCACAGGATCTTCGTCCTTAGAACTGCACTTGTCATGGAACCTGTTGATCCCTCTCTGAGCGCCTCCACTCTGGTGACTCCACTGGGCCTGGCCACGGAACTATTTTGACCTCTACCGTAACAATCTATGAACTTCCCGGATCCATCAACGCCGAGCTCCAAATTCTGGCCAGCAGCATTTCACAATGCCAGGTACTCTATTTTCTCCAGTCCATCAACACCCTCCAATGTTTCTTCAAGCCCATTGACCCCATTTCTGTTTCCGTATGTTTATGCAGTTGCATTGACTCTCGTGCCATTTGGCTTTATCCCATCTGGACCTACACGTCCATCCTTCAATCTAGTTCTCAGATACTCCACACCGCATCCACCTGCTACATGGCAGGCCCCATCTCTCCTGACCCCTGAAATTGTGCCTCTGAACAAGTCTTGCAGGGAAGCACAAAGACCGTTGGTGGAAGAAGAGTACCTAAATGGGATTCAAGACCTTTTTGGATCAGTTGTAAACATGGCATTAAAGTTCCTAAATGCAACCTGCCCCTCAGCGCACTACATCCATGCCCTATGTGATATCGCTCAGATGGTTGTTCCTCATATGTCAGAGGAGATGATGCAGGGCACACTTCCAAGTGATTGAAGATAGTTGGAATACATCACACCACATAATAAAATCTGGACAGCACTATGCCGATTTGGTAGCCAGGGCCACAGGTACTTATATCTTCATTCGAAAAATTGCCTGCCTAAGCACTTACGCTTTATCCCCGATGTCCAGGATAACCTCATGGACATCCCATTTGACGGGGTTTGCCAGGTCATAGAAGCTACAGCCTGCTCCTTAGGACTTAAATTCCACCTCCTGTGAGGGATTATCACCAAATGTGATGCTTTTGTGGCTTCTCAAGGGGATTTTACGTTCACCACCTGCGATCTTACCTGCCCCAATCCAAGCAGCAGCAAAATCAAGAAGTACTGGTCATGGGCAGAGCCAGAGAAAAGGGGAGCTGATCCACCCAGCAACTCTCCTACTCCTCTTCCTCACCTGCACAAACAGGAAAGCAGACCTAGTTTGCTTCCCCAAAGCCACTCTGAGCCTGGGCTTGGGGTAGGAGGAGTGTCATCCTGTGTCTGAGCCTGGAAGGCTCTTACCTCAGACAAGTGGGTCCTCCAAATCGTAGAAAGAAGTTACACCTTTCCCTTCCTCCACGCTCCACTCTTCCCATCTCCCCCCCCCCCCCCCCACAAATCATCTCACTATTATTCAGCAAGAGCTGGCATGCTCCTACAGAACGGAGCTGTCGAGTTGCTGCCAGAGCACGAACAAGGCCAAGGATGCTATTCATGTTACTTACTTGTTGCCAAAAAGGACACCAGTCTGTGTTCGATCCTTGACCTCAGAGAATTGAACTTTAAGGTGCTGACACTAGCTCAACTGTTGCTGGTGTTGGAATCTGGAGACTGGATGATGTCACTCAATCTGCAGGACGCGTACTGCCACATACTGATCCGGCAGTCGCTTCGGTGATCCCTGCGCTTTGTAGTGGGTTATACGCACTACCAGTTTGCTTCCATTTGGGTTAAGTTCGGGAGCTCAGGTTTTCACAATGGTGATGGCAGTGGTTGCAGCGCATTTCCAAGGGTTGGGCATACCCGTTGTCCCGTACCTAGGCAACCGGGCTAATCAGTACCGGATTGGCGGAGGTGCTGTCTGCGGTCTACAGTATCCCTACTCTTCAACCTGTGTGTTTTTTTTTTTTTTTTTACGTATCTTTTTATTAACAAGTCCAAAATCCCACCTGAGTCCCTCCCACTGACTTCAGTTTGTCGAGTCAGTATTTGCCATGACCCTACCATGCACCTTTCTTTCACTTCAGATGATTCCTGATATCCTGGAAAATGGTTCCCTTTTTCAAAAATGGCATGAGAGGCCCAGTTCTGAAGGTCCTTTGACTCTTAGGTCTGATGACTTCCAGTATTCTCCTAGTCATGCATGCATGTTGGCACATGAGGGCCCTGCAGTTTTGCCTCTGCAGACAGTGGCTACTGTGTGGGGCTGGCCTGTCGTAATCTCCCTCAACGCTGCAGCAGAAGTGGCAGGAGGTGCACCTGAATTGCGAGAATGGTTGTTGCTGCTCCTCCAACCTTGGCTACTGTAGTGATGAATGCGTCCACCTCAAGGTGGGGAGCTCACCTGGAGGATCTGGAGATCACGGCTGTCTGTTCTCCTAAAGAACAAGTTCTTCAGTTAAACCTAGTGGAAATGTGGGCCATTCGGTTGATTAATAGCCAATCACCCGTTGGGGTCTCTAAACGTGAAAGCCGGCGTTATCTTGCTGATTGCAAGTGGTGTCTTCTCCCGGAAGTAGTCCACCACATCTTCGCCCAGTGGATTACTCCTCAAGTGGACTTGTTCACATCGTCAGAAAATGCTCAATGCCAGCAGTTCTGTGTCCTCCTGTATCTGTCGAGGGGGGTTTAGGGGTGTATTTCAGTTGAGGTGCAACTATCAGTTGCACTACACATTTTCCTCCGATACCCTTGGTTCCTCAAGTTCTGAGGAAAGTACTCCAGTACCAGGAACAAGTCATTCTCACCGCCCCGGATTGGTCAAGGAGGCATGCAGACCTTTGGCACTTTTTTTCCCATATGTCCGCTGCCGAAGCTGCCATTCAGACAAACGTTTTGCTCAGTCGGGGGTGATTGTTTCTGCACCCCAATTGCCAAGGCCTCCCCCTTCATGCCTGAACATTGAGCAGGGACATCTGAACTCCTTTCAACTACCAATAAAGGCGGTAGATGTCTAACTTTGTTTTTGTTGCACTGACAACAATGTGGACCCCTTCATGCTAATTTGTCCTAGGTTTTGCAGTTTGTACTTTCCCTTGCCCAGCGGGCATGTGCATTAGGCACTATCGAATTATCTGGCTGATGGTTGGCATACCTCAGTCTTTCAGCCCAGCCTTCATTATTAAAGTACCCAGTTGTGATGCGTTTTGTGAAGGGGGTGACCACATTGTATCCTCCAACTTCCTTTGCTGTGCCCCAGTGGGACCTCAACCTAGTTTAACATTTCTTGTGGGGACTCTGAGCCCCTGCATAGTTGTCCTTTAAGAATGTTGACTTTAAAGACAGTGTTTTAGTGGTAATTACCTCAGCCAGATGAGTAAGTGAGTTGCAAGCTCTCAGTTCTTGCCCATCACCCACCTTTCTTTGTATCCTCCGTCCCATCTCGTCCTAGGCAGTCAGTCAGCTACTACCTGGATCACACCAAGGACGTGCAACAGGATGACCAGCTCTTTTTGGGTTACTGTGGTGCCAACAAAGGTAGGTTACACAGTACAGAAAGGGACTTTGTCAAGGTGGATCATCCTTTGCACTAAGATCTTTTATGCTTTGACCAAGAAGGGATCAGGGTCCATTCCACCAGAGCCAAATCAACCACTTCTGCTCTTGCCAGAGGAGTTCCAATCGCAGAGATCTGAAGTGCGTAGGGACAGACACTATGCCATATCTGTCCTGTTGGATTTCCTCATCTAACCATTCATCAACCCTCCCTCTGAGCAGATTTTTGCTTTGGAAACTATTCTATTCTGCATGTGGAGAATCTGCATGTAGACCTATACACCATAAGAAAAAAGTACTTCCCTGCAGCAATGATCTTTCTGGTGGATACTCTGTCTACCTGAGATTCCTGATTGACCCATCCGGCCTCCGCGTTTGATGGATCAGTAATAGGGAAAGTTGATAAGATCCCAAGTCAGGTTTGGCACTGGACCACTCTGTCAGTATCGGTCCATCCACATCCCTCCCAGGCTTGGAAAAAATGGATGGAAACGGACGTTGTTGCGCTGGGGAGGGCGCTGTATGACTTTTGTGAGTAGTTCAGCTCCACTTGTGGCTGAACAACTTCAATATCTTGAAAGGAAATTACAGGTGGGCAGGCTGCAGAACCAATCCCTAGAGAACCACTTTTTCCTCACTGGTTTCATGATACATTTAAGACATCACTTACTAATTTAAACGAGGCCGACTGTACTTACTTATACCATGACATTGGGTGAGCTTATTTGTGTACATACATCTGGTGCCAACTTCCTAAATGCTGTCTTTTTGCAGGTGTTTCAGGTTCGTAAAGTACAAGGGTCAAACATTGGAAAAATATTTGCCATGAAAGTGTTAAAGAAGGTATGTTTTTTTTAATTTTTATTTATTTATAACACTTATAAAGCGCACTGCCACCAAACTGCTATCCTGGCGCTAGCCATAAGCGTAGAACAGATGCATAAACTGCTCAATTAAAAAAAACTGCTGAAGAGAACCGTTCACATTATTTAGGGAAGAGCCAAATCTTAAGCGTTTTTCTGAATTGTAGAGGATCGGTTATTGCTATAATCAGGGCTGGGAGCTGATTCCAGATCTTGGCTTCTCCACCATAAATAACCGACCACCCTGTCTGGGTTTTCTAAACTTGGCCACACAGGCCAAGTTAGCTGTGGAGGAACAAAGGTACCTGTTTGTGATATCTTCTCAAACTCCCTTGTAAAGGGGACCTGTCCTGACCCCAGCAGAGCTCAAAACACAATACAAAGTGACTCAAACAAAATTATTTGTTTAAGCGGTAACTTCTTCATAGCTAAGGAAGTGGAGGCCTTTCTAGAGCTGTTTAAGGCAAACGTAGTGGCTGCAGCTTGTACTCGTGACAGCCGGCGTAATAAGTAATCTGGGGTGCCTAACGAGAGCATTGCAATAGTCTAGTCGACTCAGAATAACACTATGTATCACTAGGGCTCTGACTGTAGAGGGAAGCACCAGGAGGAACGTATGTTGGGCTCTCAAAACCACAAAGCAAATACCCACAGTTTTAATTCTGTGGCTCTCCATACTAAGCTTTTTGTCAAAGACAACCCCCAAGTTCCGAGCAGAGTCTGCCGGCACCATTATGCCATCAGATTAAAATGGCCAAAATTAGGTGAAAGCATGGCCGGCTCCTTGTTAGGTGAACAGAGCATCTTGGTCCTATCACCATTGAACTTCGGTGAGATCGAGTTGAGCCACTGCCTGATCTCCTGCATGCAGTCATGAAAAGAAGCCAGTTGCTGATCACCAGCCAACGACAAGATTAGTTGTGTATCATCGGCATAGTTAACCAATTGAGATTTTACCAGAGAGATCATAGGATATAGATGTTGAAGATGATTGGGCTGATCGAAGAGCCTTGAGGGACACCTTGGTTTAGAGTCCTTAACTCCGATTGAAAAGAGAGGAGAGCAACCGCCTGACATCTGTCCAATAAATATGAGCGGAACCACTCCAGCGCTGTTCTGCCCTCTCCAGTCGCTGCCAGCAGAAGTGTAATGTGACAAACTGTATCAAATGCGACTGAGAGGTCTAATAAAATCAGGACTGATGATTGCCCCTCAACAACCCTCATTCTCGGCTCCTCCATAGCTGTGAGCAATGCCATCTCCATCCCGTGGCCTGGCCGGAAGCCAAATTGTTCTTCTTCCAATAAATTGTTGTCTTACAGATATAGGGACAGTGCCTTACTTACAAACTGCTGCAACAAGGATATTGGTCTACGGTTGCTCGGGGTAGATGGGTCCATAGAGGGTTTTTCAAAATAGGCGTCACGATGCCTGCTTCCTGCAAAAAAGCCATCAAGCGTGAATGTAATGACTGATCACAGATTATCCAAAGTAATGGATAAAGGTCCTCCGCCTGTTCCCTCCAAACGTAATGTGGTAAAGGATCCAGGGACGAGCCTGAGTATGATATATATATATAATGCATGCTATTATTTCAGAAAATCGTACTCCTGGAGGCCTAAAGAACTAATGATACCCTGACACAGGAATCCTGCTGTGCTCCTTCCACACTGTTGGAGCCCTATGACACTGACAGGCCACTTATGAGTAGATACTTACAATGTTATCTCTTTTCTTACACCTTAGGCAAAAATAGTCTGCAACGCAAAAGACACGGCTCACACCAGGGCAGAACGGAACATCCTGGAAGAGATTAAACATCCCTTCATCGTGGATCTCATCTATGCCTTTCAGACCGGAGGAAAACTCTACCTCATCCTGGAGTGTCTGAGTGGTAAATCTTCTCCTGGTTTCGGGGAATTGTTTTCCTACATCCTGAAGGGCCAGCGCAGTAATGCCCTAGAGGGCTCTAGGGTGAACGTTCTTCCTCATTGTGAAGTGCCTGAGTGGTAATGGTTTGAGGGATCTAGAGGGTAAGCTATTCCTCATCCACAAGTGCCCGAGTGTTAATGTTTTGAGCACGTTTGGAGGGCAAGTACCACGAGGTTTGTGTCTAGTACCCGGTAGATGCTTCTTGGCTCTTTTGACAAGTGCATGTTTTGGCCTAGTTGCCTACTCTGGGCGGAAGGAACAGGCAAGTTAGGACCCATAAGTTTTCTCAAACTAATCCAGAGCATATATGTATTGGGCACATACATCTGTCAGAGACTGTCGGACATATTTAATTTATTGTTCTGAGTTCTGACAACCTTTTGACACAAGTACACAAACACACACAACTCACAATGTTAATTTTAAAGATGCTATTTTAATCCAATTTTGGTCCAGAATAAATGAAAAGATATGCCGAAATCAGTAAGATGTTTTGCAAGAGTGAAACCAATTAATGTCAATATTATGGAATAGTGAACATATTATACTGTGCATTTTTAAATATATCTGCTTACCTATTTTCCTAGCCTGAAAAGGTTTTGCCATAATAAGGTTTCAGTATTTCCATAGTTGCCACACATTTGTACCTGAACTTCATATTTTTCCAGGGTGGGGTTTGTCTGCGAGACGAGGCCAAGTTTAGTCTGCGCAGTAGAAAAATATTGTGAGGCAAACAGCCTGTTGTGTCTCAGCTTGCTGTTCTGCTGTCTGGAATGTTGTCAGTCTCCCGGTGTTTCTTATGGTGTTGACTGAGAACAGGTAATTTGAGCCATCCAGATCATTCATTTTGAGAAAAATAAATCTTGTGATCTTGGAGCCTGGTGAGCGATATAATGTGAGAAATATCTTGCACACTTGTTTAAAAGCAATGACTAAATCAATATGTGCACCCAAAGCACACTATCAAAACTCACAGTAAATGTAATTTGAATTGATGCATAATAATGAATAATGACTCAAGGGGCCTTAAGCCTCAGTGAACAACCAAGTAATAAAAATGAGGTGCTCCTAAAAGATATATAAGGCAAAATATATGACAAGCCCATATCCTTTAAGGGTTGTTTGAATGCTATCTATTAGCCATGTCCTGGAGCAATAGTAATTTCTCAGCGACTCTGTCACCCTGAAGTACCGGAAGAACAAGGTTTTGATGAATGTTGTATGACAACCTTTAGTGTCTGAGCAGTAATACTTTGAGTAATCTAGAGAAAAATGGCTCATCATGCGGTCTTTGAGCAGTAATAGTCTGGGGTGTCAGCAGAGAGGCTTTACCCCATGTGGGAGTGCCTGAGCAGTAATGCTTTGCGGGGTCTTGAGGTTACAACAAGAGCAAACTGATTACAGAGACAGAACTAGTGATTATATTTACAAGAGACAGAGACCCGCATTACAACTTTGGCGGTATTTCGGCAAGACCGCCGTGCTGGCGACAGCCGAAATACTGCCAGTGATGGCGGTCTCCTGACCGCTGTATTGCGAGGCACACACAGGAGATCGCCAAATTACGGCCACATGCCACCCATCACCAGGCTGACCGATGGCAGGAGAGAGGCGATTCCACCACCAGCACCGCCATGACGAGAAGACTCTGCCAGATTACGAGCCACAATTCAGTACGACGGTCACTGCATGGCAGTGAACCATTGGCAGTTCGCACCGCCGTGCAACAACCAATGGGGTACAGTTGTGCCGATAGGGGCCTGGGGTCCATGGTGTGAGGTGACAGTCTGGTATGCGGCGGCCATCACCGCCTTCATCTGCCCCCTACCTGACGACCTCCACAACGTGGGCTGCTGTGTGATTCCTGCCAGGTATGTGGGACTACTGTAATAAGGGGGAGGGGGGAGAGTGTTTGCAAGATGTGTATATTTGGGGTGAATGTGTGTGTGTCTGAACAGCTGTAAGTGTGGGGGTGCGGTTGCATGGGACAGGAATGTGTTTTTCTGTCTTAGGTTGCGTTACCGCCAGAGTTTTCGTGGCAGGGCGACCTCTGCAAAAACCCTGGCGGTGTGCAGCCTCGTAATATGGTCGGCGGTGTCACACATGCTGCCGGCCCAGAGAAGGCACCCGTTGGCCACGGCGGTCCGCCATCACTGGCTGGGCTGTCAGTGCTGACACTGCTTTCCCTGTAATACGGTGGTCTTCACCACCGGGACGGCAGCGGTGGAACTGCCATCTCAGCCGCTGCGGTTCCCGGACAGCCAGGGTCATAATGAGCACCCGAGTGCCTTGCTTGGCCACTGGGAAAGAGCACGGTGAGCTGGGGCAGCTTTGGTAGAATGTAGTGAGCTATGTAAAGAGTTGATTTACCATTTGCTGCTTGGATGCATTAAACCCATACTTAGGAAGCATACCAGAAAATCTAAAAGACTTGAAGGGAAACATTCATTGCTGGTGGTTTGAAGAATGCATTTTGTTTTTGTCTTCTGATCCCAGAGTGCATCTGCCATATTCTCAGATCTGTTTCTAGAGACTGGAAAAATATACTACTTGGAGAACTGAAGTCACATAGCCATCCAGAGACCGTTGCAAGAATAACAGTTTCCTGTTTTGTCACGCTTTCCATGCAGAACAACATATGCCCAAACGAACCACAAAGCAGTCCAGTGTGTGCTGCCCCATTTTTCTGAAGAATTCCCATTCATTGCGTCTTAAACAGAGACCAGTTGTGATTTGTTGAAAGGCAGCCTATCAAACAAGCATTTCCAATGCAATGGGTCTCGCGTTTGCTTGAGTTAGAGCTATTAGTGTTGCAAATTCCTAACTGGACTTTTCTTGCCACATAAATTTAAAATGAAAAGTAAAACAGTTCACATAAGCGAGCCGATTCAAAGCACCACAGCCTCCATTAGCACGAAGGAGAGAGACAAAAGGAAAAAGAAGTTCACTTGCAGCCAAACGTATTGACAGACATGCAATTATCCATGTAAAAGTTTTTAGATGGCCAAGACAGTGACAAAACCGCCCCAAGGAGGGACACACGTAAAGCACTTACTAATGATAAAAAAAGATTTTTGAAAAGCAAGCCCACGAATGAGTGATAGTGATGGGTCTGCGGTTGGCTTGGTTAAAAGCCCACAGATAGAGTACAAAAGGCCAGAGCGCTTGCACACTCAACCTAAAAATGGGAACTAGTTTGCTGTTTCACTCAATGTGATTTGCAGACTTCTGAGTGGCTCTGGACTGCCACTCTTAATGGCTGGGATACTGTAATCTTCCTGACTGTTTTGTGGTCCAGAAAGTTAATTCTGTCAATTGTGCACCTTGGGGCAAGTTGGATATATTGCACCCACATTTTGCTCACCACTGTGTGATTAGCACTTGATTGTTTTTTCTGGAGGTGCTGCCATGCTGGATATCACTTTTAATTCACTCGTGGAGTATTTATGATCATCTTTATTTCAAATTTTTTGTTTCATTCTATAATATAATTGATTGTAATTTCCATGCATCGTATAGTTTATATTAAACGTTTTAAGATTAATATCGGTCCATCAGATGAAAAGATACAAATACACATAGCAACATGTAACTGATGCACAATTTCTGACTTATGTTTCTCTCCCTTGCCTCTTTATTCAACTTCCCAATTCTGCATGTGATCTAGGTGTGCAAAGAAGAGTGGATCATTAGTCTTGCAGGTCCACATTGACAGTAATCGGTGATCAGAGACCTATGAGAAGATCATCAAATTTATCAGAATTACTGTGATAAAATCATACCCAAGTTTTAAGTGCATCACATCTTACACCTGTCCATTGTGAGCCATAGTCAAATGCACCTTAAGAAGATAATGTTTGTTATTAAAGTAAAGCTACAGCAATGGTTGAGAAGGGTGGACCAGATTTGGCGAATATATCATTTATCGGTTCTTCATCACCAATCGGGCACTTATGGTGAAAAGCAACAGAGTAACAACACACAGAAAGTGCCCTTTCTCCGATGCCTTCTGGAAAGCCAAAACCAAGTAAGACCAGCCAAACAGAACAAGTCCTTTAAAAAACGCTTGAGACTAGGAGAGGAGGAGCGTGAAACTGCAAAGCAGAAATTGACAGCAGGGTGGCTGATGAGGAGGTGGGTTGTAATGTCTGAAGCGGGAGCCTCCGGCAGAGTCCCAGGGTCAGAATTCATGGAACCAGCACAGGCTTTGAAGAGATACTGTGAGTTGGGGTGCAAACTAAAGCACAGGAGGTGCCAGGTCCAGGGACTGTAGTGTTTGGTAACAAGTGAACGTACATCAAAGCAACGGCCAGAGAACCTTTAAATCTGCTCCCTGAGCCAGAGTGGGAATCTGAAGTCCCATGTCCATTGGTTTCATCAGTGGACTTTGCTGTATGTAACAAGGGCCGCTCTTTGGCTGTTTGAGATGCTTGTTAGGAGTAGCCCAAAAGGCCCTTTGCTGCTTTCAAAAGGTAATGATAGGCGTGTACGCGCATGACATGGTTAGTGCTACAAACTTGGGTGTCCCCCGGTGAGCAGCAGTCTCAGCGATGCCTTTACTTATCTGCCAGCTGAGGTTACAATGCCCTTTCATCTGTCTTTGTGAGTAGTACCCAGCAGGTGGGTTTTTCTGGAGCAAACCTTTAAGGTCTGTGACTTCAGACTTCCTGTTTCACGAGAGCCCTCCTGGGCTTGCATACCTTGATGGCCAGAAGCATTCTAGTACAGGGCCATCTCAGTTTGCTCCTCTGCAGGTCTCTGGATGCCAGTTACGAGGAGTTCCTCCAGCTTTCCTCGTCTGTGATCAAGATTTGTCTTTTGATCTTAAAATGGCCTTAAAACAGATCTTCAGAGTGGTTTAATTTTTACCCAACCCATAAGACTTTCCATAAACAATACATTTCTAACTACAGAGTTGAAAACATCACCGCAGTCCTGAGTACATAGGACTAGAGTGGTGCCTTTTACACCTCTTGTCCCAGAGTCCTTCTGTAGTAACAGGAATGCTATCAGGTAGTAATTGTTGAGAGAAAATGCGACAGCAGCTCCTGAAGAATCGTCCAACTCCTAATCTGGCTCATCTGTTACACGGCCTTGTTGCACTCTAAACAGCTTTATGGAGGTTATGGCACATTACAGATGTGCAGTGCATTCATTTCTCAATACTTGGTATTAATGATCTTTTTTGCATTCAGTGTTTTATATTCACTAAGTGACTTTCAGTCAGGGAGCAGGCTGAATTAACACATACTGTTTGCTTTGTTGAACTGTAGTAAGGAAAACTCCTAGTTTGCAAGACTGGCAAAGCCTTCCTAACATGGCTTCCTTCTTTAGATTTGTGTGTTCTGATTCTTTTTTGTGGAGCGACAGCCTTTTTTAGAAATGTTTTACAAAGCTGCGTACTTGGGTATTTTCTCCACAAAACCTTATAATTGATATTGTTGAAAGATGATTCTTTGCCACTGCATCGCTCATCTGTTAAAAGTGGGTTTTTCCAGTTTCTAGAGGTCATCACGTGGGTTTGTCTTCTGTCTGGCAGCATTCTGTGTGTGCTGGTGCTCATCTCCTTTCTGCTGGTTTCCTCCACAGGCGGGGAGCTATTCATGCAACTGGAGCGGGAAGGAATATTCCTGGAAGACACTGCTTGGTAAGTCTGTTGTATGGCAGATGCTTCTCAGTAGTGACTTTAACCACTGCTAACTCACCCCCCTCAAGTACCCAGATTGGGCTTAGTCAGGCCCAGTTTGGTTCTTGTTCTGAAAACATCCAGCTCTTTGTTCAAATGACCCCTTAGCATCCTGCACTTTGTTCTGCTGTTGCTCAGTTGTCAGTGTGTGTTTGTGCATTGCAAAGCTACTAGACTGTCGTCGTCTCTGTGCCCCTTGTGCAGTTGCTTCTGGCATCCCTCGTATTGTTTTGTTCTGGCACTTCATTTGCTGTGACTCATTACTTTGTCATAGATGTATCCATATTTTCTGTGCAGCACAAGTTGTTGTCTTTGGCTGCTTGTGGAGCACTGTTGTACACTGACTTGATATGAAGTGGTGCTTTGTTGCTGCTTAGAGAGCCTACTTTCTTGCACCTTCTTCTCTCACGCAGCTTCTGCCATAGGATGTCGAGTAGGGTTGAATGTATTACAATTTGTTTTGCTTGTTGTCAAACTTTGCCATACTGCTTACATGTGTGGTCCTTACAGTTTGGTCATGCTTCATTGTGCACACCTTTTTCCGGCTTTATTCACAGCCATTTTTATCAAGCAGCTTCTGTGTTCCTTTGCGATGTGCGTCATGCAGTCTAATGTGGTTTCCGCGCTCAGTTGTGCAACGTTCAGTGCTACTTCTGGATTTGCCTTTTTATGTGCTAGGTATCTGGCTTCAGATTGTCAGCTGTGCACTTTGTCTTTCAGTTTTTACCTGGCCGAGATCACGCTTGCTCTTGGTCATCTGCACTCTCACGGTGTCATTTACCGGGATCTGAAGCCAGAGAACATCATGCTCAGCAGTCAAGGTACATGAGGAGGAAGGAGTGGGCCTGAGTAGGGTGATGGCAGAAGGGGAAGTTGGTGGGGAGATGTGAAGGCACATTGCAGTGCGCTATGCTTCTAGTGCTAGGGCATCAAATACAGTCTGTGGTCCAGAGCAGGCAAGGATGAAAAGGTACTAATGATGGGGGTAGATCCGGGAGGAGAGCAGTAATGCCTGTCTGAGACTGGAGGCTGTTGAGAGCGCAGTGGAGATGGTCAGAGGGAGCTGTGAGGCTGGGAGAAAAACAGGGGACAAACTGCTGCAGTGGTACTCAGTGAATGCCACTGGGGTCCCTACCTCAGCCACTCCATCCTGTGTGTGTGTGTGGGGGGCTTATTTCCTTTTCACCTCCCCTGACTTTCATCCGTGACTGCATACATTTGGTAGGGTCTGTAAGCATAGTGTCTTTGACACTGTACCTATAAGGGCTTATCATACAGCTGGACTGCTCTGTGAATCCTCTCTAAGAGCGATGCATCCACTGAGCTTTCCTGCTAGGTGACTCTTGTCTCCTTCCCCCTATTGTTAACATCAAGGAGCGGCACACGCCCGCAGAGACGGCCTACTGAGTTGCCACTCTGTGTAGATAGCTTGGGGTGTGCATCCTGGCTTTTCTATGCAACCCTAAGCCCCTGATTTGCTGTCAGATGTGCCCACGCCTATTTAAAAATGTTTGCAGGAAACTGAGTCTTTGTTGCAGTAGTCCCCCACTTTTTGCCTGGTATTTGATGCAACTTTGACTGGAGTGCGCTGGGTTCCTGCTAACCAGTTCCGGTGTTATTTCCCCAAAACAAGGTAGCTGGTCAGTTGATTTCCAAATGGCAAGGCGTTTAGCACTTCTGTAAGTCCCTAGAAAATGGTACCCCTGGCACCTAGGGCGTAGGTACTAAAAAGGGTTCATAAGAGCTGCAGCACAACTTGTACCACCTTGAGGGACCCAGCAGCAACCTTATGCAGACTGCCATTGCAGGCTGCGTGACAAGGCCCTCCAAAAAGTGAAAACACAACATGGCGCACAGCCTGTGTGCCATGTCGCCTCAACACTACTTGTGATATTTGTAAGACAACCCTACAGCAGGCCTTACAGCCCTAAGGCAGGGTGCATTATATTACATGTGAGGACATATTTACATGAGCTGATGTGCCCCTGTGCTGGTCAGTTCAATTACTGACAGTGCAACATGGAAGCCATTTTAAGGTCTGTACTTGAGACAGGTCAAACCGAGTTTCCCAGCTACAGAACGGCTTCACTGAAACCCAGGGTGTTTGGTAAACACCTCGTATTAATACACCCACACTGATCCCAGTGATGGATTTACTAATACATGCACTTAGTGGGTACCTTACAGGCACCGCCAGAAAACCTTCAAACTACTAGTGTGCTGGCTGACTGGTCCAGACCAGCCCGCCACCACAGATGAGTTTCTGACCCCCTGGAGGTGAGAGCCTATGCTCTCTGAGGTTGGAAACAATGCCTGCTCTGGCTGCCTCTACTGCCTTTGATATGCGACTCTGGCTTCCCCCAGTCAGTGGGAATGCCACCCCCTACCCAGGGCCCATTTGCCACCCGGACAGGTGGGAAACTTAGCTTTTCAGGAGGTATGTTCACCCTCAGGCTAGTACCACCCCTAAGGTGGACTATCTGAAATACACACAACTAGGAAAATTCCACCATTTTAGTTTTTGGTGGAATTAAACTCGCTGGGTCAAGGTTATGCCCACTTTGCACAGGAAGTGGTCATACAGAAGGTGTAGTCACCGTAAAGGTAGGTAGTTTATTGGCTAACACCTGTCACTCCCTGTAACACCCCTAAATACTGTATGAGGGGGCACTCTGATGGCAGGACCTCAGATTCGACAGATGGAAAGAAGGAGTGGACAAAGAACAAAGGAGCAGTGACTGACGTGGTGCCAACCCTGACGCTTGCTGCCCCGGCAGTCGTGGCGAAACAGACTCGTCCTGCCACTGTGCAGACTCCAGGAAACCTGGGGGACTGCCAGTGCTTCGCAAATCACCAGTGAACTCTCTTGGAGTAGAGGAGCTACTCCCCTGCAGCCACAGGCACCAAAGAAGCAAGGTCCGTTTCACAGTCCTGCGGCTTACCGGAACTACTGATGCTGCAGCTGCCCAGGAAGAGGTTGCCATGCGCCCACAGATCATATCAGTCCTCCCTCCAAGTGTGGGGATGCCGGGACTGACTGGAGCCGCACATTACCTGTACCCGGGGTACTGGATCCCTTGCAGCAACCAAGGCTTGTTGTGTCCAGTCCTGACACCATTGCCGAAGAAAACCGACCTGCATGTCGAGGGACTTCAGGGACAGTGAGATCGAGAGTGGCCCAGCTGTCCTATTGGCCCCTTTTCTGCAGAACCAAGGAAGAGTGAGCCTCCCACCGCAGCCATCTAACACCTCAAAATACCTCTGCACCTGTGGCTCACAGCCAGAGTCCAAGAGCAGTGATAGTCCCAACAGGGTCCTGAGACCCTCAAAGGTTGAACCCACCCTTGGGTTTGCCCAGTGTGGACTCCCAGTCGCCACCTGCAGCTTCTTTGTGCATTCTCCCTCAACTGTGACTGTTGTCCGCAGCACAAACCCAGCACCTAAAAGCACCACTGCACCCCAGCCCCACAGGCCGAGGAGAAAGGGGCCAACGGTGTCCAAACGTTCCCGAGCATCTCAACGACTGAGCAACCGTGTGCTTTCGCCCGGATTGGCCCCCCCAGTCCCAGCTTGCAGCCTATTTGCAACTGGACCGTTTCCCATTAAAGTGAAGGAGACACCCCAAACTGTAAAGCACCTCTGCACCCAGCGCCCAGTGCCTCCCAAAGTGACCTGTTGGTGCTGCCTTGGACCTTGTCCCATACTTACCTGAACTCCAGAAGAACAGTACAGTGCAGTGGATCTTTCTTTTACCATAGGTTAACATTAGGGCATCCGAAGCTGAAAAGCACCTCTGCACCTGAATGCCTCAGAGCCGACCTGTAGGTGCTGCCTTGGACTTTGCCCCAAACTCACCTTAAATCCAGAAGAAAAGTTCCATAAGTCGCTTACTAGTGCCTGAATGCAATATATGTTTTTCCTCCATCGGATAACATTACTGCTCCAGAAATTGCATTGTGTGAACTTTTGAAACCTATAAATATTCATACCTCGAAAAGTTCTTACCCGACTCTGATGATCTGAGTATCTAAACATATAAAAGTCTGTGTTGGTTTTATACATTGGTGCCTGATTTCTTTATTGAGTGTGTAACACTTACTGCCTTTGTGTTTGCAATGAAGGCTTAGCACTACCCTCTGATAAGCCTACCTGCCCGCCCACACTACCACAATAGAGGGCATTTAGGTTATCATTTTTTGCCTCTGTCAGTCATTTGGGGTTTGCCAGGATTCTTTACACAGTGGTCCATCGTATAAAGAGCCGGCTTCCTACATTGTCCTTTTAAAGTTCCATTTCCCATTGTACCCTTCATCCATGTGCCCTTGTTTTTGCACAGAGGTAAGTGTAGCGACTGTCTGAATCAGTCCGCATCCAAGCTTTGAGTCAGGCTCTATCGCAGTTAAAACTCTCTCCATCCATTCTCCATAATAAGCTTTCCACTTTCCAGTGCTGCTTACAGAATTCTGCAATCCTGTCTCCACCTTCAGCCGCTCGATCACACTGTCTGGATGATATCAACCCTCATCCTGTCTCCTATCACAGTCTCTTATGAATAAGACCTCTTCAGTTTTGTGTTTTTTTTGGTTTTTTTTTTCTCTGGCTGATCCTGGAGTTTCTGTGCCCAAACTAAACCCTGAAACACTTCCTTTAGTACCAGCAATGCAGTCACCGATCACTTCACATTCTGCACAGTTTCCCTTCGCTCCTCTGGAACTGGGGGTGATACTGGTATCTGGGTTACCTCCCCTCCACTTTCTGTTTTCCACTGTTCCTTCTGTTTTGGTAATCATATGTGCCACAACTGTTCCAATGTTTGCAGTGATTTTTACGCTGTTGAACCCCAGTCTCCCCAGCACTGCTTGTACATGTATAACAGGTGACTTCAACCTTTACCTTCCCCCAGTCCTCGCTGTCTCACCTTTTCCATCTGGTGACCAGTATCCGTTAAAACACGCTCTGCACTCCCAGTCTTGTCAGACTCCCACTGTGGTTTGATCTTCTCCATTACCTGCTGGTAATTGCTGCATGTTGTATATTGGCAGACACCAGGAGAAGATGCCTGCAGACAGTTTCCACCACTGATCAGATCCTGAGCAGACCCACTGCTGACATTTGTACCATTCGGGTGCCACTCGGCTCCGATAGAAGGAAGTGGGCTATTGTTTTTAAAACAATTAATTCTGTATGGACATTTAAGTTCTCCTTTCTGCTCCTGGAGTATTGAGTCTAGAAAAGGATTCATTAATCCTCTAAACGGAGGGCGTTGGCATCGAAGGCTCTAGGACATCTGTGGTGAAGACCACTGGCCCTCCCACCGCATGGATATTGCCTAGGACCCAGAGCAAATAACCTGCTGCGGAGCCCCTTCTCTTCTCTAGTGTCACTTCCTCTGTGCGCTCCTCCCTATCTTTCTACTAAGGTCACTGTCCTTGTTCTTGCTCAAAGACTTTGCTCTGCCCCCTCAGTTCTGATTTCACTTTTCTTCCTTCCAACCCATATCTACCCACCCATCCTAAACCTGCTCTAGTTTTGGCTTTTGTCCTTGATTGCTCCTAAACTCTGGAATATGCCCCCTGTTCTGCCCCCTGTCTACCCTGCGTCTTGCTGCCCCTTTGTTCACAAGCTTCTCAAGGACCATTTGCTGATCTGCATCTCTTGTACCCTTTGTCATGATATCTCTTTACTGGACATTATCTTTAACAGTGCACAGCATTTTGATGAAAGTATTTCAAATGAAATAAATGTGATTTTGAGGAAGAGTATGTGTTAGGATTTTTTGGGACCTGAACGAAGAGCAGTAAATTAAAAGAAATTGGGGATGAGTGTGTGGAACTGATATGTGAAGCCTTTAAGGGAGCGGTAGATGTTGGGTGGCTCTAGGGACGGTAAACGAGTGGTTGAAGATGAGAACCTGATTTGTATGCCATATCTATGCCTTTGTGGGGGGGGGGGGGTCTTTGAAATGTGAGGTTTCGGGGGTGGGGAAAGGGGGGTAGGGAGAGATGGACTGCTTGAAGAGAGTGAAGTGTGGGGTTTAGGAAGAAGAGCAAGGCTCAGAGGCTCATTGATTGTTGGTGACATGTTCTCCAACAGCAGCTGACCTCCCCTTCTCTCTTCACAGGCCACGTGAAGCTGACAGACTTTGGGCTGTGCAAGGAATCAATCCATGACGGGTCCGTCACTCACACTTTCTGTGGGACGATTGAATACATGTAGGTAAGGCACTTGTGTGCCTGTTTGTATTCCACTAAACATAGCAAAGCGCGCACACATGAGGCAGTGCACATACTGCCCCATTCGATCACCTTGGCTGGCACCAGCTTGCTGGAGTTTGGAGCAGGGCATTTTCTTTGCAGCTGTACTTCTGGACCTTGTTTTGTGTGTAAATAAATGTTGTTTTCTCCTTCTCTTTAGGGCCCCAGAGATTCTTGTTCATGCTGGGCACAATCGGGCTGTAGACTGGTGGAGCCTCGGAGCGCTCATGTACGACATGCTCACGGGATCGGCAAGTTCTCAGCTCGCTCTTTGTCCTGGTTGACTGTTGTAAGTGTAAGGGAACTGGCTGCACATTGTGGTGTACTTCCTGCTTGAAGAAGGAAGTGACATCATAGACAAAAGGAAGTACCATCAGTTACTGAGTAATATCTGTGACTAAAGTGGTAGCAGCCAGCCCTGCTCCCCCTATACTCTGAGAGGTGAAATCCCAGTTACATGCCACACTATTTTCTTTAGACAGAAAGATATTTCACTGACGCAAAGTGACTGTGCTTGTTAGATGAAGCAAATTGTTAGCTTCCGGATATAGGAGGACGTGGCATCGCATGACCTTTTGCCCCACAAACTGCGTCATTTAGGAATCTCACTTTAGTAAATATATTGGTATCAGGTGCGGTGCCCGATTGTCTGACATGACCTGTTTCTCATTCATAGCAAAACTGGTCACATGCATTTCTTTCTTTTGCCTGTGCTAGGACTGTCAGTAATACTCCCCAGGTGTTACTGCCTCCACAGATGGAAACAAACTGATATGATTACAGGAAAGTGACATTACGAGCCAGAAGGAGTCACTATTAACGGAGTTTGTGTCCATCTGCGGGAGGAAGTGACCTCATAGGTATTTTGTCCCGCTATAGAGAAAGACATTCGCAAGACTCGGGTGACTCGAATGGACGTGTTGAATGTTGAATCACTTTGCACGTTGGAGCATGGGCGAAAGGGGTTCAGGATGCATGGACCCTCTCGGTGGAGGGTTACACCAGTAGCAAAAAAGTCATGATGAATATTTGCATCCTCCACACAGCTGCTGGAAATCTGAACAGGAAATGCTGCTGCCTGCAGACCATAACCGGAAGGGACATCATGAGATGCTGCTTCCTGGAGGCTGTAATAGAAAGTGACATTTTGCAGCGGATGGGGCGGTAGATCACATGATCGCCCTACTCCTGACACGTGGTGTTGGATACTGACCCTGCAAGATGTGCAGCTTCTGTGAGCCACCAGAAAGTGATATCCTCTCACACATTTGTGATAACAAATTATTTTAAATATTAGATCCTCTAACCTGTGTACTAATGGGACCTTTGGAAATAACGTGCAGAGAATGTAATATTGCTCCGGAGTCTGTAGTTAGGGAGTTGGTGGTAGCATGTGCCTGAAAGTGACAGTACAAGGTGCTGCTCCCTCCAGACGTTTGAGAGGAGCTACATCTGACATGCTTCTCCCTTAAACTTGTAGTAGAAAATCCCACAACAAGACTCCACATTTCCCAGACTGTCTCCAGGTGTGTCGCTGCTGTACCGCTCCTTCTTCCCCTCCCTTGGTGTAGTATTGGTATTCTTCAAACACATGGCACTACCACAGCTGCTAAATCTAACCTGGGCTCCTTTTATCCCTTTCAGCCGCCATTTACGGCAGAGAATCGGAAGAAGACTATTGAAAAGATACTGAAGGGAAAGCTGTTTTTGCCGCCCTACCTCACCCCAGATGCACGTGACCTCCTGAAAAAGGTATGTCTCCATTGTGTAGATGGACTTTATACAGTCTCATACTCGTGGCCTCCTGAAGAAGCTAGGTCTCCATTGTGCTAGATGGACTTCATACAATCTCATACATGTGACCTTCTGAAGAAGCTAGGTCTCCATTGTGCTAGATGGACTTCATACAATCTCATGCGTGACCTCCTGAAGAAGCTAGGTCTCCATTGTGCTAGATGGACTTCATACAATCTCATACGTGACCTCTTGAAGAAGCTAGGTCTCCATTGTGCTAGATGGACCTCATACAATCTCATACATGTGACTTCCTGAAGAATCTAGGTCTGCATTGTGCTAGATGGACTTCATACAATCTCATGCGTGACCTCCTGAAGAAGCTAGGTCTCCATTGTGCTAGATGGACTTTATACAATTTCATACATGGGACCTCCTCAAGAAGCTAGGTCTCCATTGTGCTAGATGGACATCATACAATCTCATACATGTGACTTCCTGAAGAATCTAGGTCTCCATTGCGCTAGATGGACTTCATACACTCTCATGCGTGACCTCCTGAAGAAGCTAGATCTCCATTGTGCTAGATGGACTTCATACAATCTCATGCGTGACCTCCTGAAGAAGCTAGGTTTCCATTGTGCTAGATGGACTTCATTCAATCTCAAATGTGACCTCTTGAAGAAGCTAGGTCTCCATTGTGCTAGATGGACCTTATGCAATCTCATACATGTGACTTTCTGAAGAAGCTAGGTCTCCATTGTGCTAGATGGACTTCATACAATCTCATGCGTGACCTCCTGAAGAAGCTAGGTCTCCATTGTGCTAGATGGACTTCATACAATCTCATACGTGACCTCCTGAAGAAGCTAGGTCTCCATTGTGCTAGATGGACCTCATGCAATCTCATACATGTGACTTCCTGAAGAAGCTAGGTCTCCATTGTGCTAGACAGACCTTATACAATATCATACATGTGACCTCCAGGAGAAGCTAGGTCTCCATTGTGCTGTTCAGATTTTGTACAGCCATGCCTTCACTTGCTCACTCCAACTTCTTTCTTAGGGAAGTTAAGTAAATACAAGACCGATATTCCTAACATGAGATCTTTGTTAATTCTTCTTGCTTGCAATGGCTGAATCCTGCATTAAGTAAAAAGTTAGTTATTAGTTGCCATCTTGTACTAGATTCCATTCAACACCTGTACACACAAACTGTCCACTTTAATCCTGCAGTCTCGTGCTGGTACCATATTCCACTCCCTACCATGCACAGCCCGCCCCTGACTAACCATTTTTGCCTCATGTCTTAATACTCTACCATCTCCAAAGGGAATACAGTAGACCTGTTGACCTCAGCATCTTCTCTTGAATGATACTCCTGCTAATTATAAAAGCTCCAGACTTTAGTTTCATTTACTATATCCCAACCAGCTACTGCGGTTCAAAGAAAACCTTCCAACACACTCGGGCAAGAACTCAATTCCATGGCTACCACAGCCAAAATAAATGTCCATCACATGTCGCTTAATCTAACTGTGAAGTCCATTGTTCACCCTCACTCCTCCTTGAAACCCAGCATCACGGTACAGTGATAGTCCCAAGAACTTGCTGATTTAAATGGCCCACCTACAAATAATAAAGGAAATGTATAAAAAGCAAACAAAAAGAAAAAAAAAAATCTTTAAGGCATTAAAAGAAAAACGAACATGGTCTGCTCATAGAAACGATCGCCATGACTAAAGCCACCAACCAGAAGACCTTTTTTCAAAACACTCCAACAGTAGAGCCGTATTCACAGCCGTCCGGCACTTTACCGAACACCCTCTAGAACCACAGATCCCTCACTGAGCTGTGAAGTGCACCGTATAGGAATTGTTTGTCACAGTGATAGTCAGTTTGAGGCAATAGATCAACAGTAGGTAGCATGTTCCTAACATCTCGCAGATTGCATCCCAAGGCAAACCCATATGGTCTCCCGTCAAGCTCTACTATTTACAGTCCTTTTCTGACATACTTTCCCCCCAGTACCACCGTATCCAAAGATGACATCCTCCATTGGTACATCCACCACCAGTGTACTGTCAAAGTCACCATCTGAAGCAATATCCGGGTCACCCTCTACCACAGGATCCACACCACCCTCTACATATGCAGGTTGCCCCCTGTAACCGAGTCCTAGTCACCCTGTACAACAGCATCCGGGTCGTCCTGCGCCATCAGACCTGACTTTATGAATTTAACTGTGGGCACATGCTCGTACGAAAGTTCTTTAGTGACTTCAGAGTCACACACCTGAAGGACCTGCCCTAACAAGTACCCTGTAGTATTTGCTGTACCAGATTCTGTTGCCAGGGTGTGTAGTCAATATCTCTGCTGACCATGTCCCTTTTCCTCCTGTCCAGCTCTTGAAGAGGAGTCCAGCCCAGAGATTGGGAGGGGGTCCAGCAGATGCGCTGGACATTCAGGTAGGAAGAACATATGTTTGTGTTTAATAGACGATTTAATGTACCCTGCGAGCGGTGTCATGAAGCCCCCACTGTAGCAGATTAATCGGGTGTGGGAATCACAGTCCTGTGAGATGTAAAACATTTAAATTGATGTTTATGGGACTTTTGACTTTCATTAGAAGCTCCTAAATACCGCTGAAAGGGAATAGTATGTTGGTTCTGTGGGCTGGTGGCTGAGGAAACAAATGGAACCAGAGACCCTAAAAACAAAGGAAGAAGAGGGTGGGGGACAGATGGGCGAATGGATGGATGTTCAGAAAGATGAAGAGGGAGGGAGGGAAGGATGAATGATTGATGGGTATAGAGAATAATGAGAGATGTGTTTGTGGAGATGGATGGACAGATTGAATGGATAGATGGAGATTAGATTGAAAGTAGGGATGGATAGATAAAAGTATAAATGGACCGGTGGGTGGATGTGTGGATGCAGCGATGAGTGAATGGATGAAGAGAAGGGTGGCTGGATGGAAGGTGAAGGATAGACAGATGGGTAGATGGATAAATGAATGGAGAGAATGTTAAATGGATGATGAACAGAAAGACAGCTTTGGAGAAGGACGAGACCATAAAGGAGGGATGGATGTAGAAAGGAAAAATGGATGATGGGATGGTAAGAGACATAAGGTTGATCAAGAGAAGGATGGAAAAACAGAGGAAGTAAAGAAAGGACAGATGGCTACATGGAAAAAGACAGAGTCGAGAATTGGAAGAAAGGAAAATGCAGTCACTCCCCCAGCACTCCATTCCCCCCAAAA
This sequence comes from Pleurodeles waltl, assembly GCF_031143425.1. Taxonomy (NCBI): domain Eukaryota; kingdom Metazoa; phylum Chordata; class Amphibia; order Caudata; family Salamandridae; genus Pleurodeles; species Pleurodeles waltl. Next base: position 1,028,393,243 of record NC_090443.1, on the reverse strand, counting down.
CAACTGCCTTGCTCACTTGCATCACTCATTCCTCACTCGCTCAGTAGTTCAGATACTTTTTTAAAAATGTTTTTTATTTTTGTTATTTTTCTGTCTACTCCTTTGCGCCCTGTTCAATACCTGACTAGTATTGACAAAGCCTGTAGGTCTGCCTGTATTTTTCTCTGAATGTATATTGGAACACTGAACCTTGTGTAGAGTTGTCTTGTGCATTTGGTTGAAATGTGTGTGTTTGTACTTGGAAGTATAAAACCTCCCCCGATCCCAGCTTCATGTCACATGGCTCCATGTAACCTTGAAAGCCCAGTGGCATCTGGGCAGTCACTCAATAGGTGTCTGAATTACAAGGATTCCTTGGTGTTTGGATTGGTGAAGATCTCCTGTGTGGCTCTCGAGACCCTGCGTCCCTGCCTCGAGTTCCCCAGAGGACACTGAAGGTTTCGAGACCCACTTCAGCATACACCACAATCACACAAATTCACTGGAGGTACAGTTTAACATGGATTGAGACCCAGAGCAGGGGTTTGTAGTCCTAGAGACACCCCATGTACACCAATTATTTGTCCAGTGTGACGACTGCGAAGCCTGTAAAATTGCACTTTTGCAGCCCCTGGTCTGAGCGCTACATATTTGTGATTCTGAGGGGATCCAGTTCTGCCCTTTCTTAACCCTCTGTAGGATTTATGTCTTTATGTTGGTTACAAATCAGCATTTGTGAATCCTTGTGTTTACCTGCACGGCACATTAAAGTTGGCAACACTTGTTTCATGTAGCAGTTGTTTGCAGAAAGAGGGAAGCAGGCTACATGGAGATACTGTTTTGCCCAAATTCACCACATCTGGTCTATTGCTCCAACCTGGTATAAAACTCAGGATTCCTTGTTATGACGCAGCCTACTTTGCTAATAGAACAGCCATTCCATAATGTCGAAGCAAGGAGCTTGTGATGCATCATGAGCCAAACAAATGTGCTTAAGGGCACTTCAGTGGCACCCACTTAGAGTGAAAAGCTAAATCTTAGTGCCATGCACAAAGCCAAAAAACTGGCACCCTATTCAAACTAAGCCCAGGACTTTGATACTTTTTCTGTGTCTGTTTGGATAATCTAGCACTGCTAAAGCATCCACTATGAAGTAACCTCTTAGGTTGAGCTTGCAGTCCGCGCACATGCGCGGTCACTTGGTGACCTATTGTGGTTAAAAAATAAACCTCTAGAAAGGGGCCTTTAGGCCTCGCATTACATACAATTCCTTTATTTATTTATTTATTTTTTTATTTATTTTTTTTTAACTGTTTTTTTTTACTTTTGATTTTTACAACCATAGCATCCAGGCCCAGGGAACAGTAAAAGCAGAAATACGGCATAGTATTAAGCATTAAGACAACACCAATATCACACAGACATTCTTTGTGCAGATATAGAGTTGGGACAGCAGTACTACAACGTATCTTACGTAAAGACCCTACAGGTGTAAGGGGAGTTTGTGCCATGCAGATAGGGGATTATGCCCTTGGAACAGTCGCGTCTGGTGTCCCCTGGCGTGCAGCCGATTGATAGACCACTATTATGGTATGTTGTGTGTCCGCCAGACCGTGGGAGGCCCTCCAGGGCCCCCCAAACCTTATTAATTTCCGTGGGCAGCCACGGGCCACATAGGTCACTTTCTCTGCCATCAAGTAGAGATCCATACTCGCCCTCAATTCTATCACTGTTGGGGGCTCTGAGGGTTCCCAGTGTTTCGCTACATCTTGCTTGGCCACCAATAAACCCAGGTTACTAAAAGAAAAAGCTTGGAGCGTGGCAGGTCTCCGTTCGCGGGAATACCCAGGAGCACGTAGCATGGGTCAGTCGGCATGTGTGCTTCCAGCACCTCTCCCAGTTCCTTTAAAATCCTAGACCAATAGCTTTGATTATTCAGACAAGCCCCTCCTCCCACGGCGCAAGCAGGATGGATCTGAAGCTCTCCCCATTATATGTAGCCTTGCCCTGTCATAATAGATCCTATGCAGGATTTTGAAGTGGATGAATCGCAGTCGGATGCAGACGGCTACCTCTTGTGCGTGCATTAGGGCAGCATCTGTCAGTGTCGTCCAGGGGTCCCAGGTCACCCTTCCATCTTTCTTTCAACCGCCCAAGTTTATCAGGCATTTTATTGTTCAGGGTTTTATATATCCAGGATATTCCCTTCCCTTGTCTTCTTTTTGGCTCAGGAGGAGCCTCCCTTCCAATAGGCCGTACTCCGGGAGTCCCTCGGTATCCAGATTTTCTACCTGCCATACATGCAGTAAGCAAGTGTAGTGGAAGCGTTGCGTCTGTGAAAGTTGGTACTCTCGCGCCAGAGTAGCGAAGGTCTTGAGCGTTCCACTGTGTATAAAGGTTCCCCAGTTTAGTGATACCTATTTTGTCCCACGCCTGAAATCCCTTCAGTTTATCCAGTTCCCACAGGTAAGTGCCCTCCCATAGCGGGGTTTGTCTTGTACCAACCTATCCTTCGTGTTGCCTTATGCCATGCTTCTATTGTTAGTTGCGTGGGAAGCAAGAGTGACTGCATTCCCCTTCCCCCATAGAAGTAATGTACATGTGATTGACGTGTAAAGTGGCTTCTCTCCAGCATATACATAGGGTGATCCTCGGGAGCGTGCGCTCAATCATTTACCGCTATAAGGTGAGCGGCCCAGTAGTAGGATCTAAGATCTGGCAAAGCGATCCCCCCCATTGTAGGGGTTGCGCTGGAGGGCCTGCAGGGAGATCCTGGGATGCTTCCCATCCCATAGGAATTTACGTACCACGCTATCTATTTTATTAAAGATGTCCTCGGGTAAGTGTGCTTCGATACTTTGGAGTATATCAGTTTCGGGAGAGAGATCATCATATATAATGCTGCTCTTCCAAATAAAGTTAGGGGGAGCTTCCCCCACCTGTCCATGTTGCTCTGACAGGATCCTCAGGATATTTCTATTTAATCGCTTGTTTTGGTCAAGCGTTACATAGATTCCCAAATACTTAAAGCCTTCCTCCTCTATGCGCTACCTATCTAGGGGGTTTATCTGCTTGTGACAATACCTACCCGCCCTCTTCCCCCCCCCCCCCACTCGATAGAGGCATGACTTGGCCCAGTTAATTTTGTACCAAAGAAAAAAGGGGAGAGGGCCCCCCTATATCTAACACCCCAAGGGGACAGAGCACCGTGACACAGTGAAAGAGAAAAGCTCCCCAAGGAGATAAAGCCGTTCAACACACAATCACAAACATTCAATCACTCCAATGATCAATCTCAAATAAGGAATCTATTAAAAATAGGATTTTCTTACTAGCATAATCTTAGTTTAACATGAACTCCAGTTTACATGCACATATACATGTTTTCACACTGGTTTGATGTCTTCAACCCAACATAGCTGTTCAGTCATCACCGTATACAGCCATTCAAACAGGAGATTCACTAGAGAATTGATGCCTTTGACCCAGATGCTCGCCACCTAAAATGCGGGTGTTCTAAAAGTTCCTCTTTCTAATTTGCATAGTTGGAGGCTTACCCAAATAGTTATATAAAAACATAGACTGTGGAACTCTTGACAGTCCTACGTCAGTGCCATTGTGTTTGTGGGATGGCTCTGGTTGTGGTGCTTAGTTGTCCTTCATCTGTTTCAGTTGTTTCGGCCCTTGGGTGCATGGAAAGCTTGTATTTATTAGAAATGCAGGGCTTTGCAGTGACCCTGAGTACATGTGCGTTTAGTGCCTTCAGTTTAGGGCCTCTCACCAGATTATCAGTCTGTGTACTTCCCATTTGCTGTTGTGTAGCAGTACATGGCTCTCAGCACAGCCCCCTTCAAACAGATCTCTCTAAGAGTCCTCATCTGTATAACACCACCTTAGGCTTGAACTCTTACCTAGGTATCCCTTCTACACAGTCCCTCTCAAGTGAGCTGTCTTCCTAGTACAGAGATTCTGGCGTGGTCCACCCAACGGAGCGGGCTAGACCTGTCAATTTCAAGGTACAACTGAGGTGGTACTGTTTAATGTGGAAGTAGCTGTGTTATGACCTTGGTGAATTCTAATTACTAAAATAACAAGCATTGGCAAAGTCAGTCGATCTCACCTATGATTTTGCCAGTTTTTTAGCCATGTTGCACAGCACCCCTCTTGCTATGCAACATGGTTGAAAGTGTAAAAAAGTGCTGTGGCGCAGTCAACGCTGGCTGTGTCATAGCAATGTAAAAAAAAAACTTTCAACTATGCTGCGCAGCAGCCATACAGCTGTGCAACATTGCTAAAAACATTAAAAAGCCAAATAGAAGCGCTAGTTGGCTTTATCAGTGTTTGCTTTACAATGTTGCACAGCTGTGTGGCTGCTGTGCAGCATGGTCGAAAGCAAAAAAGAGCTTATAAAGCGTCAGCATTGACTGCATCGTAGCATTCTTTTGTTTTTTACTTTTAGCCATGCTGCACAGCAGCTGCGCTGAAGCTAGCTGGGTTGTGTTCCTATATTGGAACAAGCGTCTCACTTGCACATCAGCAGTCTCTCTTTTTACATTGGTAGTCACCAAGTAAGTATTTTGAGACTAATCACCTGAACATATTTGCTCCATATTATCACATATTTACCTAATCAAAGACGTCACGATTAGGCTGTCCTTTGAAAAGCACTAGAAAAGTTAAGCGCTATCAGAAATAGGACGCCATGAGAAATAATGACGAATAGAGAATGTTTCTGCCCCAAGACTGTGCTTGTCAGAAAGAGTGCCCATCTGTAATTAAATGGCAGTGGAATCCCGGCTGGTGGATGTACCCTGCTAGAAGAACTCCCATCTTCAGTATATGCCAGGAGTTGAATGCCCAAGTTTAGTATATGCCAGGAGACTAATGCCCATCTGCAGTGATGTGCCAGGGAACTAACCCTCCTCTGCAGTACTGTGCCAGGAGAATAATTCCCAAGACTAGTATATGTCAGGAGAATAATGCCCGCCCATCTGAAGTGCTGTGCCGGGGAGGGGGCAGTTTCCACCTGCAGTATGTGCTGGAGAATAATGCCCATCTGCAATGCTGTGTCAGGGCACTAATGCCCATCTGGAATGCTGAGCCATTTTGCTAATGCCAATCTTCAGTATGCACAGGAGTATTATACCAATCTGCAGTGCTATGCCAGAGGACTAATGCCCACCTGCAGTGCTATGCCAGAGTACTAAGGCACATCTGCACTGCTGTGCCAGCAGGCTAATGCCCATCTGCAGTAACATGCCAGGAGAATAATGCCTATTTGCAGTGCTGTGCCAGGAGGTTGATGATGTGCTTCTGTAATTTCCAAGGGCTGTAAATAACAGATGCTACACATTTTATGGTACACAATTAACTGACATTGGAAGGACACAAGAGTCTACATTGCAGGGATTTAAACTTGTGACCGTCTGTTGCTGCCATTTCTCAGTGGCAGACGTTTAACTCTTAGGAATCCTGCCGGATCGGCTTATAGTGGTAAGTAACACTAAGTCTCCTGAATGTGCAGTGACAGTTCACAGTCATCCTGATTTAGTGGTGCGCGGTAGGCCATGCTCGTGAGGAAGTGGGCATTAAAATGCTGCACAAGGTACCCATGTGCCTGATGAAGGATATCCCTTTGAATTCCTGTGGCAAGAGAATGCCCTCTGCCCTCATCCCAAATTCTCCGCCAGAATGAAGACACTCCCCAGATTCATAACACAGTACTGCCCATGTTTGTTTTCTTGGAAGTGAAACGTCTTCCCATCAATTACTGCTCCTTCAGCACTCTGCTGCTACAATTTTATAGTCCCCTGATGGGGGATTTGTGCCAGTCTGCCACAATCCCTCCATCAGGGTGCTATCAAGTTATAGCAGTACCCTGCCACAACCCCCCCATGCAGGGTGGCATGAAATGTCCATCCTGCGTGGTACCATGACAAGCCTGTGAGGGGAAATGACTTAAATTGGCACCCGCTCTGGGGCTCCTTCATGGGTGTGGCAGTGGCAGTGGCAGCAGCACACCACAGGCTCCTCGAGCATCTTAAGAGCGACAGGTGGACGACTCCGGCTGCACAGTCCTGGTGGCAGTTGAGACCACGTAGGGTGGATGAACCCTCTTCTTCATGGACAGTGAGGTGTTCCAATAAGACAATGTTATTCTGCCTTGCCGAAAACAAAAAAAGGCCATAAGGGCCCATCTCGTATGGCCACATATGTCATAATAAGGTTGCCATTTCAGCTTTTTGTAAAAAAAGAAAATGTACAGATTCAAAAATGCATAGTGGTAAAAGGAGTGGCCCGATAGTTAATTGCACCTGCCCAGTCCTCCTAAAATGTAAAATCAGACAGTGAAAAAAGGGCAGAGAGGTGAGTCGCTGAGGACCATGGATTCCCTGAAAAATGAAATGAAAAAGAAAACAAATGAGATTCGGAGGGGTGGTAGAAACAACAGAAAAGTTAGAGGGAGGACAAAGTGGATAGCAACATAGGGAGCGTGGGGGTGTAAGGGATGAAGAAACACATAAGAGAGCAAAAGAACACATGCACGTCCATGGAGTGCTGAAGGAAACACAAAAACGTAGTTCGCTGAATAGTGGTCGTGTAAGGATTCAAGAAAGGCGCAAAAGTTGATGAGATGATGCTTGTAATAACTCTAACCAATGGCAATCGCTCGGGGTTGCATTCCAGTCCATCAAGGTTTTTCCCGTCCGTGCTACCTCCGGTTAGACCCAGCCGTATGCACATCAGTCTTGGTCCTGCTCCAATAAGAACAGTCCACCCCGAATTGCTAGGCCAGGTCCTCCTTGAACCAGAACATAAGCAACCCAAGACTGGTTTCAGCATGATTCAGTCGGGTGTAGTTTGGCTGCAATGGCACAGTAAGTAAGGGATCCACGATATCGGACATGCCATATATGTTCTGTGTACACTTTGGGCACCCAACAGTTCTTTATCAGTCACATATGGTATTACACGTTTGCATTTACCTCTTGTTTAAGGGTTACCAGACTTTAGCCCAACTGGTCTTTCCTTTAGTTTTCTTCTTAGCAAAATTCATTGCATGTATAAACGTGTGATATCAATACGTCTGTAGAAAAACAAGATTCCACACTATAGTCCTAAAGCCATTTATCCTGAGCCAAGAGGATTGTTTTACATGTTTCCAGTTGCATCATCTTTAGATGACCTGGCTTTGTTAACTCCCTGATTTTGGTTGGAGCCTAACTTAGTTTCTTCGTGAATGACATTACTCTTAAGCTGCTTTTTCTTGGGCGGAAACCCCATAAACTCTCTACCACTTCCACTGGGCCACTGTCAGATATTTGTAACATAGATGGCTTTATGGTGTGGTCGACTTTCTGCTGGTGTGGGAGTGGCCCCTTCTCCGCTAACCCAAAGGTTCTCACCAAGATTAATTTTGAGCACTTCATTAAAAATGCTTGGTGGAACCCGCTTCCATGCCTGCCTGCCTCCTCAGCTTTATTATATTTCTCATAGAGGTTTCTTAAGAAGAACAAAAACACAAATAGCCCTCCCTTGATGCAGATCTCCTCCCAGCACAGGGTGCCATTTCTGATTTTCCTGCCTGGGTCAGCTGTGGCTTGCCTGATGTATTTGGGCAGTAACCATGACCCAACACAGTGTTGTGGGTCTTATGACGTTCACTAGCTGCGCTGTAGTGGATAGACCACCAGTTAAGTTCCCACTAGTTAAACCAGCAGAGGCTCAGCCAGTGGAAACGGAGTAATTCTGCCGCTTCAAAATGGGGTACGGCAACAGAAAGTTTGGCATAGAGGGCGAACTGCTGACTTATCAAAATCTAAATGACATCATTGACATAGAAGACTTACATTAAGTGTAAATGTCCACAGTGGCAACAATTCTTGTTCTGCCTTTGCCGAGCGCTTACTTGGCCTTGATTATGTTATTTGGGGAGTTTAGTCTCGCGGTATGAGTGCATAGGAATCTGTCGCCTGCTAGTGTCTTGAGAGCACAAGTATATCTGGAGCTCTGTGCTTTGGTGTGCTGATGAGGCATACTGACACCTGAAAACAAGATTTTTTCTGATCCCAAATATTAGATATTGGGATCATGGTCTGCATAACAATCTGCGATAGTCTAAGACCCAAAATAAGTAACTAACATTTTACATTCCACTGCTCTCCTCCAAAAAACCCTTCTGTCTATGTGATGCAGTCTCAATCAGGGAACTTAGGAGCGTAGTGACTAGGCAGGAAAATAATCAATTTTACGTACATTCTTCCTCAGAAACATCCCTTTTTCCGTCATACAAACTGGGACGAGCTGCTGGCCAGAAGCATTGACCCGCCCTTCAAACCGTACCTGGTGAGTATTTTAGCTGATCTGTTGTGGAGGCCAGTGATTCTCTTAAAAGCACTGCAATCCTTTGTCTCGTCAGTCTTTTTCCGCCTCACTCTCTGGTTCTACTTCTCCACTCCCCGGCATTTATTCTTACATTTGTTCGTACGTTGTTCCTCTGATTCTCCATCAAGTAGCTCATTTATCTTCTGCATCACTTTGCTGTTTTCGTTCCTGTCTGTCTTTTTATTTCTTGCCTCTGCTACACTCTCTAATATTTTTCTTGTGCTTCCACTTGCTCTGCAGAAATTATGCCACATACTTCCTCCTTTCATCCAATATTTCCTTCCCTCCACCTCCCTTTCTCCTCTGTCCCTCACTGTTTTTTCTCCTTTCCTTCCCAACTTCCACAGTGTAAGTTTTATCCATATTCTTTTGTTTTCCTGTCCAGCAATCAGATGATGATGTGAGTCAGTTTGACACGCGATTTACACGCCAGACTCCTGTGGATAGTCCAGATGACTGCACCATCAGTGAAAGTGCCAACCAAGCTTTCCTGGTAAGGACTCTTCTTCACTGAGCTTCCGGTTTTTGTCCCAGGAGTTATGTCATTTATTTTATTTGATACTTCAGAGTGATGATAACCCTCACTGAGGAGGCGGGATGAGGCCATCAATCTGAGGTGGATCAATATGGGATCTTTGGAACAGATTTTGAAAGATCACTGTAGAAGCTCATAAAAGAAGTTCAGCTGAAGGGGGGCTATAGTTATGCTCCTATACCAACAGCGCCACAATTACCCAGTGTTAGTTACACAACAATACCAACTCCTTGTTGCTGATCCACTGGTCAGGACCTCATGAATGGCTTTCCAGGTGACATCACTTTACATTATCAGTGGCATCACTGTTGTTGCCACATATGACATCAGCCCTCATAGGCTATGTAGGTTAAAAGAATGGAAATATCAGTTTTCTTCCTCACCCACATTTTTTGGAGGGTAGATTATGGCAATGCAACTCAAGTAATAGTTATTCACAGACACCAGATGGAGTTGTGCAATTCAGTTGGCAGTACCAATGTCAAAAAGTAGATGTCATCACACCGAATAAAAAGAGAAGGAATGCTGCTGCCCTTCCACTCACAAGGAATAGATACTCACAGGCATCCAGTGGAATTGTAAAGTGGTCTTCTCGTGCTCTGGAACTAGAAGTCTTTGCAGGGAGTGTGGTGAGAAAAAGGCTGCAGCAGGCCCACTTACAAGTGGAAAATATCCTTACGGGTATTAATAGCAGTTGTGAGGCCGCAGTAGCCCTGTTGTCACATAGATGTCCTGGCAGGTACTTTGCAGCAACAAGGCAATATTTCTGCTACCACTAATCAAATGTGAAAAAGTGCAGCTGTTTGCAGCTTAATATAATTGGGGAATTCCTGTGGCTTTTAGGGTTATCGATCATACCTGTCAACAGAGTTCTATGTTCGGAATACAAATGTGTATGTGTCCGTATGTTCGATGGCATGTGTAGCTGCAAATACACATGCTTTGCATAGCTCGCCATCTTTGTTGCTGCGTCCTGCTTAAGAGGTCCACTAGTTGGTTGTGTATCCCTGGGATATACTCTGCTAATAGCTGAATGCTACTGTGACTCGTCCATTTCCAAATTGTTTGCGCCATAAGGGACAATTGAGACGAATGTGTGCCCCCCCTGTTTCTGCAGATAATACATTGTTGTCATGTTGTCTGTCCTTAGTAACACTGTCTTGTGTGTGATCTGTGGCTGGAATGCTTTGAGTGCTAAGAAGACTGCTAGCAATTCCGAGTGGTTTATGTGGGAAGTCTGCTGAACTGAGTCCCATTCTCCCTGTATTGTAAGATTGTTGAGATGGGCTCCCCAACCTGTCATTGATGCATCTGTAGTGAGTATGGTCTGTGGCACAGGGTCCTGAAATGGCCACCCTTTTGATAAGTTGGTGTGATTCCACCATTGCAGAGAGTTTTAAGTCTGGCAGTCCATCAACACTAGATCATGAAGTTGACCCTGTGCCTGAGACCATTGTTGTGAGAGACACTGTTGCAGGGGTCTCATGTTTAGACATACATTGGGCACTATTGATATGCAGAATGCCATCATTCCCAATAACTTCATGATAAACCTTACTGTGTACGTTTGATTGAATTGTAACTGGGATATGAGACTGTGCGATGCTTGAATTCGTTGTGGATTCGGGTAGGCTAATGCTGAGTGTTCAGAATTGCTCCCAGATATGGTTGTATTTGCACTGGCTGAAGGTGAGACTTCTAGTAATTGATTGTGAACCCTAGACTGTGTAGGGTATCGATTGTGTATTGTGTGTGTGGTTGACAGGTTTGAATGGTGCTGGCTTTTATGAACCAGTCGTCCAGAAAGGGAAAGACATGTATATACTGTCTTCTGGGGTGTGCTGCAACCACTGCAAAGCATTTGGTGAATACCCTTGGTGTTGTTACTCGGAAGGGTAGCACTTTGAATTGGTAGTGCTTGCCAGCTATCACAAACCTCAAGTATTTGCGGTGTGCTGGATGTATGGGAATATGGAAGTAAGCATCTTTTAGATCTAATGCTGTCATGTAGTCTTGTTTTTGTAACAAAGGGATGACATCCTGAAGAGTGACCATGTGGAAAGGCTCTGAGAGAATATACTGATGAGAGGTATGAGATCGAGGATTGGTCTGAGAGTGCCATCCTTTTTTGGTATGAGGAAGTATAGAGAATATACTTCTGTTCCTTGTTGATTGATGGGTACTGCCTCTATTGCACCTTTGAGTAGAAGAGATTCTACCTCTTGTTTTAGCAGAACATTGTGTTCCGGAGAAAGCCTGTGTGAACGACGGGGAATGTTTGGTGGAGTGGAGATGAGTTCTAGACAATCACCATTGTGGATAATTGACAGTACCCATTGATCTGGTGTAATTTGTTGCCAATGACGGTGGGAATGTTGCAGTCTTCCTCCCACAGGAGATGTGTGGGGATGCAGGGGAAGTCACTGCTTTGATGAGGTGGAGGCACCTCTTGTGGCAGCGGATTTGCCCCTAGTTCTGAAATTGTGTCCTCTATAGGAGCCCCTGAAAGATCCCCTGGAATAATATTGTTGTCCCTGTTTTTGTTGGGACGTAGAGGCCTCTGATGTTTGGGGTTTAAAACTTCCTCTGAATTGAGGTTCATGAAAAGTGCCCCGAAAAGGTGTTGTGTAAAGGGCTCCAATGGCCTTTGCTGTATCCGGAGTCCTTTAATTTCTCAATGGTGGTATCAACCTCAGGTCCAATAGTTGCTGTTTATTAAATGGCATATTAAGTACCGCTTGTTGTATTTCAGGTTTAAATCCTGAGGACCGCAACCAAGCATGCCTCTTGATCATGATACTAGTGTTAATTCCCCTAGCTGCGGTGTCAACTGCGTCTAGTGCGGATCTAATCTGATTGTTGCAGTAGCTTGTCCTTCTGCCACTACCCGCTGTGCTCTTTTTTGGTGTTCCGGAGGGAGGAATTGAAGGAACTCCTGTAGCTCATCCCAATGTGCCCTATCATACGTGGCTAAAAGAGCTTGGGTGCTGGCAAATCTCCACTGATTTGCAGCTTGAGTCGCCACTCTTTTGCCTGCTGCATCGAATTTGCGGCTTTCTTTATCAGGGGGAGGAGCATCCCCCGTGGACTGACTGTTTGCCCTTTTTCTAGCTGCACTGACCACAAAGGAATCAGGTGGCAATTTCTGTTATATAAAGACTGGGTCAGATGGTGCAGCTTATATTTTTATCAACCCTAGCCTTTGCTGGCTCTTTAAAAATGTCATCAGCATGTTTTAACATACCTGGTAACATTGGCAAACATTGGTATTGCCTATGTGTAGAGGAAAGAGTGTTGAATAAGAAATCCTCGTCTATGGGTTCTGAGTGCATCTGTACATTGTGGTATGTGGCTTCTCTGGAAATGACCTGATTATAGGCCGTGGTGTCTTCCGGTGGAGATGGCCATGTGGGATAAGGATAAGGATAAGGATCAGGGTCATTAGATGGAATTGGGTCAGAATCATACATGTCCCATGGTTCCATGTTATAAGTATTGTAACCCATATAATCCCCATGTACGGAGACAGGAGATGGTGGTGGTGGTGGAGAAGAGTGAAGGAAAGGCGAATGCGGTGGAGAAGGCTGATGCAATGTCTTTGGCTTTTCCTTGGGCTTAAATATGTTTGCCGGTGAAGGGCCAGTTTCCAAACTTTGTTAGAATGCTAGTTTCCTCTTTGTTACAGGAGGAGATGCAATACTCTTCCCTGTAACTTTTTGGATCTGTATTCTCCTTTGCTTATGGTCCATGACCTCAAGAATTGGTCTAATGCCTGTTTCATCTGTTTCCTGTTCTCGAGATGGAACCGGTTTGCTTCCCACCAATGAATGCTCCGAAAGCTTGGTGATAGAATGCTTTAAGCGGGCCAAAAATGTGGTTTCAGCAGTAGATAAAAGTTTTTTCGGCCCAGAAGAGGAGCTTGGATGTTTCGGCTCAGAAGAGGAGCATGGAGGTTTTGGCTCCGATGTGGTATGTAGCCATCTCGGTTCCAAAGTGGAAGCCTTCATCTTTCGATTCGATGTCAAAACAGACATGGTAGCCTGTTCAGCGGAGTGAGTTTTGGCCTTTTTCAGAGCCGAACCAGAGGGTCAATCGACGATATGTAGTTTCCGGGTCGAACCATGGCCAGCAAGCAGTGGTGGACCCAAGGCCTTTTGTGACTTTTCAATCTGTTTTTGATGGGAAAGGGCTGGTGTATTCATGTACTGCGCTGCAGGAACAGTTTGGCTGTCCCCTTCTGAGTCACGGTCGGAGTCACAGTCTGGGATGGAGACTGCAATCTGTGCCTGTTCCTCACCAAAGATGTTGGGCGTTTGTTCCGTCGACTTCGATGCCATCTCTAGCCATCTTGTTCTTCGATCCCGTAAGGTCTTCTTGGATCGGAAGGATTGGCACGCCTCGCAGGTCTCTTCTTTGTGGTCAAGAGAGAGGCAGAGGTTACACACAGTGCTGGTCAGTGTAGGAGAACTTGGCGTTGCACCAAGGGCAGAATCGAAATGGAGTCTGATCCATGAGCCTGTGACGCAGTTGGCCTGAGAAGGCCCGAGAAGGGCGCGGGCGCCCGAAAGGGCATTTAATCGATCCCAATGCTACAATTGGATCGAGTGTAGTCAGAAATGCATTCGAAAAATTATACAGACGTTAAAGGAAAAGATAGAGAAGTTCAGATAGTACCGAACCGAGATCTACTGGAACAAGAGGGAACATGTCCAAACCCGACAGCGGAAAGAAAACAATCTAACAAAGGACTCGATGCCCATGTGCACTATCACCGAGAGGAGGAGTCACTAAATCCTGTGACTCAAAAAAGCTTCTTCGAAGAAAAACAACGTGTAACATTCTGAGCCTAAACACTAGATGGAGAGCTATGCAAAGCATGAGAATCTGCAGCACTACATGCCACGAACAGATGTACACTGGGAAAGTGACATTTTCCATATTGTTTACAAATCAGATGCAGATTTATCAAATGGGCAGAAATGTAACAATGGAGGTCACTTTTGGAAAGATGTATATGAATTCCCCATGCTCAGTTGTGCTCTCATCTTTAGCAAAACTGTCGGACACATTTACACCAAACTAGGCATGAGGACAGAGCTTGCGCCAGAACATATCCCTTTTGTTCTTTGGTGCAAACCCTATTTCTGAGTTATTTCAAAGATAAAGGAAAACTAATTCATTAATAATAAATGTGGCTGTACTGCTAATTTTGTCCAAGCTTGTTCCCTAACATATTATTCAATCAAACATAATTTTTGATTTGTTTAGAGGTCTGTGATCCCGCCCAAATATGATTGACTGAAAGAATAGCTGAGATTTTCTGTCTCGGTCTACAAAATCACACAAAGACCGCTATCTGTGACTGCATGCTGGAACAAGTTTGGCTCTGGTCATATACTCCTGACCTGTCAATGTAGGAATAAAATGTCCTATCTCTTCCCTAAAAACAAAAAATAGGGGACCAGTACTTGATGTGCAGACCTAAACACGCAGAGCCGCTTACTAAAAAAAATGATCACAATCATCTGTGGTCCGTAGACATTAAAAATGATTCACAGACCACAACATGCCATTACAGAGACTGCAAGCATTCATGACCTGCAGACCATGCTTTTTTTAAAAACTGCATTCATCATTATAGTGAATGCAATTGCTAATCATTTGCAAAAAAATATATATTTATTAGGGGTGGGCGGAACGTGTGGGGATACATATAATCACGAGTTCCACCAGCAGGGGAAAAATATGCACACTATGCTCCAATTCAGCGCCAGTAGCGCAAGCAGCACTCAACAATCAGCATGAATGGATGCAGTCATTCAAGTTGATTTTGCTGCCGCTCGAGTAGAAAGTCTACTTGAGCAGCAGCAGCTCTATCAGAGAAGCAGCCCTCTGACCGCGACCTCCCACGGAGAAAATCACGTTGTGGGAAACCAAATCTCTCTTGTGCTTACGTTCCAGGAGCCCTGCCGGAAAAAATTCCGACAGCCTGCGATTAACCGAATTTGGCTGGAACTCCGCGCTACATAATTAATGCAGATTTGCCAAATTCTGCCAATTCCACAGGCGGAATTCTGCCCACCATGTGCACAATTTATATTAAGAGACATTATTGCTGAACTAAAAAAACACTATAAACCCTGAAATTGTCCAGTAATTATCAACACCAGCAAAACCATAATCCACACTCTGATTATCTGGAATGTAAAATGTAATGTAATGAGGTGTGTTAGAGTGTAGTGGTGCTGGTAAAAACTCCCACATTTCAATGTTTTTTTTAGTTTGTATATCTCAGCCATATAGCCCATTAGTGTATTTTGTTTAATTGAATTTTACCTTCACACACATGTATAAGTAATCCATAGTGCGAGGTTCATAGCTTGATGGTTTTTCTTGTGCTTATCATTTACAGAATCCCTAGTCCGCAGCCCCGTGTATGTTTATCTGATTACTGCTTCAGGCTATGTTTCCTGCCCTGTGAGCAGATTAATGATGTTTGAACACCAATCTCTTCTTAGTTTCCCAGTGATTAAGCTGCTGCACTATTTCATTTTATTTTTATTTTTTATTGCAATCATATGCTATAAAAATAAAAAAGGTAACCTACAGCCACCTAAACTTGGCAGCCATATGCTTTGCGATAACATTTTTAATTTTAAAAATAAATGAATCCTTGCAAATAATTGCAATAGAAGAGCACTGGTATTTCCCTAGCATGTGTACTTTAAACATGTTTAGACATTTTTAATTTTACTTCACATCAGAGGTAATAGGGTTACTGCTAAGGCAAAGGAAATGTACTAAGGGATTTGAAATACTGTTAATAGGACACAATACGCCTGATTTAGAACTTGGCGGACGGGTGCAAGGTACTTCACACAGGTAAGTATGGAACTTTGAATTAAAGCAGTAGTACACACAGTATAGGTTAAAATGGCAATAAGCTATTTTAAAAGTGGACACTGCAAAAATCAACAGTTCCTGGGGGAGGTAAGTTTTGTTAAGTTTCTCAGGTAAGTAAAGCACTTACACAATCAGTCTCCTGGGCATAGGCAGCCCACCGTTGGGGGTTTAAGGCAACCCCAAAGTCACCTCACCAGCAACACAGGGCCGGTCAGGTGCACAGGTCAAAGGAGGGCCCAAAACACATTGGCCCCTATGGAGAACAGGGGTGCTTCGGTTCCGGTCTGCTGGCAGGTAAGTACCTGTGTCCTCGGGGAGCAGACCATGAGGGTTTTGAAGAGCACTGGGGGGGGGGACTGGGGGGGCACCAACAGGCACACAAAACACACCCTCAGCGGCACAGGGGCGGCCGAGTGCAGTGTGCAAAGTAGGCGTCAGGTTTGCTATAGGAAGCAATGAGGGGACCCGGGGGTCACTTACGCTATGCAGGCAGGGCACAGGGAGGCTTCTCGGGCCAGCCACTGACTGGACTAGGAAGAGGGCCGCCTGCTGGTCACTCCTGTACTGGAGGTTGGTTCTTCTCGGTCCTGGGGGCTGGCGGTGCAGTGCTTGGTCCAGGCGTCGGGTTCCTTGGTACCAGGCAGTCTCGGTCAGGGGTAGCCTCTGGATCCTCTCTGCAGGCATAGCTGCAGGGGTTCAGGGGGGGTTGACTCAGGTTACTCACGTTGTCACAGTCGTCTGGGAGTCCTCTCTGCAGTGTTTGTTCTCTGGAGCTCGAGCCGGGGGCGTCAGGTGCCGAGTGAGAAGTCGCACGCTTCCGGCGAGAAGGGAGAGTTCTTTCAAAGTTGCTTTAAAGTTGCAAAAATTTTGCAGGTTGTGACCAGTGGCGCTGCTCTTGGGAGTTTCTTGATCCTTCGTGTTCAGGGCAGTCCTCTGAGTCCTCAGAGGTCGCTGGTCCCTGTCTGATGCATCGCTGTGCAGGTTCTTTGAGTCTGGAGACAGGCCGGTAGGGCTGGGGCCAAGGCAGTTGTCGTCTGTCGTATCTGCGGGGCTTTGAGGTCAGCAGTCCTTCTTCTTTGTGTCGGTTGCAGGAATCTGATTTCCTGGGTTCAGGGTCTCCCCTAAATACTGAATTTAGGTGTGTGTTTAGGTCTGGGGGACAGTAGCCAATGGCTACTGTCCTTGAGGGTGGCTACACCCTCCTTGTGCCTCCTCCTCGAGGGGAGGAGGGCACATCCCTATTCCTATTGGGGAAATCCTCCAAAGCCAAGATGGAGGATTTCTAAAGGCAGGGGTCACCTCCGATCAGGGCACCTTAGGGGCTGTCCTGACTGGTAGGTGACTCCTCCTTGTTTTTCTCATTATCTCCTCTGGACTTTCCACCTGTGTCCAGGGAGCAGGCAGCTCCACTAGCTGGAGTGCCCTGGGGCATTGTAACACGAAGCCTGAGCCTTTGAGGCTCACTGCTAGGTGTTACAGTTCCTGCAGGGGAGAGGTGTTAAGCACCTCCACCCAGTGCAGGCTTTGTTTCTGGCCTCAGAGAGCACAAAGGCTCTCACCCCAGGGGGTCAGAAACTCGTCTCTGTGACAGGCTGGCACAGACCAGTCAGTCCTGCACTGAAGGATTGGGAATAATACAGGGGGCATCTTCTGAGATACCCTCTGTGTGGATTTTTAAATAAATCCAGCACTGGCATCAGTGTGGGTTTATTATTCTGACAAGTTTGATACCAAACTTCCCAGTATTCAGTGTAGCGATTATGGAGCTGTGGAGTTCTATTTGACACACTCCCTGACCATATACTTAATATGGCCACATTGTACTTACAATGTCTAAGAATAGACTTAGTCACTGTAGGGGCATATTGCTCATGCAGCTATACCCTCACCTGTGGTATAATGCACCCTGCCTTAGGGCTGTAAGGCCTGCTAGAGGGGTGACTTAGCTATGCCACAGGCAGTATTTTGTGTGTATGGCATCCTGATGGGGATGCCATGTTGACTTTGCCCTTTTTCTCCCCACCAACACACACAATCTACAATGGCAGTGTGCATGTGTTAGGTGAGGGGTCCCTTACGGTGGCACAACACATACTGCAGCCCATAGGGACCTTCCCTGGTCATAGGGCCCTTGGTACCACTGGTACCTTTTACAAGGGACTTATCTGTGTGCCAATTGTGGAAACAATGGTACATTTTTAGTGAAAGAACACTGGTGCTGGGGCCTGGTTCGCAGGGTCCCAGCACACTTCTCAGTCAAGTCAGCATCAATATCAGGCAAAATGTGGGGGGTAACTGCAACAGGGAGCCATTTTTCTACATCACCAATATAAGAAGTCCTCGCAAGGGGTGCCTCACGTCAATTTGCGACCGGACTGGCCCAATCTCGCTCCCATGCGGAGCCACCAGGCATCAGGGGGTCATCTCTTCTGACATCCTCCACATGAAATGCTTTAGGTAGGCGGGCTACTCCAGTACGGTTCACCGCCAGGGAAGCACAGGCTTATGCAGCTATCACTTCCCTCCTGCTGGCCTCATACCATAATCTCAGGGTACCTCGCCAAGCACCCGCTGCAAAACCATAAAGCTCCTCTTTGGTGTGCCGGCTGGAGGCGCCCCATGGAGCTCATCAAGGCAGCCCTCAAGAGTCTTTCAGACCTGGCCTAAGCTCCAGGAGCACCTCGTTATGGGTCAGCGAGTTGTGGGACGACCTCGCCCATGGAGTCTTTTGCCTCCTATCAGCCCATTACCTGGCGCCAAAGGATCTGTTTTCTCCTCTTTTCCCTAGGGCCTCACTTTGCCTTTGTGTGACTGTTCATCTCATGTTTCCTGCTGCTGCATCAATCTCTCACTAGGTCGAACAGTAGGAAATTTGTTGCAGTGCTCACCTTGTAGGCCCTACAAGGGATATTGAGTGTCCAACCTTGATTCGGGAGGCAGGACGCTGCAGGACGGTAATTTCACAGGCCCTTAGAGGTCTTCTTTCTTCTTGCATCAGGTTCCTGTCTGCCACCTCTGAATGTGGCCCCGTTCTCGCTAGTTTCTCACGGCCCAAACTGCTGGCCCTCCTTCACAGGGCCGATCGCCGAGCCACCGCTGGGTCACCACGACAATGGCCACACATGCCTTTTAATCTGTCGTCCAACCAAGCCACCCCCACCTGATGCCGCACATCCTCCTGCAGCTCCCAGGAAGTGGAAGATCTCCAATCACAATGAGGGGGGCCTCGATCGGGCAAGACCAGGCCAAGCCAAGAATCTGGGCCCTACTGCGCTGCCTGTAAACAGCAGTCTGTAGCCTAGGCCTATTGCGCTAGGTCGCACCACGTCTCTCCGCCCTGTCTTTCTGGGGATTCGCCCCAGGAACGATCGATCATCCGCGCTGATGCCGCCTTGTGTGCTCCACCTGGGCAGTCAACCCCGAGATGTCGGCGGATTACTCAGGATTACGACACGGTCCAGCGGAGCTCACTTGGAGCACGTCCGCCATATTTGGCTCCTTAGCCATGCCCTGAAATGCTGACCCTGTCTTAATCTGTGAGCGAGTCAAGTACTCGAAATGTTGAGAGGTTCCCACTACTGACCTTGCCATACTAGAGGGGCCACAGAGCTATAGTGGCGTTGTTCTCCCTGCACCCAAAGATGTGTTAATTTAAGGATTACAGTTATTACCTCACTCTTTCTACTCTTCAAGTTTTGTGCCAAACTTCTCCTGGCCCTACCGTGGCCTTTACCCATGTTACTCTTCTGCCTGAGAGTTTAAGTTTCACATTTCTGTGCTTCAGGGACATTTCTTATGGTTTCTCGTAGACCCTAGATCATCGCCTGGATCATTTTCTTGCCCTAGTGCTGTTAGATCTTTAGGTTTCACAGTAGAATTTCCCTCTTTACTTGAGTAAGGCCCAAGGTGGAATGAAAATGCACTCAGTTTTGAGGTCCTTTTGTTGTGAAGGCCTTGATGGCATTATCTCTGTTGAAAACCCAGTACAGCTTCCCCCAGTTTTCTAGTAGTGTTTTCATTGGAGACCTTTGAGAAGATCATTGTCCAGCGAATGTATGTACCTTTTTTATTGTACATTTTTTTTCCACCTAGACATTGTTTTTTTATGTGTTACTAAGTGGTGTTTTGTGGCCTACGATCATTGTTGAATTGCATGGTTGCATTATAGCAAGCTTGTACTAGGTAATATTGTGCAGGGCCACTGGTCTACAAAGATGCAGCACTGTAGGCCCTAGGTAGGAGGTTCAGGCTAGCAACATCACTAAATATCTAGGGTGCGATGGAATATGCCAGTACTAAGTGACCTACTGCAGTCTGGAATTCTTGCTCTATTTAATGATAGTACTACAGGCTTGCCGCTATCATTAGCAGAGCAGGAAGGAAATGTGGCCTAGCGGCTAGAGCTGCCTACTTTGGGACTGGGGAACCAGGTTCAAATCCTAACTTGAGCTTAACATTCTGTGAATCTGAGAAAATCACTTAAACACACCAGTGCCACCAAACTAATCTTGGCAAAATAGGTCAATGCTTTATTAATCTAATGATCTAAATTAAGTGTCATCTGTGTATTGCATGGTCCGAAAACAAAGTGTACCTAATTTTGGTGGAAAGCATCACTGAACTTTAACCTGCATCATCTAATGGTACTGATGGACCTTTGACTACGTCTTGGGGTTTCGATGAGAGAGTCTGAGGGCTCTGTTCCATCACATAAGGCTGGACAGCCTGTGTTGTCCCTCCGTGTACTTCTACCTTAAGAGTCATTCTTTGGTTTGGAGGAACTCCTGCGAGTTCCATCTCTTTAAGTAAGGGGTTATTTGCTTCAGTAGTTTCTTGGGTAATGGAGCTTCGAAAGGGGAAGAGCTTGTAATTGGTATCTGTTAATTCAACAAGTCAGACTATTAGTGATTGGCTTGGACTTTGGAAAGATGTTTCTTAAAGATACAGCTCTATTGTGAAAAGCAGTAGATTTCAGTTTTTAGATTGGCCGACTGTCTACCTCTAGGTTAAAAACCACGTTCGTGGGTCATACAAGCCTTACGGGTCTTTGTATATACTGTAGACAGTGTGGGCTATATAGACTTACTTTGAGTGTTGTGTGTTCAAAGATCCTCTGCTGATGTGATCAGTGACCTCAGTTAATCTGTTGCCCAACTGGTTTTCACTTCGATGTAATTGCAGTAAAATGGTTTGTTCATTTGAATTGAAGGTGGAACAGGGCGGAGGTTCATGGTTTTGAGATGCTTATTAAGGTGCTCTCCACCCTACTTTTGCACTGCGGGGCGTAACCTGTCAACTTGTCGCTGTTCTTGTCGGCCTTACTTTTCACGCAGGCAGAGGAAGCTGGCCACACGGCACAAGGAAGAAAAAGTCATATGACTTGACAGTTTTCTGATCACGTTTATTGATTAAGTACAATGTTCTGAGATACAAGTGTCCCAAATATACAAGATTTATCAAAATTGCCAGGGGAACTCGCATTTACCAGTCTTACAGTGGCTGCAAACTCTTAAAAAGAGTTGATGATATAATGTGTCTGGTATGAGCAGAGCCAACCACTCTGGCACTCTCTGATTAATTATTGATGTTAATTAAATAGTCACTTGGAGAAAAAATATCCTGCTACAGATTGCAAGTTGCTGATTTTAACAGCTGTATAACCAAATGAGTCCCGGAAGCATCAGTGTCCCTTCACCCTTTGACTGATGTCCACAGTTTAGGCACAGAGATGAAAAAATAGGAAAGTAACCCTCCGCTTGCGTCCACGCAATACTGCACAGAGCCCTGCCACTGCCTCCACCCACAGTTCGTACGGTCTGGACATCTTTACATAGCTGCTTATTGACCACTCTGCCCTCTTCTCTGCCCTAATTTGCTGCTTAGAAAAGTTACCCAGGTATGCAATGGAGGCAGAGCCAACTGCAAGGTGGCCTCATTCACCCTGCCTAATGCTTTGCTCCCACTGGCTCATCGGGAAAGGCAAGCACAGTGGTGGAGATAAGGGATCCTTTGTACGGCAGCACTATCAGGCAAGGAGACATATTTGAGGGGTGCAGCACGCCCCTCACAGGCAGAATCAGATGAAAAATGTGGTGAGATGAGGAATTGAGGCCCAAAGAGTCGCTGGGTCTCCCAGTCATCCGCTCTGAGGCTGAGCTCTACAACCCGCTTCAAACTTTAACAAACCTATTACATTGGAACAGTTTCCTTCTGTCGGAAAATCTCACGATAGTAGCTCAGCGTCTGCTGGCTGTAGTGTCGGAGTCTGTCGGTGAGCATTGTTTAGCGGAGAAGATTCGCAATAATTATCCATTCACTCACTCATTTTTGGGGAGAATGTCCTTTGCATAGTTTTATGGGCGTACACCCGTATGCTGTTACCCAACTGAAAGTATTCGCAGTATTTTTGATTTTTAGTGGTATTCCTGCCCGAGCTTTTTGGATCGTTGTGTTTATCACACGTCCATATCAGGCTTTTCTTCAGTTGTGTCCACCAGGCTACTGTCAGTAGGGTTTGGGGTTGTCATCGCTTCACCTTTAAGCCTGACTGATAGGTGTTTACCTATGACAGTGAAATTAAGTCAAACACATATCAGGTGAATTTCTTCTGTGGTGTGTTCAAAAGGGACTCTAGATGGAGATTACTTTTTTTTAATTTATTTATTTTAAATGCTGAGAATTCTTTGTTCATGGTCAAGATTTACCTCTAAGCCATCACAACCACTCTGAAGAATACAAAATAGTTTCTGAAAATGCAGTCCAGGATGTCTGCTCTAATGCCACCATTAGGTTGTAGGTTTTTGGGATGTGAACGTTTTTCACATTCATTGATCTTATCTTGAATTGAATGCCAATTTCACTGAGACAGTTGCGCTGGTAGTTCATCTTGTTCATTAGACCATTCAGATGCAATGTCTTCTTAGTGGTCTAGTTCAGACGGTGATTTGGCATAATTTTGACATAGTGAGGTCACTTCTTTCTTGAATTCTTGTCTGAGAAGCTGAATGTTGACTTCGGTTGCTGGTGCCTGTGTGTGTCCCGTGAGATGACTGAGAAGATGCTTTACCTTCCGGAGGGTCTGGAGCCTACCCCGTTCCTCCCCGTTGGGGCATGATGTGAAAGAAGTATCCTTGATGTCGAGAAAATCTTTAATACAGGTTTTTTTTTCATATCTTGCTACAAGAGGACCAAATTGTATTGTTAAAGTCATTTGTTGGCTCCTACATGGGGAAAAGTGAGCCGAACTCTTCCAGTACCAGTCGCGGCACTGAGCTTTTCTGGGATCACGTTATTGAAGACACTTGCTGTTTCAGATCCTGTTATATTCAGTCTATGAGCTGCTTGTGGGCCCCAGATTGTGAGCCAAATAAATGTGGGTTTCACCACTTTGTCCGGGCTGTCTGTGGGCTGGGTGGAGGGTGAGGTGAGTGAGGTATGAGGAGGATTTGTAGCAGCCTTGCTGGTTCTCCTGATATTCTTTCCTGGTGTTCGAAATAAGTGAATTATTGGCATTGAAAAATTGTGCATCCTGATGGGGTCTCTAATGTGTAACAGCCTCTGCTATACACACCTTATCTTTTCAGTGTCTGGTTGGGTGTCTGATTAAAACCTCTTGTCCCGCCAGACCCCTTACAGGTGACCCTAATGGTACACGACGAGGATCAGTAAGGCGGGCATAGGGGCCTTTGCTGTTCTGTTTAGGATTCAGTGGAGTGGAGTACGCTGGAGCACTGCTAATTAGTGTAGCTCAGTGGTTCCCGACCTGTGGTCCGGGGACCCATGGGTGTTCCGCAACTGCTTAGAAAATTAACTAATATTAACAGATTAATAAAGTGTATATAAATAAAGTGGCTAAATGTACAATTGACAATTTTAAAACATAGTGTAAATGTCAATGATTTGAAATTGGAGGCTAAAAATTAAATTAGTGTCCTCATATTGATTTGTGGGAGCAGTGGAGGTGCATCAAACATAATATAGTGTGGACAAATTGTGGCTTCAATTGAATTTAGAAAAGCTCCAACCTTCCTATTAACATTTTTATTTTATTTGTTTGCAAATTATATAAAAGATGTTATTTGTGTATGTGTTTGAAATGCTTGTTTCTGTATTTTTGTGTATTGTTTTGTGGTTCAAATCGTTGACAATGTTTAAGCTAGGGTCCCCGACTTCCAGTGATGACTCAGTGGGGGGGTCCACGGATTCCAATAATGATTTAGTGGTGGTCCCCAGGTTCCAGTCAGTAGCTCATTTTAAATGTCCATCCCCTCAGTAGCTCCTTCACTTTCTTACTCTAAGCAACTATGTGCAGGTCACAGTGTAGAAAACTCGTTCACCTCTTCACTTCAGTCCTGCATTACAGTTGGCTGAATCCTCTCCTATTTACTCTGAAGTCTTTCCTCTCAATCAAGAGACTTTGACCGCTCAGTTGACTTCTTGCTCCACACCTTTACTGCTGGCCCCCGGAGCTACTTGAATCTTGGACATTCCTTATTGCTGATGCTGTAGGATGTGAGATACCATGCACAGGTGGGATAGGAATAGCAAGAAATCCTCCTACTTTTTTCAGGCTTTCCAGATACGTCTCTGTAATTGCTCACTATTTTTCTTGTGCTCCTCAAGGGTGTTTAGGTTCTGGTGTTCCTTCTTTTTCCTAGTGCACCTTTGGGACCTTCAAGTACTTCTCTGCAGGTTGACATTTTCATGGTCCTACAGGACTTTTCAGTTTCTCCAGGTGCTCCTTTCAGGATTGGGGTTATAGTGGCAACGCAGAGGAATTGAGTAATGCGTGGGCACCACTTGGTGGTTTTGGTTCTCTTGCCATTCTTCTGGATTCCTAATGTTTACTTATGCGTCTTTGGAAGCTATTTTTACCTGGCTCTTCTCTAGGTTGTCATGGTGCTCTCATAATATTCAGGTTCTCTGAGTACTCCTGTCAGTGTTTGCCTGGTACTTATATTGCCCTTCAGGGTTTCCACTATTTACTTCTGTGAGTTTAGGTTCTTCTGAAAAGTTCAAGATCTCATGATTCTCATCAGATCAGTTATTTTGGTCCTCCTCTGCTGATGGTTAGGTTTGCATGATTCTCACCTAAGGGGCACAGGTTCTAAAGCGAATCTATTGGTTCAGGTTCTACTAATGCTCATCTCTGGATTTTGTAGCATGTACTAATTACAGGTTTACTTGATGTGCATTATTCTGCCATTTAGTGGTAGTGCTTGGAAAGGCATATCGATAAGCAGAAACAGAATCTTTGCACTTGTGATAAACATGTATCGTAGAATGAAGCCAATGAAGGAAAAAGGATCTGAGAAGGTTTGTAGATGGACTCTTCAGAACAAGAGCAGTGCATGTATCCAGCATGCTACTCGCCCTGGATGAGATTTCCAATTAACGCGGGGTACTTAAGAGCAGCATTAACTTGTTGGATAGAAATGAAGCAAGGGCCTGACGAGATGGCTTCTGCCTGAAAAAGTTAAATCTCTGTAGCAGAAGAGCCTGTTAATGGCTATGCTTCCTAGTGCAGTACACCAAACTAGAGAGGTTGCCATGTCAGAACATAGTTACACTGCTCAGAATAGTGGTACTACAAGGCGTCAGATCATTGTTATTAGAAATACAGCACCTGGGACTAAAGGGCAGTAAGAACCTTCAGAGCTGTGTTTCTGTCCTGTAAGGTCCTAGCTCGTTCTGATATTTTTGTGCTTGTCTTAACAGTTCTTTTTTGTGGCTGTTGAAGTCCATTTCTTTTCGCAAAGTGTTTATTGAGGTAATGGCGTGCCATTTACTATGTCAGACTATATTGGAGACTCTAACCCCTACTCTTTCCAGTAGTGAGCTTCACTGCTAGCCCAGCTACCCTATCAGAGTCCAGTCCCCAAAGGAAAGAGCCGGGTTTTCCATTTGTAAAGCATTATAATTCTGCACCTGGGACACCTGTGCATAACAACAGTACCGCATAGGGTATGTCATATACCCAGTGACTGCCTGCAACGCCAAGATAAGGCCTTGGAAACAAACAGAGCAGATTAGTAGACCGCAATAGAGTAGACCATTCTACAAAATAATTGCAAAAGCATGTCAGACGTTCAGATATTCAGAAACAACGCCGCTGCAGTGTTTAACTTAAACACACAGAGTGGGGTGATATCTGTTCCACTGTCAAAGATGGTCTAATCCCTTGGGCACAGGGCAGTAGTGGATTGAGTGGTGCTAATTACTTATCACCTACCTAGGGAAATTAACATTATTACTGACTCCTCCACAGATGGGAAGTCTATCAGTGGTACGAGAAATATCCCCCAGTAGGGTCATCCCACATTGATTGGGCCACACTGCTGGCTTTGCCAGAAGAATGGTTCTCCCATCTGCCTTCTGAAGCATTCCTTCTGTCTGAACCTTAGAAGACGGGCATCCTCTCCTCATCATTGTTTTCAGTAGTTTATTTTTATTTTTTATTCTATTCTTTTGTTATTGGCAAACCATCTCAAAGTAATATTTCTTTTCAGTGTTGTGCTTCCTCTGATTCTTTTTGTTTTGCATTATTCTATGCTTGTTGTTTTAGTCTGGACTTGGGGAAATTGCATGCTGGATGTCTTTTATATTGAAGAAATGTAAAACGCAGAACATGCCAAACAGTAGGAACCCTGGGTTGTTATAAACCACAGCACTCCAGTGTGAGTAAGCCAGAGACCTCTGCCACCTTCACGCCAAGGGAGGAGATGCTAAATCATTATGAACTGGTTCTAAAAGGGAATGCTGGAAATGACTACAAGTGGGGAGTTCTCAGGTACTTTCATACCATGAGGTGTTAAGATGGAGAGACCACAAAATGTCAATACACCATAAACTGTTGTCTTAGTAAAGGTTTTCCAGGATTTACACTTTACTGTCCAGGAATACACATCTATGACCATAGAAGAGGTTGGACGGGCATTGACTACATTTATCTAATAACCATTCTTGGCTTAATAGTTCTGTTTCCATAATAGATGCTATTGGTTCTCTTGAAATTGGAAGGATGGCGGGCGGTGTTGGTTTAAGAGTGAACATGACCACGTCTGCTGGTAGTGAGGGACGTCCAAGCCAACAGATGCCGCCTCTAACAGTAGTAGTGCACAATTGAAACATAAACAGTAGGAAATGAAAATAGTACTGTACCAAACCTGGAGTGGAACTTGTAAGTTTGTGCAAAGAAAAAAACAACAAATGCTGTTTTCTAAATACATTTTCAAACTGGCTTTAACTCCAGATCAACAATTTTTCCTTCCACTGTGGCAGGTAAGAAATGCTTCTCCCTGATCATTTCTTTTTGTCCCCGCATTAGGGATTCACCTATGTGGCCCCTTCGGTTTGGGAAAGCATCAAAGAAGGTTTTTATTACCTGCCAAAGAAACGTTCACCACGCCGGCTAAACAGCAGTCCTCGAACACCGGTCAGGTACGAGAAATGAAATGTCACCCATTCTGTTGCTCCATAATTATATGGTAGCAGCTCATACTGAAGAATGTTCTCTGCTGACCAATGTCTTGCATTCTGAAAATGGACAGAACAAAAATTTTTATTTCACTACATTGAATGCTTTGGGCCACTTTTGTTATGTATGACGGCTATTCTTTCCACCGTTTGTATCTCTACCATTCAAGAGCTGCCCCAATCCTGGCTTGTGGTACTCCAGTTTGGCTTTCCGTGGCAAGTCTGTTCATGTTCTGGAGTGCCCATTATGGAGGAAACTACTGGGGCAAAGGAACCCCCCTCCCCACTGGGAGATACTCGGTTTGGAGATGAATTTAGTGAAAGGTTCACAGCAATGTTCCTGCAGTCGTTGGCTGTTCTTATCGGGGTGAATATTTTTGGGTGAGGTAGAAACACCAATGCACTATTGAAACAAGTTTATAAATCATCCTGAGATTTATTAGTCCATAGTTTATGGAAGAGCATCTTGACATGAACATAGCTATTATTCAATACATAAAACAGAAGTCTTAAGAAAGCAAGGTGACTCCAGAAATACATGGTGGCTTCATGGGTAGACCACTAGAAGTGGGAGTATTCTCCATGAAGGGTCTGTCAAAGACCACTTTTGATGATGAATTGGATTAATAAAATGAATGGCCATTGGAGAGTAAGTAACTAGTTTATGAACTTTATTTGTTTGAATTTTTTCAGCAAAATGATCTCTATAGTACCTCAGATTTCATTTAACTTCTGATTGGAGATTGGCTTGAAGTCTAGCTTTAATGTTGACCCTTTCATGATTTTTCAACCGCTCCTATGGATATTTATTGTGCAGAGAGTTCATTACCTTACAGATGGGTTGTATGATTTTGTTGTGAAGCCTTGGGCCCAATTGCTGTTTTTCTGGCCCTCCAGTTGCAAGCAACATATTTAAGTCAATGGCACGAGAGGTCGCTCATAACCTTTCAGTGAAAGCAGACCTGTTCACTGACTGGTAAGTGGAAAAAAAACTGCAGATATTTTGGATTTTCTACTGGAGTCCCAAAGAACACTAATTATCAGTTATTGAAATGTACAATTAAAAAAAATAACTTGATGAACTAGGCAAAGTCGTCTACAGTTGCTCGAAATAATAGGGGCTTGGAATTGACTAGCCTACGTTGCCAGGTTCTGTATGTTTTGCCATATTACTGAATATTTTATATTATGGTAAACTGTGAAGCAAGCTAGATTAGCCAGTATTGGTTTTAGGAGTAAAACTTGAATACTAATGAAGTCAAGTCCAGCATACACTGTATTGTAAACAGTATTAATATTTTCAATTGAATGTTTTATTAGGTGTTGGAGTTGCGGCAACATTGGTAATGTCAGGCAATATCAGCAGAGTAAAATCTCCCACCGGCCTTTACGGCATACTGATAGGCTTTTATCAACAGGTTCAAATTCAATTTATTTGCACCTCTGGAACCTGTGCGTATCTCTATTCCAGCTGTGGCCAGCCACCCCTAGGCCTCAGGACCAGTTTTAATCTAGGATAAAGCCTCAACTGACAGAGATGGATGTCTGCAAAGAAGTTAGTTTTACTTCTGGAGGAATTTTGAAAGTCAGTGTTGAGATGAATAATGAGATGCCTAACACACAGTAAGTCAAGCCCATTGATGTTACTTAATATGGTCTCTTAAAGCCCAATGAGCTGGAAAACATGTTTGCAAGCTCACTGGATGTTTCATCAGCCCCACTAAACAGTCAGTATATTGATATAGCTAATACATGCCTCTGTGTGGCTGCCAGGTAAGATGCGCTCACACCTACTACATCAGAAGCACTGTGCTTCGTTCTTAATTGAGTGAGTGTGTTTGAAGCACAAGGTCACAGATAGAATTAAGTTATTTCCAGACTGTATTTGTTTGATTCAAAGTGTACAACAGTTAGTTTACTAGCTCAGTTTATGCTTAATTAATGGATGGGTACATTTGAATTATTCATACAGTAAAGTCCTGATGTCAGGAATCTTACTTCAGACAATCCTGATAATTCTGCACACATGCTATTAAGTACTCTTAAAAAAACAAAACAGAAATGTAATCATCAAGGCCCTGTGGCAGCAGTGCTGTCAACCTCAGAGCATTACCACTTTAAATACATCCCTTGGCATGAAATGAAAATGTGACTGTGAATAATTCTGCTGTAAAAAAAAAGCAGACCAACCACCATTGTTAGGATCTGTATCTGTTATTTGTGGGCCAGATTCTCCTACAGGGGAAAAACGACGCAAGCGAAGATCTGGACTCCTCCCCACACCTATATTTAGCACCAGTTTCAAGAAAAACCAGCTCAAATCAGTCAGTTCGAACTCTGTGACTAGTTAAACCAGCCAGATGGCGAAGCCTGTATTTAGTGAATAATGGCTTACTGATGAGCGAAAGGTTGCGCTTGCTCCTAAGCTGTAGGACTCTGCCATTTATTCCACAATGTTTATTATGTTATAACTTCTGTTAAAGGGGGGGCTCTCTCCAGACTAACTCAGGGCAGGTGCTGTGTTGAGGGAGGCCCCTGTAGAGGACCTGGGGGCCTTTGCTATGCCACTGGTGGCAATGCATGCTTTTTAAGACCAAAAACGTTTTAAAAACTTTTTGCCAGTGTTTGTTACAATGGTGAGGGCCTTGCAACTCCCACAACAATAAAGTTTGACAAAAGCCATGTCAAAACAAGGTACGCATTGACGAAACCAAAGGACTCACAAAAATGTTGGATCAGTTGACTTTGCCAGTGCTTGTTTATTTTCATGTTTCCCATAAATGGTTACACTGATTTTCCATTACGAATATTTTTTGAAAATACTAACATGCATCAACACATTTTACCAAATGATGCATCCAAGAAATAGCAGCTAAAGTTTCACAGAAGCAAAACATTTTTTTTCCTACTTGCATTATTTTCAGAACATTTTATTTTAAAAGCAAAGAATCATCACTCTTGCTTACAAGCTTCTGCAGACATTTGTATCTAATTAGAGAGCATTCTGGGAGCATTATACTTAGCTTCATATTGTTAAACTTTTCAAATGTGTGTGCATTTTTTTTTTTTTTTTTTTTTTTTTTTTTTTACAGGAACCACTGCTAGTAGTGCAGTGTGACCGTAAAACATTTATTTACAGCGCTCACCCTAATAATGAAGGCTTTTCATGAATAAACCATAAATACAAGTTTGGACAGCATTAGCATATGGACACACATTACTTCAACTGCAGACCGTTCCCTAAAAGGGTTTGTGCTGCAGTGGGTTGGGCCTACTTGTTCAAAACTTGTTGCCCTTGGCCCCAAACAACATATCCCAGGCGTGGCGCACTCAGAATTCTGCATCCCTGATTAAAAATCATTTAGATAGCCCTGGCATTGTTCAGATTAAGCTAGGAGTTCTGGTATTCTTTTCTTTCAAGAGACATGGCTGCTGTGTAACTTTGACCTCACAGGATTGCCTTTATATGTATGTTCCAGTGTCAACTCAGCTACACTGATGGGGGCATGACAATTCACATAAAAGTTTGCATATGATACTGTGTGCATATAATCAACCTTTGCATTGAAAATGCTGATTCAGACGTATCTTCTGAAAACTGTAGATTCTCAAAACAGCTGAATGGAATAAATTCCTATTTTCTTCCGGTGTAAAGGGAACTGAAATTCTGGAAACTGATTTTATTCTATTCATCGCTGTAATTCAGGTGTCCAACTTTGATAAACTGATTTTATTGTTGGGCAACTTTAATGACTAGATTGATCATCTACAGAGTTCTCTCAAAGTTGTAAGGATGTTAGATGAGGATAAGCATATAAAAATGGTTTAGTTGTACAGATAATGATTCTAGGGTTAAGCTGTTTCTGAACACAATTGTGAGCATAATTCTCACCTCCAAAATGGTCAGTTTAAGAGCAATGCTCCTGCATCGGCCACAACACTCCCTAGTAAGAGATCATGTAAATTAGATTATTCTACTCTTGCTTTAAATATATTTTGATTCATATGAAGATTTCAGGCTATTTTATTGTGAAGAAAGTGACCATTTACCACATTTATATCTTATTAAGCGGCTTGCTGGTCTTCTCTAAAATGGAAACTACCCTAATTGAATTACCGGACTCGCATACGTTTCTTAAAAGTTCTACACACTATAAAATTGTTACATTTGATTGTAAACAAATCTCTGAGCTCAATGTTAACTGGCACAAAATTGCACATCATTACCAAGTTTTAAATCATAGTTTACTTGCAACTACTTAATCTTTCATGGCACAGCATCTTAATAAATGCATGTGTAATCATCTTTGGTATGACACCATATTCATACAACATAGACGACTGAGGAAGCTTTCAAATAACTTGAGGCATTAAGGCTTTGCGCCAAATAATTTATCTTTGGATTATTATTAAAAAAATAAAATTCCACATTTAAAAATGTAGTACAACATTAGAAACAAAATGTGAATTTAAAACTTTAGCCCTCAATGTTCAAAGCAGCAAAATTTGCTAATGGGAAATGTTGTTGGAATCTTATGTCTGGTGGACTACAAGTTAAAAGTAATAACTCTAACCTTAAGATTATTGGCAAGACCTGGACCACTTAATTGAGCGCTTTGAATAATCTCACATTGTTCACTTTGGACAAATTTTAGGGATTGACCTCACTTGACTGTTGCCAGCATTTCCAGCTGTTAAAACAAAGTGTCCAATGTCAAAGTACTTAATGGCTTGTCCATTAGCAGTTTAAAAAAGGATCAACTGTGATCGGCACAAGTTATGTCTACTCTATCCATTGATCATTTCAGTCGCTCTAAAGGGACTGAAAAGCGGAAATGGTCGTTTTCCTTGGGAATCCTTCAACTTGTGACTTTTGTATTCCTAGAACTATCATCTGCACTTCAAACACGGTCTACCAATGACCCCTTTCTAGCGTATTTTAGATCAGCTATTGTGTTGGATCAAAACTTGTCCAATACGCAAATGGGTTTCAGGAACGGTCTTAAAACAATGCCCCTTGGATGATCTTCCAGGTTTTTCCTAGGCCCCCATTACCTCAAGCTGCTGGTCCACTTTACTGAGCTTTTTATTGACTTTCATCCTATCACTCAATCACCCTTACAGCCCTAGCTTCTTTCATTTGGGGTTTTCTGATATCTATATTCCACTTTTGTGTTATTTGCATCTTCTCTCCCTTGAAAAAGTATTACACTGAATTAAGATTACAAATTATGAAAAATAAAATCAATTAACCACTTAATTTCTGCAATAATTTAAAATCTGTCTCTTCCGACTCTAATTATTGTATTATATAATAATCTTCTAGCGGTAAAAGATTAACTGGTAGCTGCATGTCACTGCAGCATCTCATGGTTCTGTGTGGTTACCATTGTAGCTCCCCATTATTGGAGCATGTTTCAGATCCATGTGCACCATTTGCACCAAACTTCATCACCATGCACTTTGAAGGGGTGCCCTGGAACTTGGTGTGAATCGGAGTGTTTAACAGCCTCATCGGGGATTTGAAGCTCTATCTAAAGGGTGCAGTAGAATACATTATGGTGATAGATATTTTAACCATTGTAAAATGATATGCCATGTAGAGAGCTGAAGCCTTGTTCAACTTGTTAACTGGCCGTAAGAACTGCCATGATAAAGTTGTGAGGTCCCCTAGGAGTGAAGTGGTAAATCAGTTGCACAATATGTACACTCTGGACTATTGTAAGAATTGATAATTTATGTAATAGATGAAAAAGTGAGAAATTAAACCTGTCAAATTGTTCTTGAAAGAGAAAATGTGTATGTAAAGAGGTATAGATGTCTAAATTTGGTTACAGATGAATGATTTACTTTAGGGTTTTTGCAGAGATATTGTAAACATGTTTTTGAAAAAAAAAAAAGGGAATTTAAAATAATAAAATAAAAAGATAATGGAAGCCACAAATTTCTAACTGGATCTGTGAAATATTCAAAAATAGACCGACAAATAGTTTTGAATAGTTTTATTGTGAATATGACCAGGAGAGGAATTCCACCCATTGGTAAACCCTCCAGTAAATTACCATTATGGAAGGATCTTGCTATGCAGGAGGTCCATTTTAGAAGCCATTTTTACTTTGGTTTGTAAAGGTTTGGGAACCAGGGCTGCTGTAAATTTGCACTTTTACAAATCCATTTGCACTTTTGAAGATGTACAATTGTGTAATATTTTACAGTGGGTATATCTGTGCCTCTAGACCTTTATTTTTTCTCCTTGTGGTTTATTCTTCCGGCTTGTTTCCTAATGTGTGCAGTTTGACACTTGTGGCTTAGTGTTTGTAAAGGTGAGTCTGTGCCTGTACTGAAGTTTGTTTCTAAGAGATCGTTAGAACACCCATTAGAGGTCAAATGTCTGGAGTTGCTCTCTTCTAGTTTTGTGTCTTTGAGTGTCTTGCCATCTGATCTTATTTAGAGTACTTCTTGTCTGTATCTGGAGTCTTCATGTCTAGAAGATGCCAGGAAGCGGGTTACTAGAAGGGACTAAGTGTATTTTGATCTCTACTAGTGTTGACTAATTCTGATTCTCTGCCTTTTCTACAGCCCCTTGAAATTCTCACCTTTTGAGGTCTTCAAGCCGAGTACAAGTCATGCAGAGCCAATGGAGACTACACAGCGGTTTGAGACAACGCCACCACTGGCCATCCAGAACCCAAAGGGGGTAAAGTCAAAGAAGGGTCGGCGGGGGAAGAAATAGAGATGATCCTATGGTGGGCAATGGAATGGATTTTCTTCGCCCTAGGCACACAAGGACTAAGCCAACCACTTGTAACTTACAAAACAAACTTCTCAGGAGGGGTATTGTGCACCTTCAGAGGCACAGAGGGTCAGGAAAAGACAAGCTGGAACACACTAGGAGAAAGAGACTCTGAAAGCACTCGATCCCTGCAGGCAATCAGTGGTGAGAAATGGACAACTGGACACGTACACCCAACCAATCATGGACAGCCAAAATACGTGAATTTCAGGAGATCTGCTATGGATGCCTGTGTTTTTTATTTTCATTACAGAGGCCTTGATGACGTTGCTGTGGTCGTGTGATTCATTGCATTCCTTATGTTGAGTTAGGAGGAATATTGAAAAGGGCAGTGATAATTCCTTTGAGTGGAAGGGGATAGTTATGTATATAATTTGGGCACCCAGCAGGCTGCATGGTCCAGGTATCATGCTATAGAGCACGAGGGCTTGGAATGGCATTTAGTGTGGAGGGTCGGTTTTAAGAGCCATTAGCACATCTGAAGGTATTTTAGACATTGGACTATACCTTTCCCCTGTGATACACATAGCTATAAGTAACAGTGCCATCTGTGACATATTTTAGCTGGCTCTGAAATTTTAGCCAAGGCACTTTGCATTCTGAACCTCTATATCAGATGCTTCTGACTGAAGGTATTGCTGCCAGCCAGAGGGTTTCTATTAACCCCTGAATTAATGTAAAGTTTTTGAAGTGAAACAGGCTGTGAAAGGGAAGCAGTGCTCTGTGAAAGTAGAGATTTTTTCTAAAACACAAGTCTCCTTCACAAGCGTGTCACTTCAGTGAGAGGTTCACTTTCCCTATTTAAAAATCTGTGATCCCATATTGCAAAAGGCCAGCGTGTGTCGCTTCGGAACGCCTCTTCAAAGCTCTTGGCAGATGCTTCTCCCATACCTCTAAGTTCTATAAATCATCATCAGAACTTGTCCAGGAGACTCCTGACCTTGTTCTTGTGGGAGCTGGTTTCAGATTGCAAGAAGGCCCTGGAGGTTGTATCAGCTGTGTTCATTGGAAGCATAAGGTATAGTTTAGACTCTACAACCTGAATCATGTTCTTCTGCTAGACGTGTTCCCTCTGGTTGTTGTGGCTCAAAGGTGCAGTGTGTTGCATCTGAGGAGCTTGAGTAACCTCCGTCTGTCTAAGATGCTTACTTCCAAAGCCCCATCAAGAAGACACATTGCAGTGCTTTAGATTCGCCATTGGAGGCGAGCAGTAGCAGTGCAGAGGCTTCCCCAGGGTTACAAAGGTCCTCTTTGTGATTGCATCCCACCTTCGCCCCAAGGGTTTAGTGTCTTCCCACACTTGGACCACTCACTGATAAGAGCTCAGTTTCCTACGGATATGGGAAGAACCCTTATATTGGTGTGTGATACTCATCAAAAAGATGTAGGTGGTTCCTTGTCAGTGACCTCTGTTCAGATGGGTTGTAATATAGTCCAAGGAAATCGTCATTTCAAAATATGTTGTATGCTTGGGGCCTGATTTAGATCTCAGCAAATGGAATACTCCGTCACAAACGTGACGAATAGCCCGTCCGACGTATTACGATCTCCATAGGATATAATGGGATCGTAATACGGCGGACAGGATATCCGTCACATTTGTGACAGACTATTCTCCTCCGCCTACATCTAAATCAGGCCCATTCTCTCCGTATTGCTTCAGTTTGAAAATCTCAAATGTCTACCCCAACACTCATTTATTTTACAAAGAGTGACTCCTCTCATATTGTTCAGTACCACCAGATACACTAAGTAATCAAAACTGCCCTCTTAAGGTCAGTGTGCTACCACTGTCTAGTGTGGCAGCCCAGAGTGCCCATGCTAGTACTATGTACTCCAAAGACTATGCTTTACCTTAAGAGTTCACCAGCGCCTGGACGTTAAGTTTGTGCAAGTCTTCAACAGCCCCAGTAGCCCACAACAGTCTTACTCATTGTCAGCCAGCTAGCCTAAGTGGACCAGGGCACTCCTTTATGAGTTCCAGGCTCCCTTCTCCGGGTGTCCACGACATATTAGTTTCTTTCCGTGTCTGGCTTCCTCAGTCATGGGATGGCCCGCATCTGTGTCAGACAGCCTCTGGCGGCAATGGAGGGCCGTTGGTGGGGCAAAAAAATCCAAACTAGTCTAAACCTAGAAGGAGAATTCATAAGGTGATACCTTTGCAGGAAAATGATGCATACACCAGTAACATTGTTACGAAGGAAAGTCTGCCTCACTTGAATTTAGGTTTAATGGTCAATGCAGCAGAGACGTTAAAAGGAGTTACAATGCATCAAACTTGCTACAATATATTTCCCTGTTCCCTAGTTTTTAAGCTGCTCTTGGTGTGGGTTTTAAGCTGCTCTTGGAGTGGGTGTGGGCAATTCAGGGACATTGACTCCATGTGGTTGAGTTTCCATCAAAACAACACAAGAATGCTTTCCTGTGTCAAGCACTCAGGGGTGTGTGAGATGATACCTCAGTGGAAGAGGATGAGATAATGATGTGGTATTTCATAACGATGAGAGGCAAGGTATCTGTATTACCGCCCCTAGTCATGGCAGAAGGTTTTAGCGCCTCCAGGGTGTAAAACAATGTGGTCAGTATGTGGTGGTCGATATCTGGGGACTTGATACTGACCTTTTCATGCCGGTGATGTTTCGCTCCCATTCTCGTTATCGTAAACTGAGAGAGTAAGTTGCTACCCAGAAGGGAATTTGTAGTCTTTGAGAATAAGTGGAAAAACCACAGTATATCGGTCCAAGAAGATGTCCTTAGTGAAAGAAAAAAAAGTCACTGATTAAGGTTTCTGAGTTGCCCTTCAGGGGTTTGTGCATGTGACATTTGAGGGCAGTTTTGGACAGTTTGGAAAGTATAAGATCTCCGAGGTGTTGTAACATGCATCCTGGAGAGTGATCTGATATGCCGCTCTCCTGCTCCCCGCTAAATGTGGGTCCCCCAGTGCATATTATGGTGTCGAAGGCTGAGACATTCAGGTGCGGAGTCCTCTTTGGTGCAACATCAGCATGAATTTTGCAACATTTAGGAGTGCAAATCATACATTTAAAATCGCATTTAAATAAAGAAATAGCATGTGTAAGAGTCATTTTTAAGTGAAAAATCAATATTTAGGTGCAAAATTGGCCTTGCTGCAACATCAGCAGGAGCGTAGAGACATTTTTAGATACAAAAAACATATAGCTACAAGCAGCTTGTAGGAGCAAACATCATGTTTAAGTGTGAACATCACCCCCCATGAGAAATTACAAGGAGTGTGTCAAACCTTGTAGGAGGAAAATGTGTGTTTAGGTGGAAACAAACTTGGCAGTGCAAAATCAGCAGCGGTAGAGCATCAGCGGGCGCACGGAACACAAATTCCCCTCCGTTGCAAGGCAAGGACTTTTCACTGTCCAAGCACTGTAGTGGGTGGCACCCTTAAGACGAGTGTGGACTAACACACCTAGTAGCAAGCAGCTAAGGGTAAGACTGAAATACTTCACTGGCCTGATTCAAAATGTAAGTGACGTGTCAGTAGCTGAAGAGGGCTGACCCATACAATCTAATGGCTGAAGGGGGTGGACACAAATCCCTTTTTGGGTGTGCGCTTTGATGTTGATAAAATGCGCTCTTGTGCAGGTTACAATTGTGCGTAGCCAAACCTGAAAATTTGTCTGGCGATTTCTTCTTCCAGCCATTCTTGCAATTCGTCCCTATGCAATGTTCTATCACTGTCCTAGGTAGGAAAGAATCCTGGGCTGCTTATAGAGAAAGCATTTAAACAATTGTGCCCAGTAGTCACTGTGGCTAGGACCGCAGGATACGAAGAGGTTGCTGATAGCAAATTAAGACTTGTATGGTACCTCAAAGGCCACTTTAATAGGATTTGTCAAGTAAGCAGAAGATTCTTGTACTCTAGGCTTTGATGGGACCTCAAAATGTGTGCCCTTGTTTTCTTGGAAGAACCTTCCTTGAATCTGCCTCCAGGACACGTATAGTCTGATATGAATACCTTCTTGGCCACTGAGCCCTTCAAGAGTGTAGGGATGAATGCTCAAATAAATGTTTACATACCTGAGTTGAAAGGCCCTCTCTGCTTTGTAACATGCTTCTGTAATGTATTTACTCATTTATTTTTAACATTGATTTTAAAATCAATGATCTTTTTTTTTTTTTTGCCGGAAGGCAAACTGTGATGCGTGGGGGAGGAGGTAAAGTTAGCTGTGGGGGTTGTACCCCAACTCTTCAACTGCACCCCCTGTGTGCACAGATTTCAGGTGAGCTTAAGACTGATCTATTCAGTGTTGAGGTTCCGTTCTGTCCTGGGACTGATGTAGACAATACTCAGCCAGGCCTTGGAACCCTAGGGTCCTTCTGCTAAGATTACTTCATTATTGCTCAGCATGACGTCCTGCTGGAAGTGAAGGTGGTCAGTGTCTGCAGGTGGACAGTCCCCTGCCTCAGTAGGCCACCTTGTGTACAGTTCAAAATACTTTAAACTCCATTGTCCCTTCTACTGGGAGCAACATGGGTACCTTCAAAGCAGGTTTTATAAGCTCATGGATCCTTTGCAAGATCTGAAAACTGTAGTGCTGTGACACTAATTTAAACATGGCTTCACCAGGGCTGCTGTCAGCATGGTTGTCTGTTCTGAGGATCACAAGGATTTATCAGAGAAGAATAAACCTGTAAATTAACATCCTTGGGGATTGCACAGTTTATTTTTTAGTTAAGAAGAGTATTCCAGGTTTCTTCAGTTCAGCACTATGGACGGTGGTGGCTAAAGGTTAAAGGGGTCCATTGAAGGGTAGTAGGCCACATTCTGCTCGCCACAGGACCTTTGGTCTCATCATACAGAAGATGTTCGTTCCATCCGTTGCCGTGTGACACTTGGGTATCTGGTGATGTTTGCCTGACCAAGTGGCCAGTAAACCACTAAAAGTGGATTTGGTTTGGGGAGCATACTTGTTGTAGGATCACCTGGCGCTGCTCAAGAAGCTGCTTGAAAGAGTTCAGAGGTATTGAAAGGTATTACTCCGGTGGCTCAATGCATGAAATTGCACAGGTTTTCATAGACACGGTATGGACTTGTTGGCACCGGTTCTGGAAGAAGACTCACATTATTCCAGGGTAGATCTGGACAGACCGTGAATTACATCAGTCTGTGATCCTTAGTGTGGTGGGCTGACGAGAGGTCCTGAAGAAATCAAGAGTTAATCTGTGATAACCAAGGTGGCACCTCTGCCCATTGCAGACCAAAACTCGCGTTGTTGCTCATGCAACAGGTAGTTCCGTTTTGTGTAGTTTAGAAAATTGTGTTTTAGTCTTGCTTTGCTTCAACTTACCAGGACAGGGAAAGTTGGAGATGGGGCATTAGTTACTCGGGATCTTTGGGTTGCCTGGTTCCTCCAAGGAGGTGTGGTGTTGGTGTAATTCTTGAACAGGGGCCCACAGAAGTGACCTGTTATTCAATGACCGAAAGGAATGCAAGTTTCTCAGAGGGCTATCGCGCTGTGGTGCTGGTGTACCAGGTACTTCTAGGAGTGTGGGTACACATCAGAATAATGAGACTGGTGCAAGCAGAAGTGCTAGAAGCTGGCATGTGCATGGCAAGTGACGTAGGAATGGGGAAGAGATGAGTGAGGAAGCTGAGGGCAAACCAAAAAAGGTTGATCTTGTAAGAGGTGTATACTGGAAAAGCTGACACGTAAAAAAAGAGGTGTGGGGAGCTGGCTGGGACACTGGTGTGTGGGGCCTGCAAGATGTGCACATCTCTAGTGCACTTGGCATGCCACGTGTCTGTTGCAGGGAGACTAAGGGCAACCATTACATGAGTTCCTAGTTTGATAATGTGTACCTCCCTTGATGAACAGTCTGTGGCAAGTGTTGGAGCAGGGATCAGCTTACCTCTGGAAAGGTCTGCCATTCAGCAGGACTGGTTCTGGTCAGTCTATTGTGTTCAGAAATGGTTCTGAGTGGAATGTTTACTGGAGCTAGAAACCAAACTGGATGAAACTCATGCGGTCTCAAATTATCTCTTATATTGTGGTGCGTAATTAATTTATAAGCCAATGTTTTTCGCACCTTTATGACAACTGTTTAGACACTAAGTCTTTGTTAGATATTTTACGATCCACTGTTGGGGAGGTTTCTATATTTGACACGATTACTCCTGGTAGTATCAATTTGTCTCACACTGGTTATGTCGAGCAGTATTGATGGCCTGATTTGATTGCAGTAGATTGTTTTCACAGACATCCGCATAACTATGTTGATCGTACACAGAGGAGACCCAAAATGGTGGTTCCCCCATTGCCATCTGTATGTCATTGCATGACGTTCTTTCATCATGGCGTTGCACCATTTACCAGGAAGTGCGCAGGAAAAGCAAATCAATTAAAACCTCAGCACCCTGTAACATTAGACGGTGAGGAATTCAGAGAAGTAAAGTAGTGATGATGGTTGCTTGATGAAGTAAGTCTGGCCTGGGGGAACTATGGGATAGACTACAGAACCATGGTAGCTGAGCTACAAATTCAGAACATTTGTCTCTCATTTTATAGAGGACCTACAGAGAATTATTTCCTTCTCAATAGCCAATGGGGCAATGTAGATTTTAGTATAGGGTGAGTGCTTCTCTCAACATATGGGGTGGAGTGACGTGTTGTGGTCACATTTTATCACGTGTATTTTGTAGATCACATTTTGCTGTACCTCACGGGTTATCGTTTAGACAATAATGTTTTATAAAACAAAGATAAATATGACCTATACTGTTTTCTTCTACATGTATTCTCTTATCTGCTCATGGAAAGCATTGAGTTGATTGTATGAGTGATGTGATTGGATGAAATAAGTGTGGCTTCATGCCCCAGTAGTTCCTATCAAAATGTTTCATTAGGGTTTTTACATCCTGATCAATCCACGGACCCACTGGGCACTTGTGGATCTGACCGAAATCTGTCGACGGATTTGAGATGTCGGGGTTAATCCACAAGGAATAATTTCATCCACAAGATTTTAACTACGTCATTAACTTATACCACTTAAAAATAGCAGGTTCTCCCAGTTCACTGGTCAAGGCCACACTGGTGATAGACCACCAGTGTGTGATCCAATGATGAACCCTCCTCCTTATTGGTTGCGGATCCTTAAATCAAAAGAAAGGCTTTTCCTTCCCCTCTTTTTGTTCCTTAAAATAATACCACAAAGTAATAGTTTCAGCAAAGTCCAGTAGCTTTTCTTGTGCAGTACTTTATCTGACAGTACCATGGTGTCTCTACGAATCCCCCACCTGTCTGTGATAGTACTGGGGTTTGTTTTCTCATCTCTAGTCTGTATCTTATAGTCCCATGTTTATTGCACTCACCCCTGGTCTGAAACTGATAGTACTGTGATTTCTGAGCTCATTCCTGACCTGACTCCAACAGTATGGTTTCCCTTCTCATCCCTGATCTGTCGCAGATAGTACCATCGTTTCTGGGTTCTTCCCGGGTTTTTTGTCTGACAGTACCATGGTTTCTCTTTTCGCCCCTGTCTGTCTCTGACAGTACCATGGTTTCTGTGCTTAGCCCTGCTCTGTCTATGGCAGTAAGGTGTTTTTTCTTCTCATGCCTGATCTGTGTCTGATGGTAATATAGGTTCTCTGGTCTGTTTCTGATAGTCCTGTGGTTCCTTTGCTCATCCTTGGCCTGTCTCTGGTACTTTGATCATCCATGGTATGTGTCTTATATTACTGTGTTTTGGCTGCTCATCCATGGTCTGTCTCCTGTACTTCTGTGATTTCTGTGCTCATGCCTGGCCAGGCACAGCCGCCTATTCAAGTGTAAGTAGGGCTGTGGCCAGCTGTGCTCTCCCATCCTGCCAGTGATGGCCCATCCAGGCATACCTAAGCTCCCTGTTGTGTGTGGCTATCTAGGAGGAATGCACAGTGCCCAGCTGTCAGCTACACCCAGTCATGTGTCCCAAAGGCAGGTTGCAGACACTAAATGGCTAAGGCAGGAAAATGCCAACTTTGTAAAAGTGCCATTTACAAAATCGTAATTTAAAATTCGACTTCACTGTGAGAGAGTTTTCATTGTAATTCCAAAGACACCTAACATTGAACTGTTTACCTATTTCTATTTGGAAATCACTGCTTATTAAATGTCATAAGGTAATTCCAATAGTATCCTACAGGAGAGATAGGCCTTGCAGTAGTGAAAAACAAATTTCAACGTTTTTCACTAACCGGACATACAATACTCGAAAGTACATGTCCAACTTTGTAAATACAGCGCACCATCCTCACTGGGCTGTACAGGGCCTAACCTAGAGGTGATTTGCGTATATTAATAAGCATTGGCAAAACCAATAGGTCTCACCTATGCAGGAGCCCGTTGGCTTTGCCAATATGTTTTAGCCATGTTGTTTCCCAGCATGGCTGCTGTTCAGCATGGCTAAAAGTTAGGGGCATAGAGGAGAATGGCGTGGAGTGACAAAGAGTGTCATGTATTGGAGTGGCATAGTGTTGAGTCACTTAGAGTGGCGTACACTGGAGTGGCATAGAGTAGAGTGGACAGGCTTACAGTGCATTGACATAGTGTTGCAACGTATAGTGGCATTGGGTGCCATTGGATATGATTTAAGCAGCATACAATGCAGTGTTGTAGAATGCAGTGGCGTAGATTAGAGTGGTGCATTGTGGTGTGGCCCAAGGTGGTGTGGACAGAATAGAGTGTCGTAGAGTAGAGGGGCGTGGAGTGGGGTAGAGCTGAGTGATGCTGTGGTGCAGAGTAGCGTCCAGTGGTGTAGAGTGCAGAGTAGACTTGAGTGGCATAGAGTGCAGTGGCATAAAGTGGTGTGGAGTAGAGTAGCATAGAGTGGTGCAGAGTAGAGTAAAGTGCCATAAAGTGCAGTGGTGTGTAGTGGAATAGTGCAGAATAGAGTAGTGTAGAGTTCAGTGGCAGAGTGAGCAGTGTTGCAGAGTAGTGCCTGAGTGCAGTGATGTAGGTTGGAATAGGGTACAGTGATGCACAGTAGAGTGCAACGGCATAAAGTACAGTGCAGTTGTGTACAGTGCATTGTCATAGAGTGCAGTGGCATATAGTGAAGTGGCGCAGAGGGGAGTACAGTAGCGTAGAGCAGTGGTTCCCAACTTTTTGACTCCTGAGGACCACCACTGAATCATTACTGGAAGCTGGGGACCCCAAGCAATTTGTACAAGTTAAATTTAAAACATTAAAACAGACATTTGAAAAAAATACACAGAAAAGTACACAACAAACAAATACTCAAATTACTAACGATATAATTCTTTTATATTAAAAAAAATATGCAAAAATCGAAAAAAATGTATTGGGAGGTTGCCGCTGCATCTCAGCAACTGTGAGACATTAGGTTGTTGGTTGACTGGGGAGTGAGCCCTGATCAAGCAACAGCCACAATCCCTTGCAGGGGGAACAACAAAAAGTCACTAAATTAACCTGTGCTTAACCCTTGGTAATTAGGCACAAAAAGCAGTCAGGATAAACTTAGGGGCAATGTGTTAAGTATTTATGCAGTATGCAAACAGCAACACAATGAAACCTCAACAATTGAGGAAATTGTAATAAATTATTTGACACCAAAACCATCAAAACCCAATTAATAAAACCGGAGATATTATTTTTAAAATTTTAAGGTTAAGGTTCAAAATAGCAAGTCCTCCGCTTTAGGAAAAGGCCACCTGGGTACCTTTAGCACCAGAACAATGGGTCCAAGAATGGGTGGAGATCTCTTGGAGGTGCAGGACTTACTCCGGATGCGTCCAGGTGCAGGTTTAGATGGTGGGAGCCTGTTATGTCCCTGTGGCTCAAAAGAGGAGACCAACTGAACTAGCCCTTTGAGTCATTTCTGGAGCCCTGGCTGTAGGCGGAGATGTA
This sequence comes from Pleurodeles waltl, assembly GCF_031143425.1. Classification (NCBI taxonomy): domain Eukaryota; kingdom Metazoa; phylum Chordata; class Amphibia; order Caudata; family Salamandridae; genus Pleurodeles; species Pleurodeles waltl. The sequence goes on along the minus strand of NC_090443.1, from coordinate 1,028,349,295 downwards.
GGACTCTGCAGCAGGTTGGTCTCTGAAGGTCCAAAGCAGGCTCCAGGCAGCAGAAGCAGTACTTCCAGGTGCAGCAGCAGACTGGTAGAGTGCACAGCAGGTCGCAACAGCAGGCAGACCTCTTAGAGTCCTTCTACAGGTCCAGTAGTGAACTGAGGAGCAGGTCTAAGAGTCACAATTTTATACTCTGGTGCCCCTGCCCCAAGAAGTTGGGAGAGGTTTCAAGAAGAGTCCTCTAAGTTCTTGGAATTCCCTGCTTACCCTGTCCTGGTTCCTGACTAGCTGCACTAACAATGCAAGGCTGTTAAGCCTCTTGTGTGGTGGCAGAGCCCAGCCTATTCAGTTGCAAGTGTGGCTGTGCTTAGCTCCGCACCCCCATCAAGTCAGTTACTGGCCCATTCAGGCTCTGCTAATCTCCCTATTGTGTGACTGTCGGTGAATACAGAAAATCCCAACTATCAGTTACACCCAGCCATGTGACTTTCAGAAAAGAGCACAATTATCTTATCTTTCGGAAACGGGTTAAGACCTGGCTGTTTCCTCGATAGCCTGCACCTTTCTCTTCACTGACATTGTTGCCTCTCCTTAGTTAGCCCTTCGATGCCCCCGGGCCGGAATGCACTCTACAAATACCCCCATACATACATACATACTTAAGGCAGGTTATAGTCACAGAGGTCTAAGGGCAGGAAAATGCCAACTTTTTCATAGTAACAGAAAAAGATGATGGAACTTTTCAAACAATCACCCCCAGTCACAGATCTGGATTTAATCCATTGTTTTGCTCACCATGCCACCCCAGTTTGGACCTAGCCATATGCAAATCAGTCTTGACCCTGTTCCTCATGGGAACAGTCCAGCCCGAACTGCCAGGACAGGTCCTTCCTGGACCGGAAACGAGCATCCTGGGACCGGTTTCAGGGTATCGCCCTTTATCAGTCAAGTTAGCTTGAATCCAGTGGCACAGTGAGCACTGGACCCACGTCTGGGCATACCCTTCCCACTTAGAGCAACTTTAACAACACAAAAACATGATGGACGGAGTGCTGAAACATTTCAAACACTCACCCTCCAGTCACTGATCTGGGTTTAATCCATTGTTCTTTTGCTCACCATGCTACCCCAGATTGGACCAAGCCATATGCAAATCAGTATTGACCCCGTTCCTCATGGGAACAGTCCATTGGTACCAAACATGAGATATCTACCTCCTCTGGTTTAGGAATTACAGTTTATTATTTTTATTAGGGAATCCCCAATGTTACTCTATGGGAGGGTTAGGCCTCTCAGGAGTGAGAAAACAAATTTAAGGACATGGAAAAATAAAAAGTGCATGTCCTTCCTTTTAAAGGCCTACTTTAGGGGTGACATTTATGTAATAAAAGGGGAGATTAAGGCTTGGCAAGGGGTTTTAAGTGCCAAGTCGACATGGCAGTGGGGCACTGCCTTCTGGCTGTAATGGCAGGCTGGGCCCAAGTTTTAAGGGGCTACTTAAGTGGGTGACACAATAAGTGTTGCAGGCCCACTACTAGTATTTCATTTACAGGCCCTGGGTATATGACACTCTACAAGGGAATTATATGTAAATTAAATATACTAATCAGGTGTATGCCAATCAGACCATGCTGAGGGGAGTGAGCACATGCACTTTAGCACTGGACAGAAGTGGCAAAGTGCACAGAGTCCTAAGGCCAGCAGAGCAGAAATTAAGACAAAATGGAGGCAAGCAGGCAAATAGTTTGGGGGGAAGACCACCCTAAGGCTGACCGGTCTAACAGCGACTAACTTTTCAGTGTTTGGTTTTATTTAGAAAAGCTGAATCCTTAGGTCAGATCTGCATTGCCCAAGCGATTTCTGTTTTCATTTTTTAGGTACATAAGATCCGAGAAAGCTTTTTCACATTAATATGTGGTGGGGAAAGGAAGTAAAACCATAGGGGCCTCATCTCTCCATAACCTCTCTGTCACATGTAATTCTTTTGTTTTATCACACCTCTCATACCAGTGTAAGGTGTCTGAGCACTTTACATGAGACTACAAGGTGTAGGATACACGTCATCTGCACTGGTATGCATTTTCTAAGAGTGCTGGCCTGGAGAAGCCCAAAATCAGGATTCAGAACAGAACACAGTGGTTAGCGGTGACTTTAATAATAAGAATGTATTTCTACGCAAGCAAACCTGTTTTTTAACAACATAAGGCTAATGAAAGACTGGGGAAAGAAACATAACTTTCTAATCTGTGACAAATGCAGTAACCCACTGTGCTGTGGAAATAAAATACTGTTCTTTGCATGATACACGCTCCTTGCAGCAGGCATATTAACCATCTGCGCTACCTTAGATGAGTCAAAACTGCCACTAGACAAAACTCTCATCTCTCTCCAGCAGGTACATTAATCACTAGAGTTATCTTGACCCTTATTTTCTCCCCAAAGCTGCTGGATGTACAAGGAACTTTTAAAACGGCTGCACAAATGAAGCAATAAATATAAACACATGCACGTGTTTCTGTCGAGAGACATGAGCTGGAGACGTGCCTTCCTGCCGGCCCAGGCCAGCGGACCCCCTAGGAATGTGTTACTGACCCCTGGGGGTCCGTGGACCACAGTTTGGGAACTGCTAGCGTATAGTGTAGTGGCGTACAGTAGATTGTTTCAGAGTAGATGAAGTGGCGTTGAGTGGAGTTGTGCAGGGTAAAGTGCAGTTGCACAGAGGGGCTTAGAGTGTAATGGCGTAGAGTAAAGTGGTACAGAGTGCAGTGGTGCAGAGTAGATTACAGGGGCATACAGTGGCGTAGAGTGCAGGAGCAAAGAGTTGAGTGTTACGGAGTAAAGTACATGAGTGTAGTGTTGCCGAATGGCGTGGAATCGCCTTGACTGGAGTGGGGTAGAATGCATTGGCATAGAATAGAGTGATGCAAGTTAGAGTAGAGAGGCGTTGCGCGAAGTGGCGTAGAATGCAGTGACGTAGAGGGGAGTTGTGCCACATCTTGGAGTGGTGTACAGCAGAGGTGGTGCAAAGCAGAGTGCAGTGGTGGGGAGTGGTGCAGAGTGGCGGGCGTAGAGTGGAGTATTCATGGTATGGTACTAATAAAACTGTGCAGTTAACAGACAAAAGTGTGGCAATTGCATCACCTAGTTTAATGATTTGTCTTGATCATATTAAAGTATTTGCGTGCAACACACCTCGGAAATAACAAAAAATGTGCTTCCTTTGTGCTTTCATAATTCTGATATATTCTGAAATACTTACGTAGTTTATTTAAATGTCGTGTGTTTGAAAAAAGAAAAAAAAAAAGCTCTTTCCTACACCCAGTATCCAGCAAGATTGTCACATAAATCCTCTTACTTTGAAGTCAGAGAAAGAAAAGTAAACGAGCACCCTTGGAAGACTGTGCCTGACATTTGAGCTCGGTCTTTGACTGCACAGCAAATGTGACGAGATAAGAACTAGATTGGCCTGTTAACAGAAAGCAAGTTCATGGAAGAGTACAGAAAACACATTGTAGGCAACGGAAGAGACCAACTGAACCCGGAAAGCCTAAAGCAAATTAAGCCAGCCAGTGGAAAGACAGAAAGTGTGAGTTACAACCCCTAAAGCCAATGGTAATTAATGATCGGAATGGATTCCTAGTTCAACTTTCTGAAGGTCCTCAAGTTGTCTTTAGTAAACCAGACAGCTGTGCTGTCTGGTAGGCTGTGACCTAAAAGGAAGGTTTAGGCCTGGTAAAAGGTTTATTTTAATGGCACTTTAAAACTGCACACACTGGCAGGCCTGAGACATGTTTAAAGTGCTTCTTGAGTGGTTGGCACAATAAGTGCTGCAGGCCCTTTAGTAGCATTTAATTTACAAGCTCTGGGAGCATGTAGTACCACTTTAATATTGGTTTAAAAGTAATATAAATGTGCCAATTGGGGATAGGGCAATGCTGCCGTATTTTTAGGCGTGAGCATCTGCAGTTTAGCCCTGGTCTGGTGTAGTAAAGTGTGCAGAGGTAAGGCCAACAATAACTAGATCACCAGGAAATGGACGACAACAATATTTTGGGGAAGACCAATGTAAGGCTGGCAGGTCTAACACCTATTCTGCCTCTTTTAGTACTGTGGTTTCTGAGCCCATTCCTTGTGTGTACCATGGTGTCATTGCTTTCCCTGGTCTGTGTCTGATAGCACTGTGATTGCTTTGCTCAATCCTGGTGTGTCTCATAGTATTATGGCTTCTTTGCTCATCTGTGGTCTGTCTGATAGTGTTGTGGCTTCTCTGCTCATCGCTGGTCTATCTCTGATAGTACTGGAGTTTCTATGCTCATCCCTGGACGGTTTCTGATAGTACTGTTTTCTAATGCCTGTTGTGTCTTTTATAGTACTGTGGTTTCTCTGCTCATCACTGGTCTGTCTCTGATAGTGCTGTGGTTTCTGTGCTTGTTTCTGGTCTATCTCGTACAGTACTGTGGTTTCTCTGCTCATCTCTGGTCTGCTCATTGTTGGTCTGCCTCTTATAGTACTGTGGCTTCTCTGCCTGGTCTGTCTCTGATAGTACTGTGGTTTATTTGCTCATCACTGGTATCTCAAATAGTACTGTGGCTTCTCTGCTCATCTCTAGTCTGTCTCTGATAGTAATGTGGTTTCTCTACTCATTGCTGGTCTGTCTCTAATAGTACTGTGGTTTCTCTGCTCATCCCTGGTCTATCTCTTGTAGTACCGGAGTTTCTCTGCTCATTGCTGGTCTGTCTCTTATATACTGTGATTTCTCTGCCTGTGCCTGGTCTGTCTCTTATAGTACTGTGGTTTCTCTGCCAGGTCTGTCTCTGATAGTAATGTGGGTTCTGTGTCTGGTCTGTCCCTGATAATACTGTGGTTTCTCTGCTCATCTCTGGTCTGTCTCTGATAGTGCTGGGGTTTCTCTACCTGTGCCTGGTCTGTCTCTGATAGCAGTGTGTTTTCTCTGCTCATCGCTGGTCTGTCTCTTATAGTACTGTGGTTTCTCTGCCTGGGCCTAGTCTGTTTCTATAATAATGTGGTTTCTCTGCTCATTCTTGATCTCTCTTTGACAGTACCTTGGTTTCTGTGCTCATTCCTGCTCTGACAGTGATTCTACTGTGGCCTCTGTGCTCATCCCTGGCCTGAGTCTAGCCTGCATTGAGTCTAAAGTGGCAAAAGTCTTAGCTTGTTTCTAGAGCGTCTGAGTTTAGAGGGTAAGAATTGGAAAGAAATTAGGTCTGGCCTTGTTTTAAGTCATTTGTTACAATTGCTTTTGCACACTTAGCTCTTTGGGTTCTGTTTGTTTGATTGATTACATCGTTTGTTCTGTTGTCACTGTACTTATTTATCATCTTTAGATGCTTTGCAGTTACTGGTGCTTACGCGATGTGGGGCTCATTGCTGTTGCATCTTTGTTTCCTGGTTGGGTGTCTTAGGTCAGTGGTTCCCAACCTGTGGTCCGGGGACCTCTGGGGGTCCATGAAGCCTCCTTAGAGGGTCCACGGCTGCTTAGAAAATGTAATATTAACACATTCAGTCCCCAGCTTTCAGTAATGACTCATTGGGGAGTCCCCAGATTCCAATAATAATTCAGTGGAGGTCCAGGGGTTCCAGTACTGATAAAGTGGGTGTCCACAGATGTCAAAAGGTTGGGAACCACTGTCTTAGATGATGAATGCTGTGACAAGATGATTGCTGGTGTTGGCTATTTGACTCCAAATTCCTCAAAGCCTCTCAGTTGCTAGTTCTTGAGCTGTAAAAGGCAGTGGATCCTTCACCTGGCAGTTCAGCAGAAGCCTGAAGATGGGGCGCTGAGGATGGAATTGGTTTACTATTTACCAGTTTCTAGTCTGGACTTGCTTCTTCCAGCCATGTCGAGTCCTGTGTGGCTCTCCCTGTCAGTATTTTCTCTGACGTCCAGTCTAAAAGTTGGGGTATGTCCATGGACAGGGAGAAATTATTTGGAAACCAGGTTACGCATGATTTTAAAAATTTATGGATTATTAATGGTCCACTACCTCTGAAACTATCTTGCACATGAAACATATATAGGTAAAGATGTATAGATCTAGAGATTTAAATATATCTAGATCATACAGGTCAATATTTCTGACCCTATAGAACAGAATCAATCTTTTGCTTTGCAGCCGTGCTATAGGAAACCTAGATGATTTGACTAGGCAGAGGTCAAATCAAGGAGAAGACAGCAGTTCAGCTTTTGGCTAGGGTTGCACTTGCAGCTCGAGAACCGTTTACATCATGTCATTCAATAGAGAGATCAGGTTTAAGATATTCCTTCTGATAATCTGTCCCCCAAATTGCTGTTCCTTCAAATGTGAAATTGATTAATCTTAAATTCAGAAGAATTCCTTCTCTGTCCTCTACCAAATACAGAAGGGTGAAGAATTTTTGGAAATATTGCAAGCGCTCCCTAGAAGAGGACCCTCAGGAAGACCAGAATGTACTCAAAGAGAGGGGCCTGAAGCAATTAGACCCGTGCTTCAGTGGATGCACATTCTAGGCAGGTCCGCTCAGCAAATCAAAATTTAGTAGTAGTCCCTAAATACCGGAAAACAAGATGGGGAGGCGAAGCCTTCTCTGTGGCGGCAGCTGAACTATGGAATTATTTTCCCTGGCATATCCTGTAGGACGAATCATCTCTCCTTTAGCAATGCTTTAAAAACCCGGCTCTTCACATTGTAACTTTTTTTGGGCGGAGCCTGCTATCTCGACCTCTGTCAAGCTTCCCTTTTTCTTCTGAGCTAGCCAGTCCTTTTTAGCATCTTGACACCCTTGTTAATTTGTGATCTCATATAAATCTCTCTCATATAAATCAATGTGAAGGAGGTTGCAGCAACACAGTGGTGGACCCTTAGGTTCTCCACAGCTCCATAACACAGAACTTCAGGATGGTGTCCTCAGCACAATTCCATAACAAAGATAATTTCAGGATGGAGTCTTCAGCACAATTCTATAACAAAGATAACTTCAGGATGGTGTCCTCAGCACAATTCTATAACAAAGAGAACTTCAGGATGGAGTCTTCAGCACTATTCCTGGTGGCACAGAGACTGGGTGGTGCCTCGGATAGAGAGGAAAAGCCAAGTTAAGTAATAGGTTTTCACTGGAGGGTGATTTTCTCTTCAGTCTTTGGCCTCACACCAGCAGCCCGGGTGCTATAAAGCCTTTATCTGGGTGCTGGGGCCATCAGTGTGTACTGGATGCCAGGAAGGTCGCAGGAATATCACTCCTGGAGCTCGTAACCTGCAGTTGTATTGTATTGAATTGTAATCGTATTTATATAGTGCTTACTACCCCTGACGAGGCGTCGAATAGCTTTTCTGCGAGTAGCACGCTACTCCGGAACCCAAAAGGAATTAGTGGTGGATTAGTATAGAGAAATATGAGTACAGTTTTAGTGTTATTATGAGTTAATTTGAGCCGCCGATATGTGAGTTTGTTAGTTGGATTGACTGGAGTAATGGAGGGGTGTAGGAGGCTGGACTGGCTTGTACTGAGTACCAAGGGGTACTTGCACCTTGCACCAGGCCCAGTTATCCCTTATTAGTGTATAGGGTGTCTAGCAGCTTAGGCTGATAGATAATGGTAGCTTAGCAGAGCAGCTTAGGCTGAACTAGGAGACGTGTGAAGCTACTACAGTACCACTTAGTGTCATATGCACAATATAAGAAAACACAATACACAGTTATACTAAAAATAAAGGTACTTTATTTTTATGACAATATGCCAAAGTATCTTAGAGTGTACCCTCAGTGAGAGGATAGGAAATATACACAAGATATATGTACACAATACCAAAAATATGCAGTATAGTCTTAGAAAACAGTGCAAACAATGTATAGTTACAATAGGATTGTAGGAGGCTGGACTGGCTTGTAGTGAGTACCAAGGGGTACTTGCACCTTGCACCAGGCCCAGTTATCCCTTATTAGTGTATAGGGTGTCTAGCAGCTTAGGCTGATAGATAATGGTAGCTTAGCAGAGCAGCTTAGGCTGAACTAGGAGACGTGTGAAGCTACTACAGTACCACTTAGTGTCATATGCACAATATCATAAGAAAACACAATACACAGTTATACTAAAAATAAAGGTACTTTATTTTTATGACAATATGCCAAAGTATCTTAGAGTGTACCCTCAGTGAGAGGATAGGAAATATACACAAGATATATATACACAATAGCAAAAATATGCAGTATAGTCTTAGAAAACAGTGCAAACAATGTATAGTTACAATAGGATGCAATGGGGAAACATAGGGATAGGGGCAACACAAACCATATACTCCAGAAGTGGAATGCGAACCACGAATGGACCCCAAACCTATGTGACCTTGTAAAGGGTCGCTGGGACTATTAGAAAATAGTGAGAGTTAGCAAAATAACCCTCCCCAAGACCCTGAAAAGTGAGTGCAAAGTGCACTAAAGTTCCCCTAAGGACAAAATAGTCGTGTTAGAGGGAAAATGCAAGGAAAACACAAATCAGCAATGCAACAACGATGGATTCCTGACTGAGGGTACCTGTGGAACAAGGGGACCAAGTCCAAAAGTCACAAGCAGCTCGGAGATGGGCAGATGCCCAAGAAATGCCAGCGGTTGGTGCAAAGAAGCTCTTACTAGGCTAAATAACTGTGAATACTGCAGGAACGACAAGGGCTAGAGACTTCCCCTTTGGAGGATGGATCCCCCACGCCTTGGAGAGTCGTGCAGAAGTGTTTTCCCGCCGGATGGACGCCAACAAGCCTTGCTACACGCAAATCGTGCGTTTGGCGTTTTTGGACGCTGCTGGGGCCCAGGAGGGACCAGGAGGTCGCAAATTGAACCTGCAGAGAGAGGGGACGTCGAGCAAGACAAAGAGCCCTCACTGAAGCAGGTAGCACCCGGAGAAGTGCCAGAAACAGGCACTACGAGGATGCGTGAAACGGTGCTCGCCGAAGTTGCACAAAGGAGTCCCACGTCGCCGGAGACCAACTTAGAAAGTCGTGCAATGCAGGTTAGAGTGCCGTGGACCCAGGCTTGGCTGTGCACGAAGGATTTCCGCCGGAAGTGCACAGGGGCCGGAGAAGCTTGCAAAGTCGCGGTTCCCAGCAATGCAGCCCAGCGAGGTGAGGCAAGGACTTACCTCCACCAAACTTGGGCTGAAGAGTCACTGGACTGTGGGGGTCACTTGGACGGTGTCGCTGGATTCGAGGGACCTCGCTCGTCGTGCTGAGAGGAGACCCAAGGGACCGGTAATGCAGCTTTTTGGTGCCTGCGGTTGCAGGGGGAAGATTCCGTCGACCCACGGGAGATTTCTTCGGAGCTTCTGGTGCAGAGAGGAGGCAGACTACCCCCACAGCATGCACAAGCAGGAAAACAGTCGAGAAGGCGGCAGGATCAGCGTTACAGAGTTGCAGTAGTCGTCTTTGCTACTATGTTGCAGGTTTGCAGGCTTCCAGCGCGGTCAGCGGTCGATTCCTTATCAGAAGGTGAAGAGGGAGATGCAGAGGAACTCGGCTGAGCTCATGCATTCGTTATCTAAAGTTTCCCCAGAGACAGAGACCCTAAATAGCCAGAAAAGAGGGTTTGGCTACCTAGGAGAGAGGAAAGGCTACTAACACCTGAAGGAGCCTATCAGCAGGAGTCTCTGACGTCACCTGGTGGCACTGGCCACTCAGAGCAGTCCAGTGTGCCAGCAGCACCTCTGTTTCCAAGATGGCAGAGGTCTGGAGCACACTGGAGGAGCTCTGGACAACTCCCAGGGGAGGTGCAGGTCAGGGGAGTGGTCACTCCCCTTTCCTTTGTCCAGTTTCGCGCCAGAGCAGGGGCTAAGGGGTCCCTGAACCGGTGTAGACTGGCTTATGCAGAATTGGGCACATCTGTGCCCAACAAAGCATTTCCAGAGGCTGGGGGAGGCTACTCCTCCCCTGCCTTCACACCATTTTCCAAAGGGAGAGGGTGTCACACCCTCTCTCAGAGGAAGTTCTTTGTTCTGCCATCCTGGGCCAGGCCTGGCTGGACCCCAGGAGGGCAGCTGCCTGTCTGAGGGGTTGGCAGCAGCAGCAGCTGCAGTGAAACCCCAGGAAGGGCAGTTTGGCAGTACCAGGGTCTGTGCTACAGACCACTGGGATCATGGGATTGTGCCAACAATGCCAGGATGGCATAGAGGGGGCAATTCCATGATCATAGACATGTTACATGGCCATATTCGGAGTTACCATGGTGAAGCTACATATAGGTAGTGACCTATATGTAGTGCACGCGTGTAATGGTGTCCCCGCACTCACAAAGTTCAGTGAATTGGCTCTGAACAATGTGGGGGCACCTTGGCTAGTGCCAGGGTGCCCTCACACTAAGTAACTTTGCACCTAACCTTTACCAGGTAAAGGTTAGACATATAGGTGACTTATAAGTTACTTAAGTGCAGTGTAAAATGGCTGTGAAATAACGTGGACGTTATTTCACTCAGGCTGCAGTGGCAGGCCTGTGTAAGAATTGTCAGAGCTCCCTATGGGTGGCAAAAGAAATGCTGCAGCCCATAGGGATCTCCTGGAACCCCAATACCCTGGGTACCTCAGTACCATATACTAGGGAATTATAAGGGTGTTCCAGTAAGCCAATGTAAATTGGTAAAATTGGTCACTAGCCTGTTAGTGACAATTTGAAAGTAATGAGAGAGCATAACCACTGAGGTTCTGGTTAGCAGAGCCTCAGTGAGACAGTTAGGCACCACACAGGGAACATATACATGCACACCTATGAGCACTGGGGCCCTGGGTTACCAGGGTCCCATTGACACATACATATAGGCCACAAACCTATGAGCACTGGGGTCCTGACCAGCAGGATCCCAGTGACACATAACAACCATACTGAAAACATAGTGTTTTCACTATGAGCACTGAGGCCTGGCTATCAGGATCCCAGTGAGACAGTGAAAACAGTGACAAACACCCTGACATACACTCACAAACAGGCCAAAAGTGGGGGTAACAAGGCTAGAAAGAGGCTACCTTCTCACACAACCCCCCCCCAAACGAAGGACAATAAGGCTAACCTTGGCCAGTTGAGACTTTATTGTCTAAGTGGTGATAAGTAGAGAGTAGCTCTGCAATAGACTGGTTACTCCCTTTATCATCCACTATATGGTTACTTCCCTGTGGGGATGTAAACCACCCTGTTTGAAGTTTTTTAGCTAAGCAACAATGTGAAGATGTATTTTCAGAGTTTCTATCAGTAAGTTTTAGTTTAGAGCAGTGGGAATTGTCCACTGAACCTATTTGTAGTGATGGAAATGCCAGACAGGGATGCTGTCTCAGAAAAGCCATAGCTGGGCAAAAACTTTGTCCATCTGGCTGGAAGAGAGAACAGGGATGCTGTTTCTCTTGAGTTGGAGCAGGGCAGGGATGCTGTCCTATCAGCTCCACACTAGGGCAGGGATGCTGTCCTAAGTGTTGTGAGGCAGTGCAGAGTTTCTGCACTAAAGTTTCTCTGGGAGGGTTGGAGGGATGCTCCATGTTAACTAAAATGGTGCTCTTTTTCTCACCAATGTTAGTTATCCCACAGAGAGGTACTTCTACCTCAGGGAGTCCAGCTTTGCCAGCTGATGATTCCCTTGGAACAGGTGCCACCCTAGGAGAGGTTTCTCCCACCACAGGAATAGTATCCTGAATGGTAGGGTGGTTAGGGGATACTGTGATACCCTTTTTACCTGTTGATGGAGAGGGATCCTGAGTTTTCAGGCCTTCTCTCCTTTGCTTTTTCATTTCACTTGAAATGAGAGGGAACAATTCCTCAGGGATGCCCAGCATGGCTGCATGGGCATAAAACTCTACATCAGCCCAACCTGAGGCCTCTAGGTCATTACCTAAGAGACAGTCTACAGGTAAGCTAGGTGATACCACCACCTGCTTAGGGCCAGTAACTCCACCCCAACTAAACTGAATTATAGCTAAGGGAAGAAACTTAGTGGAGTTATGGACATCAATAATCTTATACTGTTGTCCAATGATGTGTTGTTCAGGAGGCACTAGGTTTTCAGTCACCAAAGTGAAACTGGCACCTGTGTCCCTGTAGGCCAAGGCCTCAACACCATTTATTGAAACTGTCTGCCTGTACTTATCCATTGTAAGGGGACAAGCAGCCAGTGTGGCAAGGCCAATGCCACTAGGTGTGACAGAAACTGTCTTGGGACTGATTACATCAGTTTCCACTATGGACCCATAAGTGAACCCAACTACACCCTTTGCTTGACTGTTGCCAGCAGTCCCACCACTAGTACCACTACTGCTAGGGGCACTAGAGCTTGATGTATTAGTGGTGGTAGGCTCAGGGGGTTTACCTGGACAGGACTTATCCCCTGGCCTATGGCCTCTGTTTTTACACACAAAGCACCAAGGCTTTTTAATGTGTGCAGGTTGGGAAGAAGAGGAAGAATTTGTTTTATCCCCACCCTCTGAAGAGTGTTTAAGATTTGAAGTGGGATCTTTGGTTTTACCCTTATCCCCATGCTTATCTTGAGATTTTTCACCATCTTTCTTCTTATTGCCATCTTTGTCACCCCCTGTATGAACTTTTCTGTTCACCCTTGTTCTGACCCATTTGTCTGCCTTCTTTCCCAATTCTTGGGGAGAGGTCAGATCAGAGTCTACCAGGTACTGGTGCAACAAATCAGACACACAATTATTAAGTATATGCTCTCTCAGGATTGTGTTATACAGGCTTTCATAATCAGTAACTTTACTGCCATGTAACCACCCCTCCAAGGCCTTCACTGCCTGGTCAATGAAATCAACCCAGTCTTGTGAAGACTCCTTTTTGGTCTCTCTGAACTTTATCCTGTACTGTTCAGTGGTTAAGCCATAACCATCCAGGAGTGCATTCTTAAGAACTTGGAAATTATTAGCATCATTTTCTTTTACAGTAAGGAGCCTATCCCTACCTTTTCCAGTGAATGATAGCCATAGGATAGCAGCCCACTGCCTTTGAGGGACATCCTGTACAGCACAGGCCCTCTCAAGTGCAGCAAACCACTTGTTAATGTCATCCCCCTTCTTGTAAGGGGGAACTATCTTGTGCAGATTCCTGGAATCATGCTCTTTTGCAGGATGACTATGGGGAATACTGCTGCTGCCACCATGGGTATCTAAACCCAACTTCTGTCTTTCCTTCTCTAATTCTAAAGACTGTCTATCCAAATCCAGCTGTTGCTTCTTGAGCTTCAGTCTGGTTTGTTCCACTCTCAATCTATTGAGCTCCCTTTCTAACAATCTGTCATCAGGGTGGGTGGGAGGGACATTTCTAGATACAGAGGTATGATGGGAATGAACAGAAGGAGACCTGTCCCTTACCAAGGGCACCCTAACAGCTTGGCTACCAGCATAATGTGAGAGCACATCATCAGTATGATGTGATTCAACCTCTGTACCAACTACGCTAGACTGTCTAGTAATGGGCAGGCTGAGAAGTTTCTTTCCTGAACCTTTTCCTGGGGGAGTCCCTGGATCAGATTGAGAACCATTAGCTACTTTTTCTACAGATTGGGCACTTATGGCCTTATCCTGTACTCTAAGCATATTAATTAACAGTTCTAAGGAAGGATTCTTCCCTACACTCAAACCTCTCTCTATGCAGAGACTCCTTGCTCCTTTCCAGCTAAGGTGATCATATGCAAGTTTGGACAGTTCAACTTTTTGGCCTGTGCCAGACATTTTTAGAGAGAGTTAAAGTGATAGACAAAGAGAAAAAAGTTTTCAGAACTTTTTGGAAAGACAGAAAAAACTTTTTAAACTTTTAAGAACTTTTTGAAAGTTTAGAAGTACTTTTCAGCACTTAGAAAAGAGTGAAAAGAGGAAATGCAAATCTTTTTGGCTATGTGTATATACACTGACCTTGTTTTGTATATTTTTCTCTTATGAAAAGTACAATGACAAGAGTGGTAAGTAGTCTCAAAGCACTTATCCCACCACTGCACAACCAATGTAGGAGGCTGGACTGGCTTGTAGTGAGTACCAAGGGGTACTTGCACCTTGCACCAGGCCCAGTTATCCCTTATTAGTGTATAGGGTGTCTAGCAGCTTAGGCTGATAGATAATGGTAGCTTAGCAGAGCAGCTTAGGCTGAACTAGGAGACGTGTGAAGCTACTACAGTACCACTTAGTGTCATATGCACAATATCATAAGAAAACACAATACACAGTTATACTAAAAATAAAGGTACTTTATTTTTATGACAATATGCCAAAGTATCTTAGAGTGTACCCTCAGTGAGAGGATAGGAAATATACACAAGATATATATACACAATAGCAAAAATATGCAGTATAGTCTTAGAAAACAGTGCAAACAATGTATAGTTACAATAGGATGCAATGGGGAAACATAGGGATAGGGGCAACACAAACCATATACTCCAGAAGTGGAATGCGAACCACGAATGGACCCCAAACCTATGTGACCTTGTAGAGGGTCGCTGGGACTATTAGAAAATAGTGAGAGTTAGCAAAATAACCCTCCCCAAGACCCTGAAAAGTGAGTGCAAAGTGCACTAAAGTTCCCCTAAGGACAAAATAGTCGTGTTAGAGGGAAAATGCAAGGAAAACACAAATCAGCAATGCAACAACGATGGATTCCTGACTGAGGGTACCTGTGGAACAAGGGGACCAAGTCCAAAAGTCACAAGCAGCTCGGAGATGGGCAGATGCCCAAGAAATGCCAGCGGTTGGTGCAAAGAAGCTCTTACTAGGCTAAATAACTGTGAATACTGCAGGAACGACAAGGGCTAGAGACTTCCCCTTTGGAGGATGGATCCCCCACGCCTTGGAGAGTCGTGCAGAAGTGTTTTCCCGCCGGATGGACGCCAACAAGCCTTGCTACACGCAAATCGTGCGTTTGGCGTTTTTGGACGCTGCTGGGGCCCAGGAGGGACCAGGAGGTCGCAAATTGAACCTGCAGAGAGAGGGGACGTCGAGCAAGACAAAGAGCCCTCACTGAAGCAGGTAGCACCCGGAGAAGTGCCAGAAACAGGCACTACGAGGATGCGTGAAACGGTGCTCGCCGAAGTTGCACAAAGGAGTCCCACGTCGCCGGAGACCAACTTAGAAAGTCGTGCAATGCAGGTTAGAGTGCCGTGGACCCAGGCTTGGCTGTGCACGAAGGATTTCCGCCGGAAGTGCACAGGGGCCGGAGAAGCTTGCAAAGTCGCGGTTCCCAGCAATGCAGCCCAGCGAGGTGAGGCAAGGACTTACCTCCACCAAACTTGGGCTGAAGAGTCACTGGACTGTGGGGGTCACTTGGACGGTGTCGCTGGATTCGAGGGACCTCGCTCGTCGTGCTGAGAGGAGACCCAAGGGACCGGTAATGCAGCTTTTTGGTGCCTGCGGTTGCAGGGGGAAGATTCCGTCGACCCACGGGAGATTTCTTCGGAGCTTCTGGTGCAGAGAGGAGGCAGACTACCCCCACAGCATGCACAAGCAGGAAAACAGTCGAGAAGGCGGCAGGATCAGCGTTACAGAGTTGCAGTAGTCGTCTTTGCTACTATGTTGCAGGTTTGCAGGCTTCCAGCGCGGTCAGCGGTCGATTCCTTATCAGAAGGTGAAGAGGGAGATGCAGAGGAACTCGGCTGAGCTCATGCATTCGTTATCTAAAGTTTCCCCAGAGACAGAGACCCTAAATAGCCAGAAAAGAGGGTTTGGCTACCTAGGAGAGAGGAAAGGCTACTAACACCTGAAGGAGCCTATCAGCAGGAGTCTCTGACGTCACCTGGTGGCACTGGCCACTCAGAGCAGTCCAGTGTGCCAGCAGCACCTCTGTTTCCAAGATGGCAGAGGTCTGGAGCACACTGGAGGAGCTCTGGACACCTCCCAGGGGAGGTGCAGGTCAGGGGAGTGGTCACTCCCCTTTCCTTTGTCCAGTTTCGCGCCAGAGCAGGGGCTAAGGGGGTCCCTGAACCGGTGTAGACTGGCTTATGCAGAATTGGGCACATCTGTGCCCAACAAAGCATTTCCAGAGGCTGGGGGAGGCTACTCCTCCCCTGCCTTCACACCATTTTCCAAATGGAGAGGGTGTCACACCCTCTCTCAGAGGAAGTTCTTTGTTCTGCCATCCTGGGCCAGGCCTGGCTGGACCCCAGGAGGGCAGCTGCCTGTCTGAGGGGTTGGCAGCAGCAGCAGCTGCAGTGAAACCCCAGGAAGGGCAGTTTGGCAGTACCAGGGTCTGTGCTACAGACCACTGGGATCATGGGATTGTGCCAACAATGCCAGGATGGCATAGAGGGGGCAATTCCATGATCATAGACATGTTACATGGCCATATTCGGAGTTACCATGGTGAAGCTACATATAGGTAGTGACCTATATGTAGTGCACGCGTGTAATGGTGTCCCCGCACTCACAAAGTTCAGTGAATTGGCTCTGAACAATGTGGGGGCACCTTGGCTAGTGCCAGGGTGCCCTCACACTAAGTAACTTTGCACCTAACCTTTACCAGGTAAAGGTTAGACATATAGGTGACTTATAAGTTACTTAAGTGCAGTGTAAAATGGCTGTGAAATAACGTGGACGTTATTTCACTCAGGCTGCAGTGGCAGGCCTGTGTAAGAATTGTCAGAGCTCCCTATGGGTGGCAAAAGAAATGCTGCAGCCCATAGGGATCTCCTGGAACCCCAATACCCTGGGTACCTCAGTACCATATACTAGGGAATTATAAGGGTGTTCCAGTAAGCCAATGTAAATTGGTAAAATTGGTCACTAGCCTGTTAGTGACAATTTGAAAGTAATGAGAGAGCATAACCACTGAGGTTCTGGTTAGCAGAGCCTCAGTGAGACAGTTAGGCACCACACAGGGAACATATACATGCACACCTATGAGCACTGGGGCCCTGGGTTACCAGGGTCCCAGTGACACATACATATAGGCCACAAACCTATGAGCACTGGGGTCCTGACCAGCAGGATCCCAGTGACACATAACAACCATACTGAAAACATAGTGTTTTCACTATGAGCACTGAGGCCTGGCTATCAGGATCCCAGTGAGACAGTGAAAACAGTGACAAACACCCTGACATACACTCACAAACAGGCCAAAAGTGGGGGTAACAAGGCTAGAAAGAGGCTACCTTCTCACAAGGATGCAATGGGGAAACATAGGGATAGGGGCAACACAAACCATATACTCCAAAAGTGGAATGCGAACCATGAATGGACCCCAAACCTATGTGACCTTGTAGAGGGTCGCTGGGACTATTAGAAAATAGTGAGAGTTAGAAAATTAGCCCTCCCCAAGACCCTGAAAAGTGAGTGCAAAGTGCACTAAAGTTCCCCTAAGGGCAAAGAAGTCGTGATAGAGGAATAATGCAGGAAAGACACAAACCAACAATGCAACAACTGTGGATTTCCAATCTAGGGTACCTGTGGAACAAGGGGACCAAGTCCAAAAGTCACAAGCAAGTCGGAGATGGGCAGATGCCCAGGAAATGCCAGCTGCGGGTGCAAAGAAGCTTCTACTGGACAGAAGAAGCTGAGGTTTCTGCAGGAACGAAAAGGGCTAGAGACTTCCCCTTTGGTGGACGGATCCCTCTCGCCGTGGAGAGTCGTGCAGAAGTGTTTTCCCGCCGAAAGAACGCCAACAAGCCTTGCTAGCTGCAAATCATGCGGTTAGCGTTTTTGGATGCTGCTGTGGCCCAGGAGGGACCAGGAGGTCGCAAATTGGACCAGGAGGTAGAGGGGACGTCGAGCAAGACAAGGAGCCCTCTTAGCAGCAGGTAGCACCCGGAGAAGTGCCAGACACAGGCACTACGAGGATGCGTGAAACGGTGCTCACCCAAAGTCGCACAAAGAAGTCCCACGTCGCCGGAGAACAACTTAGGAGGTCGTGCAATGCAGGTTAGAGTGCTGTGGACCCAGGCTGGACTGTGCACAAAGGATTTCCGCCGGAAGTGCACGGAGGCCGGAGTAGCTGCAAAAGTCGCGGTTCCCAGCAATGCAGTCTAGCGAGGTGAGGCAAGGACTTACCTCCACCAAACTTGGACTGAAGAGTCACTGGACTGTGGGGGTCACTTGGACAGAGTTGCTGGATTCGAGGGACCTCACTCGTCGTGCTGAGAGGAGACCCAAGGGACCGGTAATGCAGCTTTTTGGTGCCTGCGGTTGCAGGGGGAAGATTCCGTCGACCCACAGGAGATTTCTTCGGAGCTTCTAGTGCAGAGAGGAGGCAGACTACCCCCACAGCATGCACCACCAGGAAAACAGTTGAGAAGGCGGCAGGATCAGCGTTACAGAGTTGCAGTAATCGTCTTTGCTACTATGTTGCAGGTTTGCAGGCTTCCAGCGCGGTCAGCAGTCGATTCCTTGGCAGAAGGTGAAGAGAGAGATGCAGAGGAACTCTGATGAGCTCTTGCACTCGTTATCTAAAGTTTCCCCAGAGACAGAGACCCTAAATAGCCAGAAAAGAGGGTTTGGCTACCTAGGAGAGAGGATAGGCTACTAACACCTGAAGGAGCCTATCAGAAGGAGTCTCTGACGTCACCTGGTGGCACTGGCCACTCAGAGCAGTCCAGTGTGCCAGCAGCACCTCTGTTTCCAAGATGGCAGAGGTCTGGAGCACACTGGAGGAGCTCTGGGCACCTCCCAGGGGAGGTACAGGTCAGGGGAGTGGTCACTCCCCTTTCCTTTGTCCAGTTTTGCGCCAGAGCAGGGCTAAGGGGTCCCCTGAACCGGTGTAGACTGGCTTATGCAGAATTGGGCACATCTGTGCCCAACAAAGCATTTCCAGAGGCTGGGGGAGGCTACTCCTCCCCTGCCTTCACACCATTTTCCAAAGGGAGAGGGTGTAACACCCTCTCTCAGAGGAAGTCCTTTGTTCTGCCATCCTGGGCCAGGCCTGGCTGGACCCCAGGAGGGCAGATGCCTGTCTGAGGGGTTGGCAGCAGCAGCAGCTGCAGTGAAACCCCAGGAAGGGCAGTTTGGCAGTACCAGGGTCTGTGCTACAGACCACTGGGATCATGGGGTTGTGCCAACTATGCCAGGATGGCATAGAGGGGGCAATTCCATGATCATAGACATGTTACATGGCCATATTCGGAGTTACCATTGTGAAGCTACATATAGGTAGTGACCTATATGTAGTGCACGCGTGTAATGGTGTCCCCGCACTCACAAAGTTCAGGGAATTGGCTCTGAACAATGTGGGGGCACCTTGGCTAGTGCCAGGGTGCCCTCACACTAAGTAACTTTGCACCTAACCTTTACCAGGTAAAGGTTAGACATATAGGTGACTTATAAGTTACTTAAGTGCAGTGTAAAACGGCTGTGAAATAACGTGGACGTTATTTCACTCAGGCTGCAGTGGCAGGCCTGTGTAAGAATTGTCAGAGCTCCCTATGGGTGGCAAAAGAAATGCTGCAGCCCATAGGGATCTCCTGGAACCCCAATACCCTGGGTACCTCAGTACCATATACTAGGGATTTATAAGGGTGTTCCAGTAAGCCAATGTAAATTGGTAAAATTAGTCACTAGCCTGTTAGTGACAATTTGGAAAGAAATGAGAGAGCATAACCACTGAGGTTCTGATTAGCAGAGCCTCAGTGAGAAAGTTAGTCACTACACAGGTAACACCCCATCAGGCACACTTATGAGCACTGGGGCCCTGGTGAACAGGGTCCCAGTGACACATACAACTAAAACAACATATATACAGTGAAAAATGGGGGTAACATGCCAGGCAAGATGGTACTTTCCTACAAGGGGTGGAGGAGGGAAGAATCCAGAAGTGTTAATTGGGAGTTTATGGTAATAGGATTTAGGCTTGGGATGAGTAAAGCAGGGATAGAGGAGGGAAGAGTCTGTGGTAAGGGTTAGGGAGATCATAGTAGCAGGGTGAGATAAATCAGGGAGAATTTAGTAGGGTTGTTTGGGAGATCATGGTAGTAAACCGAGGTTTGGGTGAGTTAGATGTAGAAGAGGAGGGAGAGCTTAGGCAGGGTTATTTAGGAGATGAAAGTAGTAGAATGGATTTGGGATGAGTCAGAGTGGGAATGGAGGATAGATTGATAGAGACATGACATATAGTGATGGGTAGACAAAGTGTGATATAAAATGAAAGCAGGGATTCATAAGTATTTAGTATAACAAGGTATCTAGGAGTTATGCAATGACCTATGAACATGTTAAGCATAGAATAATATACACACACACACCCACACACATATATATATATATATATATATATATATATATATATATATATATATATATATATATATATACACACACACACACACATGCATATACATATTTAAACCATGGGTAAATATACATTAAACAGGTTTAAAGAGTACGTGTGTAGTTTATTATTATGACATAGTAGCGATGCATATTTTCTAAAGAACTATGTATAACTAGAATATACACATGATCAGATAAAAAACATTTATCAACATAGGCATATGCAGTCCAGAGCTGTTTGAAAATTGAGGTTATGAAGGAAAGAGCCAACTCTTGAGTAGTTTTCTGAAGCAAGATAGTTATCTGTGGCTCTTATAGTTGGGGGTAATGAATTCCATAGTTTGGCTGCTTGAACGGAGAAGGATGTACCACCTGTAGTGTTTTTCTTGTATGGTGGTGTTCTAAGGCTGGGTCCCAATCTTGAGCGGAGGCTTCTTTGTTGAATGTATTTTTGTTATTTTGTTTCTGATAAAAAGCGGTCCTGTTCCATGTATAGCTTTGTGGGGGATAAAAAGCAGCTTGAAGGTACATCTTCTGGCAACGGGTAACCAGTGTAGTGCTTGCAAGGCAGGGGAGATGTGGGCTTGTGGCTTTACATGTAATAGTAGCCTGGCTGCAGAGTTCGGAATATGTTGTAGTTTTTTTTATAATAGATAGAGATGATCCATGGTAGAGACCATTGGCATAATCCAGTTTGGATAATATAAGCGAGATAGTAGCCTGCACCTTTTGTGGAAATCCGAGGTGGGAGAAGATGCGTTGTAGAGTCTTGAAGGTAATGAAGCTTGGTCATGATAGTTTGTCTGTAGGAAAATGGCTCCCTGTTGCAGTTACCCCCCACTTTTTGCCTGATATTGATGCTGACTTGACTGAGAAGTGTGCTGGGACTCTGCTAACCAGGCCCCAGCACCAGTGTTCTTTCACTTAAAAATGTACCGTTGTTTCCACAATTGGCACATCCCTAGCACACAGATAAGTCCCTTGTAAAAGGTACTAGTGGTACCAAGGGCCCTGTGACCAAGGAAGGTCCCTAAGGGCTGCAGCATGTGTTGTGCTGCCCTAAGGGACCCCTCACCTAACACAGGCACATTGCAGATTGTGTGTGTTGGTGAGGAGAAAAAGGGAAAATGGACATGGCATCCCCCTCAGGATGCCATGCACACACAATACTGCCTGTGGCATAGGTAAGTCACCCCTTTAGCAGGCCTTACAGCCCTAAGGCAGGGTGCACTATACCACAGTTGAGGGAATAGCTGCATGAGCAATATGCCCCTACAGTGTCTAAGTCCATTCTTAGACATTGTAAGTACAGTGTGGCCATATTAAGTATATGGTCTGGGAGTTTGTCAAAGCGAACTCCACAGCCCCATAATGGCTACACTGAATACTGGGAAGTTTGGTATCAAACTTCTCAGAATAATAAACCCACACTGATGCCAGTGTTGGATTCATTACAAAATGCACACAGAGGGCATCTTAGAAGATGCCACTTGTAATTTACCAAATCCTTCAGTGCAGGACTGACTGGTCAATGCCAGCCTGCCACTGAGACGAGTTTCTGCCCCCCCTGGGGTGGAAGCCTTTGTGCTGTCTGAGGACAGAAACAAAGCCTGCACTGGGTGGAGGTGCTTAACACCTCCCCCTGTAGGAACTGTAACACCTGGTGGTGAACCTCAAAGGCTCATGCCTTTTGTTACAGCACCCCAGGGCATTCCAGCTAGTGGAGATGCCCACCTCTCTGGACACAGCCCCCACTTTTGGCGGCAAGTCCAGAGGAGATAATGAGAAAAACAAGGAGGAGTCACCCACCAGCCAGGACAGCCCCTAAGGTGTCCTGAGCTGAGGTTACCCCTGCCTTTAGAAATCCTCTATCTTGAGATTGGAGGATTCCCCCTATAGGATAAGGGCTGTGCCCCTCTTCCCTCAGGGAGGAGGCACAAAGAGGGTGTAGCCACCCTCTAGGACAATAGCCATTGGCTACTGCCATCCTAACCTAAACACCCCCCTAAATTTAGTATTTAGGGGCACCCCAGAACCCAGGAAATCAGATTCCTGCAACCTGAACCAAGAAGGAGGACTGCTGACCTGAAAGCCCTGCAGAGACAACGGAGACGACAACTGCTTTGGCCCCAGCCCTACTGGCCTGTCTCCTGACTCAAAGAAAACTGCAACAGCGACGCATCCGACAGTGACCAGCGACCTCTGAAGCCTCAAAGGACTTCCCTGACCCAAAGGACCAAGAAACTCCTGTGAGCAGCGGCTCTGCTCTGCTCAACAACAGAAACAACTATTGCAACTTTCTTGCAACTTTTAAAGAACTCTCACTTCCTGCCAGAAGCGTGAGACTTCACCCTTTGCACCTGACGCCCCCGGCTCGAGCTCCAGAGAACCAACACTACAGGGAGGACTCCCAGGCGACTGCGACCTCATGAGTAGCCCGAGATGACCCCCCAGGACCCTCACAGCGATGCATGCAGAAAGAATCCAGAGGCTCCCCCTGACCGCGACTGCCTGTAACAAAGAACCTGACGTCTGGACCAAGCAATGCACCCGCAGCCCCCAGGACCAGAAAGAACCGAACCTCAGTGCAGGAGTGACCCTCAGGCGACCCTCTTCCTAGACCAGTCGTGACTGGCCCGAGAAGCCCCCCGTGCCCTGCCTGCACTGCTAGTGACCCCCGGGTCCCTCCATTGAATCCAATACAAAATCCGACGCCTGCTTTGCACACTGCACCCTGCCGCCCCTGTGCTGCTAAGGGTGTGTTTTGTGTGCCTACTTGTGGCCCGCCAGTGCTCTACAAAACCCCCCTGGTCTGTCCTCCGAGGGCGCGAGTACTTACCTGCTGGCAGACTGGAACCGGGGCACCGCTGTTCTTCATAGACGCCGGGGTGTTTTGGGATCCTCTTTGACGTCTGCACCTGACCAGTCTGTGCTGCTGGTGTGGTATCTTTGGGGTTGCCTTGAACTCCCAGCGGTGGGCTGCCTATGCCCAGGAACTTAGACTTGTAAGTGTTTTACTTACCTGATAAACTAACCATTACTTACCTCCCCCAGGAACTGTTGATTTTTGCAGTGTCCACTTTTAAAATAGCTTATTGCCATTTTAACTAAAACTGTGTATGCTATTGCTCTAGTTCAAAGTTCCTAACTTACCTGTGTGGAGTACCTTGCATTTTATGTATTTACTTCAAATCTTGAACTTGTGGTTCTAAAAATAAAGAAAATATATTTTTCTATATAAAAACTATTGGCCTGGAGTTAAGTCTTTGAGTGTGTGTTCCTCATTTATTGCCTGTGTGTGTACAACAAATGCTTACCACTACCCTCTGATAAGCCTACTGCTCGACCACACTACCACAAAATAGAGCATTCGAATTTTCAAATTTTGCCACCATCTTACCTCTAAGGGGAACCCTTGGACTCTCTGCACACTATCTCTCACTTTGAGATAGTACATACATAGCCAACTTCCTACATTGTCCACTTGGGCATTCATAGTTAACTTGGAGTCCATAGTGATTCCAAGGTTTTTAACTTCCTTGGATAATTGAGGAGGTGGTCCGGGATCGTCAGGCCAGGCGCACAGTGGGTCATAATAACTTTTCCAGTCACCACATATGAGTATTTCTGTTTTGGAGGCATTTAGTTTGAGATGGCTCCAAGTCATCCACTGATCAACAGCTCTGAGGCAACTGAAGATTTCTGACTTTTCAAAGTTTTTGGGACATTCTAGTTTAAGTAGTATTTCTGTGTCATCTGCATAGTTGTAGCCTGTGAGATGAAAATCATTGATCATTTCTGGTAATGATATCATGTAGATGTTGAAAAGCAAAGGTGAGATGAAGATGATTGATCCTTGGGGGACCTCTGCTTTTGTGAGGTAGGGTTTGGACGAGAAGGGGGGGGCGAATAGATGAAATTAGTTATTTTTTTGCAGGTAGGATGTAATCCAGTCGAGAGCAGTCCCTTTTATTCCGGCTTCATGGAGTCTTTGAATTAGGGTGTCATGGTCAACCGTATCAAAGGCAGCCGAGAGGTCCAAGAGAAGTAGTGCAGAAACTCTATTGCGGTCGACTGTGTTTTTAAGATGATCCCAGATTGCTATGAGTGCCGATTCAGTGCCTCTTCCTGGGCGGAATCCAGTTTGGAAGTCTGAAAGTATAGAATTGTGTTCTATGAATTGTGACATCTGGGCGCATGCTGCTCTTTCTATCAGTTTGCCCGGGAAAGGTCCATTTGTGATTGGTCTGTAGTTGTTGAGGGCTTGCGGGTCTAGGTTTGTTTTCTTTAATAATAGTCGGATGTATGCCTTTTTCAGATCTACAGGCGAAGTTCCTGTAGTTAAAGAGTTGTTGATGATTCATCTTACAGGTGTAGCAGCAGAAGTAGATAAAAGAATGTTCTTGAAGATGTGTGGTGGGCAAGGGTCAGAAGGGCAACCGGAAGGCCTGCTTGCTTTGACCAAATCCATAAATTCACCTTGTGATATTTGTTTGAAGGCCTGCAGAGGCTGGTTTGGTTTACTCGTAAAGGGTAATTTAGGAAAGGGGTTTCTCTGCGATTGTCTTCCCTGGGCGAATAGTTAAGTAGACTTAAAGGTAATCTTCATAGATTAAATTAAAAAGAAGGCTGCATTGTTGGGCGTGTGGGGCCAAAGCTTTGAACCTGGATCTTAGACCAGGCCTGGCGCGCATAGATGAGAGCTATGCATGGAAGAGCGCGCAGTTAAAGATGGGTTACGCGCAGAGAGGAGAGGCGCAGACATTACTTGTGCAGTACGTGTTACTTGGAGACATGTGACGCTGTTATATTGCGCTTTCACCATAGTGTAGGAAAGTTAGTATACTGGGCAGGATTTTTTTTTTTTTTTTCCTTCTTCATTAGCTACATTTTTTTCAGGTGACTTTTGGCCTGGTTTAAACCCTTTCTCTGAAAAGAATATTGACCATTTCGAGGCAGTGGAAGGGTCAGGAGATGGTATTTATATAGCTAATTCTTTTTTAAACATTGTACCTCTATTTGCTTTAAAATGGTTTACAAATCTTTCAGACATTAAATACAAGATTTGATGTTCACTCTTTTTTATTCTTTGCTCAATTGAAAGTTTCAAGTGGGGAGACAATGACAGAGCTGGCAGCTTACCCGCATTTAGATGTTTACAACGCACATTTCCATTAATCATTATGATTACCAAGTCGCTGGTGTCTGGGTGTCGATGGGCCTGATGTAGAACTTGGCAGCCAAGTTACTCTGTCAGAATAGTGCTGGATCTCCTGTCAGCAGAAATCTATTTCTTTATTTATAAATAAGTGTGTGGTGCCCAAAGCTCTCCACTGAACACACGGCTGCTGAAATTAAATGTGTGAGCACGGAATACTGAGGCGGTGTAATCCTGAAGCCATCTGGGGCCTCTGTAATCCATTTACAGCCACTCCCTGCCTCTTCAGCTCACTCTAGCAGCTTTCTGCTTTCTCACTTTGTGACGATTTTCGTTTTTCTCTTCCTCAGTCTTTCCCATGTGTGTCTTTTGCTCGCAGTAAATGCTTGCGGCAGAAAAATAAATGCCGGTGTCCCACACTGAAAAACACCCGCTCAAATTAAGCATTTTGGGAGGAGGGGCATCCGTTACTCCCCTGGGGCTGGGCTGCGCCAGAAGCAATGAGCTTCTAGGTAACCGTTTCTTCTCAATACGTGGAAAACCAAAATATAATATTAAAATATAAAAATTAAAAAATCTCTCCACTGTGTCTCGTGCGCCAACAGCGCCACCTGCTGTCTGGTTGACAGACCAACATGACAATGACAACGGCAGCTGTTCAGTAAAATGAAAGTGGAATGGAAACGAGGACATGAGATGTTTTAAAATGCAGGACAGGAATACTACAGGTGTTATTTCATCTCAAGAAATAATATTAAACAAAACCTAACTACAAACAACTAAAACCAAAAGAAATAAGCAATTTATCGATTAAAAAGAAGGAACAATTTATGTGTGTGTATATTAATATGCAGATTCACGAAGTGTAATATGGTATTTACTAGCATCGATGAGTGTGGCGCGGGACCATGACTCAAGGGAGGCGAATGCCCTCTCCTCTTTGTACAAAGGTATAAAATAGTCTATTACACGCTGTGCATCTGCATGTGTGGTTTGTGATGTGGCATGTTTCCTGTGTGTTTGCTATAAAGTAAATATATAGTCAGTTTACGTCAAGGTGGCAGAAGGAATGTTAGTTACCTAGAAGTAATCTTTATTCACATGGGGGAGGCAGGAGTTTCGGACTGTGATGAGGAGGGACTAGACGTCAGAGTGGTGAAGATTAACTAGTCATTAACTAGGGTGTGTCTTCCTCTTCCCAGTCCTTACTGGGGAGGGTGTAGCGAGCGGTAATATACTCAGGAGACATAATTACAGTCCGCTTTATTAACCATCTTCTTTTTTTACCAAGTTATTAACATCCCAGTTATTCAGGAGCTGAAGAGCAATCATCTTCTCCCAATGCCTTCCCAGGGTGGTTACCATGTGGAGCCTCTGATGCTTTACAGATGTGCGAGGGGGAGAGCAGGGCACCCCATACATACATCTGTCAAGGAAGCTCCCTCAGCACTCCCCCCCCCTCCTGTGGTGCACCTAGCCTGGATGGGGAGAGGGAGATGAACATTAGCCTCAGGTTTGCTCCTGAAATAGCTTCCCTGAGCCATCTGCTCAAAGTGCCTGTTGCTGCCTTTCTGACCTTAATAGATGGAAACAAAAATAGCAAATTTTGAATTAGAAAACTCTGTACTCATCTGGTCTCCATTGCTATAGTGATAATGCTCTGTGGAGACCCAAGGACATATCACTTCTGGAGCACGGACACGGGGGCTTCCAAGGCTCAGGTAAGTTACAAAAATGAAAAAAAAAAAAAACAATCTAGGGCGCGGTTCCCTCAAGACAAGTCCATGGAGTCTCTCCTGCTGATGTTGTAAGACAGGAAAAACCCAGGAAGTAGAGAAGGGGAGGCGCCCTTTCCTAGAAGAAGGTGGTAGGACTCTTTTGTGGCATAAAGAAAGGAATTCAGTTTATGAATATTGGTTTTACACAATAAATGTGGGCAACACTGTTCCAACGTGTGGAGCGGGAAACGTTCAACCAGCGAGAACTGT
Source organism: Pleurodeles waltl (assembly GCF_031143425.1). NCBI lineage: Eukaryota > Metazoa > Chordata > Amphibia > Caudata > Salamandridae > Pleurodeles > Pleurodeles waltl. Next base: position 1,028,321,946 of record NC_090443.1, on the reverse strand, counting down.
GAGAAGGAGGCCAGGCACGGAGTTACAGTAAAAGCTCCTGGGTAGGTCTCCTTTTGGGCTAGGTTTTCAGCTGGCCTCAGAGGGTTCCAGTTCAGGCATCTTAGAATCTGCTAAACATGCCACAAAGTTAATAGTTTTAACTCCAGAAAACCCTCCACGCAAAGAGTAACTGGGTCCTCACTTACAGAAAAGCGACGCATTGGACAACGGGATAAAAATGGATCTGCCGCTCCGGTACGAAAAACTGGACAAAATTCTGGACAGTGCTTAATTTGAGCCAGTGGTTTCCGGTGCTCGGTACTGGCAATTGTCAACACCAGCACTTAACACAATGTCTATAGACTAGATCCTACTTGCCAGCCCTCAGATCTTCAAAAGGGAATTAATGCACCCTGAAAAAGACCCAATGTATTCATATTGTTGCAGGTAAAGAAACGTAATCTTTGCTTAATATTTCATTATTTTTATTTATTTTTTATACTTCTCAACATTTCTCATAACATCAATTACTACATTTCCATATTTAGACAATTTATCATGTGCTTTAGATAATAAGAAGACAGTGGTTAATTTGTAAATAAAAACCTAAAGGTGCTCAAACTTTCCTATGAAGTTTGCGGCTGCTGCAATTAAATGTGCGAGCACGGACACAGTGTGGGTCCTATAATAAACACGAACTCAGGGTCAGTTTCACAACAATAGTGAGCATTGGTTCCAAAAAGTTACCTTTATTTTTTTAGTAGGTTTTCACCTTAAGACTGCCAGGACCCAAGTGAATTACACAGTGCACCAAATACATCATGCACAAGATTCCATGCTGATCACACCCTCATCAATTCACGTTTTTCAATGTTCATCCTCGGTCCAAAAGTGCAGGAAAAGTGACTCTTTGTGGTGGGTCCTCTATACTTTTCTGTATAACATCTGCACACATGACAGTCTGCCACAGGATGGCACTGTTTGTCTAATTTAGAGATGAGCAAAACCAGAAGTGTTTAATAATTCAATATGCATTAATAAATATTGTTACCTGCTGCCAAAGCCGTTCTTATAGATTTGGGGGCTTGGAATAGTCAGAATTGTCACAACTGTAGGAGTGTGGTGGTTAAAAGTTGTGTTACTGTATGTGGCACCAGTGGCAGTGGGCAGTGCAGGCGGAAGGGACCTCCTGATGAGGGCCCTGGCAATTGTTATTATTATTATTTTTTTTCCCTTCAAGTTAAGCAGTGATCCTGGATGACATAAAAGCCACAAGGGAGGCTCTAGAAAATATAATAAGCTCCTTTTGTTTACGGATATGGCTCTCCTCCGAGAAGATCAGAAGAAGCTGGCTGAACAGGTCTAGAAGAATAAGATCCTGGTCGAAGAGTTGCATCCCAGCTGGTACAATTGAGTAAGAAGATGCAGGGTATCACCGAGAGGGTATGGCGCCTTGAATTCAGGGCAAAGGACTCAGAAGACGGCTCTCGATGGAATAACATTAGGGCAACTGGCCTGCCAGAGGGAATCGAAGGAGATGGGACTGTGACTTTCTCAGGAGGTGGATCCCCAGAACTTGCCCAGTTTATACTCTGTTGAAAGGGCACACCGGGCACCATGGTGCCACCACCACTGGGCTAAACTCCAGGACCTGTGGTTGCATGACTGCTGTGTTGCAGTACAGCAGCACCAATCCTCCTCCCAATTAGTAAGGAGGAAATTAAGGCAGATTGGTGTGCGGTGTGTGCACTTTTTCCTGCAGAACTTGAAAGTGATGACCGAACTCTGATCTTCTAACACAAAGAGGCCTGGGGATGGGTATAGGAATGGAGGGAAAGGGGAGGCCACCACAGAATTTCAAGCACTATAAAGAAGGAAGAAAAATTCCTGATCCTGTGGGACCTAAAGACTGTCTCAGAGATGGGTGATGCTCAGAGCTGGGCTACTGTGGTTGCATCCCAAGAGAGAAGGTCTCCAAAAGAGGCCACCAGTTCGGTGCCAGATTCTTCAGACATTGAATCTGAGTCAGAACAATCGTCTGTGGAAGATGAGATGACACACTGCCAAGGTTATGCATAGAGCTGCGGATAAATCTGTATGATCTCTTGAATGCTTGGGGCTCAGAGACTGCTGGTGATCAGGTCACAAGTGAACATCATTTAAAGCTCCCCTCTTGAACCTAGTGTGATATTCATGTTATTGAATGGGGTACAGGCAGGGCTAGCCATGGGCGGTTGTCACCCCCTCTACTTACGCCCCCACAATGTGGAGTCACAGCTTGCTTCCGGTTGTTGGTTTGATACTGGCTGGGGTGCTTGCTTATCGATCCTTGGGGTGGGTGTGAATTTGTGTGGGGGGGGGAGGGTTGTTAGTATTTATTTTGTGATTTCAATCTATACATCATGCACCGCGATAGCACAGAAGTCTCCACGGAATTTGCTGTGAACATCTGGCCACATCTTACCTGAGTATGACATAGGGAACGGAGCCTCCAATCTTTGTAAGATAGTTAAATGGCACAGATAGCTAAATACTTTTATTTATTTTTCTATGTATTCATTTTTACAGCTAAAAGCCATATACTAGTCATAATAAGAAAAGTAACATTGTAAAAGTTCAAAATATGAAATATACACCAACACATAAAACCATGAAATTAAGTTTATCCAGTGGAAAGATGGTCACTCGCGGACATATTCACTGTTGTCGTCTGCCCTTGCGATCTTCCCTCATAAGCTGTCATGACTAAGAAATACAAGGTGCAGATGGGGAAAAGATAGCTGCCATATCTGTCCAAGAGGATAACATCATTGCTTTCTTACATCTTCTGATATCCTGCTTTTTAAATAACTGGAAGTGTAGCAGGCTTCTCAGAGTCACGGTTTCCTTGTGCAGGGAAGCATAAAGTGACCAACCCCCCAAAAAATCACAGCAGCTCAGGCCTGTTTTTCCCTTATTTGGGCATCATTTTATGGTGAGTGTATGCACTGGTAAAACTCTAGGCCTTCACTTTAAGAGCAAAGCTCCTGCAAGCTCAGGCATGACTACGCCCAGGTAGGGTTGGCACCCACTGATGGTCTTGAACCCTAGGTAGTCTGATATCAAGATCCCTTGCTGGGCACCATGAACAGGTTGCAGTTGTTCTTCTTTCCAGGACCTTTCTTTTGTGACATAGAAATCAAAGGCACTCATTATGGGGGAGTCATCCCAGAAGCCACTGCTGTCAATTACTTTTGAGGTTTTCACCTATATGCTCCAGCCTACTGTTTTTCGCAAACCCACCAGGACCCATAGTGGCGAGTAAAGAGTCTAAATAAAGTTGGGCAGCAGAATTCTTGTGTGCCCTCGCCCAACTACTACTGGTTTCAGTTCAATGGTGTTCTGTGTCGTATTCAGACATAGTTCAAGTCTAAGGGCTTTCAAGGGGGTACCGGGTCCCAGGTGGATGCATCTTCTCCGACCTCACAGCCGAAGCCTGGACCGGCCTCCCCCTGCACCTCAGGACCCCCCTACTCTACAGGAGTTCCGTAGGACACTGAAAATCTGTCTCTTGGACTAAGACCCTGGACCCTGCCAGCGCTGGGATACCCTCACGGGTGACAAGTTGCGCTCTACAAGTCGAATGATGGATTGAGGTGCAGTACATTTCTCAAGAAGTGATTTTAATTTCCTTTTAGCTGCGTTACTTTAATGGAGCCCCATATGCTGGCATCCTGTGCAGCTGCAGTACTTGGTACATCCTATAGGCATCTAGTATTGACGTTTTCATGGATTCTTCACCAGTTTCTCTCTGGCTCATGGTGCTGCTGTTTTTCTTCTGTTTCACTTAGTCTTTGATGGTTTGGGGTTGGACCCTGTTCCTGGGCAGTCCCATCCTAAGACTAGTTGCAGCCTTGCTCCATTACCTCTATTAGGTTTTTGGTTCCTGATCATGGACTTCATCTTCTCACGTTAATTGAGATTTTTGTTGTCACAGTAGCTTTCGAGCCCCGCAAGCGGTGCATGGGCTGTTGCGTCTGAGTTAAACATACTGCGTTGTCTGAAAAGGGGGGGACTGACACTTTTGCAAGATTGGGTGCACTTAAGCTCAAATCAAAGAGGTTCCTGAGCTCCTTCTTTATGTAAAGATTGAATAGCAATGGGGCGAGTATCCTTCTTTAATGGGAAGTCAGTGGTAAAAGCCCCCATTGGCTGCTGTTTGATGGTGTTCATGCGTCAGGGTGACTATAGGTGGTCCAGGATTCCCAGCGGTGTCACAGTTGCCCTCATGAGGCTCTGAGCCACTGAATCAAAAGCTTTGCGAAATCTTTAAATGTCGGTTGCAAGGAGGCTGCCTTTAATAGAGCCTCATGATGGCTCCACGGTGCCCAACCCTTTCCTGAAGCCAGTCTGGATTTCCTGCCAAAATGTTTTCCCTTTCAGCCCAGACTTGGATTTTATGTACAACTAGTTTCCCATAGTTCTTTCACATGCCATCGAACAAGGATATCTGGCGATAATTCTCTGGATCAAAGTGGGTACCTGTCTTATCAATTGGGATGACTATTGCTAATCTCCAAGAATGAGGAGCTAACCACAGGTGTAGAAAACTAAACACAAAATGGAGGACCTCTAATGATCCCCAGCTTGGTATACATTCGCAGGAACTCTATCTGGGCCTAAAAATATTGTTTTCGACCTCTTTTTCTGTAGAATTTGCTGCCAGGGCTCTTAAGTCAAAGTCGACGATGCTCATTCCTCGACTGCTAGATGTTCGTGTACCTTCTAGTCGTCAATCGCCTCTTGGTTATCGCTCTTGTACACTGTTTGGAGTTAGGCAACCACTGGTGTACACCATCCCCCAGATCTAGGCTCATAGAGTGGCCCTTACAACCCCCCGGCACAAGTTCCCAGGATCTTCTGCTATCCTTATCCTGAAAGCTGCCTTCACTAGCTCCTGGGACCTTCTGCAGATCTCTGCCCCTTCTGCTGTTTTTTTTTTACGTATTAGGGTCTTGCTGACAAAACCTGTCAGGAATAGAGTGGCCAAACCTCGCCAGTGGTTTGACTCCGCATGTAAACCAGCTAATGCTAGACCTCAGGCTGCTCTCAAACGTATTCCCTGCAATGGGGAGGAAGTAAAACTACACAAGGAATCTTATAAAAAGGCCTTAGATAAATATGAAGTAGAAATTCGCATGGAGATATGGGAAGAGCTGGTACTTTCCTGTAGTCATAATGATGCCTCTACCTTTTGGAAAGTGGTTGATTCCAATAAGTCATCCTAGACCTCTGCTAACAACCTGGGATGGGATATTAGGCCTGAAATGTGAATCAGCCATTCTAAAACTATGTATTCCCCTCATGTGATGGTGGCTTTGATGATCACACCCATTGCAACCCTTTTAATATTGTTATTGATCTTTCAGAAGTTACTGCAGCCGTTTTACTCTGCCCCAGTAACAATGTGCTGGGGCCGAAAGGAGTTCCTTTAGATTTGTTTTAAGGTATTACTGAGTTGGGCACCTCTTTTAAGTAACGTTATTAATTGTGTCCCAGGGATTACCCAGTCTTGGAGGTCTGCATCTATTGCACTGGTTCTTAAAAATAGTGTTTGTAGGGATCCATGCTGCTATCGTCCAGTCTCTCTTTTGGACTCCGTGGGCAGAATCATGTACAGATTGGTCCTGGACGGGTTAGAGCGTTGGTCTGCTGACCACAATGTTATCTCTGAGGCACAATATAGTTTTAGGGAAGGTCTGGGAACTATTGATCAGTATTTGAATCTTTATCTCTTAATTTCTAGATACACTGAGACCAAGTGTAGTACTTTTATATGGTCTTTCTAGACCTCTCCTGCTCCTTTGATAGCATAGTATGGTCCATACCTTAGGATAACGTGGCTATAGGTCCTGCTCTAGTGAACGTCCTGCTTGCTCTTCGTTCTGATGTAGCGCCTTGAGACCCGCACGGGTGAGTAGCGCGCTTTATAAATATTTATGATTTGATTTGATTTGATTTGATGATGTGACAGCCTCTGTAAGATTTGGCCCTAATGGAGAAAGCATTGAGTCTTTCAGCTTGCCCCGGGGGAGTCCCGACAGGGTTAGGTTTAGCCCCCATTTAATTTTTTATGTGTCAATAGGTTGGTGGGGGCAGAGGGGCAGGATATGCCAGTGTTAACTCAAGGCCAATGCCGGTGCTCTTATATGGTAACAACTCCCATGTCATGGCAAGGACTCCGATTGGTCCCAAAAAGCTTTTGAGGTCATTTTTGGGATTCATGGAGGAACTTAAGTTCAAGACTAATTATTCTAAAACCTTTGCCGTGGCCTGAAGTCCTCATCCTGCTGTATTAATGGGAAAAATATTGACAAGGTCTCCAGTTTTTCCTATTTAGGGATCCTATTTGACTCCAACTATACGTGGGGTCCCTGCCTCTGTGCTAGAAAACACTGATTTGCAGGTGCTTTGGGCTCACTTTTTTCTCTGGTATCAAATCTTGGGTTTAAACTAATCGCACCCTTTTCAGAAATCTACAAGTGCAAGTGCCTCCCAATCATGACCTTTGGTGCCAGGATTTGGGGTCATCGTGAAGCCAGCTCCTTACAGATAGAGAATTGCACCTGCAGCCGCATCCTGGATCGTCCTTAGAGCTCCTCCAGTTTTATGGTTCATGAGGAACTGGGCCTAGGTAATGTGGAGGATTTAATCAGACTTGCCCCATTATTATTATGGTTTTCTATATGGCGCAGCAAGTTCACTAGACTAAATAAGGACATAAATGTGGATGGTCTTTCATGTGATCATGACCATCTTATTCCTTGGCTTTAGTATGTAAAGTCCACCCTGATTAGTCTTGGCAGATGCGCCCTTTTTAGGTCGCAGCCTAAAGACATCTTGGAGACTTTCGGAAAGTTGACCTAGAAATGCATTCCGCTCGTTGATTACCATTAGCTTTGTAGTTTGTAATTCAAACTTTCTGGCTTTCCATTTGTTGGCTTTACTTGCTTTAGGCTCTCCAGGTTCAATTTGTCCCTCCCTTTGCATAAGCTGTGTTTACTGTATCCTTCCACGAAGTCCCATTCTGTAAATAGGCATTTAAATCTTCTTCTTATACTGTCACATTGGCTGTGCATTCAAAGGCTGAGGTCAAATGTCAGGTGCTGTCTTCCCATGGCGCTTGTTTGCTTTTCTTACTCTGACATAAAAGTGAGAGGATTTATATGACAATCTCGCATGATACTGTGGGTATTAAAGAGTTTTTTTCTAGCACAGTTCAACATTTAAATGAACTGTGTAAGTATTTCAGACTATATCAGAATTAGTAACCCAAATGAAGCAAATTTTTTGTTATTTCTATAGTGTGTTTGAAACAAATACTTTAATATGAGCAGAACAAATTGTTACACTAGGTGATGCCATTTCCACACATTATCGTATGTTCACTGTATAGTTTTATTAGTAAAACTGCATGTCTGTGCAAATATAATGGTTATTTCAATTGAAAATGTGTTGTCTGTAATGGCAGTGTGCTACCACTCCATGCATACTCCACTCTGAGCCACTCCACCCTGCTCTGCACCACTCCACACCACTGCACTTTACTCTGCACCACTCCACACCACTTCACTCTGCACCACTCCACTCTACGCCACTGCACTCTATGCCTCCCCACTCTACCCTGTACCACTCTACTCCATGCCAATCCACTCTTCACCACTCTACTCCACACCACTGCACTCTTCGCCACTGCACTCTACACCACTCCAGTCTACGCCACACCAATCTACTCTGCACAACTCCACTCTATGGTACTGTACTCTGCACCACTTCACACCACCGCACTCTGCACCACTTCACTCTACGCCACTGCACTCTACACCTCCCTACTCTAGCCCGTAGCACTCTACTCCATGCCAATGCACTCTTCACCACTCTACTCTACACCACTGCACTCTTCGCCACTGCACTCTATATCACTCCAGTCCAGGCCACACCAATCTACTCTGCACAACTCCACTCTATGCAATTGTACTCTGCACCACTCTGCAACACTGCGCTCTACACCTCTGCAATCTATACCAGTACACTGTACACCAATGGACTTTACTCTGTAAAACTCAACTTTCTTCCCCTGTACATTACGCCAATCCACTGTACGCTACTGTAATCTACTCTGCACCATTGTACTCTATGCCAGTGCCCCACACCACTTTATTCAGCGCCATTACACTCCATGTCACTCCACACAACTGCGTCCTACCCTGCACCACTCCACTCTACACCACTTCAATCTACTCTGAATCAATCTACTCCACACCACTGCACTTTACTCTGTAACACTCAACTCTACATCCCTGCACACTACACCAATCCACTGTACGGCACTGTACTCCACACTGTGCCTCTTCACTTTACTCCACTCTACTCTTAACCACTGCGCTCTACGCCAGTGCGCTCAACACAACGGCACTCTGTTACAGCACTCTGTCATTGCACTCTACTCTACATCAATCTATACAAAACCACTGCTCTCTACGACATCAACTCTACTGCACTCTGACAATCTACTCTGCAACACTGCACTCTCCACCATTGAAATGTACACCACTCTGCTCTACATTGTTCCACTCTGTGCTACCCCACTGTACGCCACTGCACTGTATGCCACTGCACTCTGCTGCACTATTCTGCTCTACCCTGCACCAATCTGTGCTATTCTACTCTGCACCCCTCTATACCACTGCACTTTATGCCACTCAATTCTACTCGGTGCCACTGCCCCCTGTGTCACTCAACTATGTGCCACTCCACTTTGCACCACTCTATGCCACTCTACTGTATGCACTCCACTATATACCACTCTACTCTGCACCACTCTACTCTGTGTCACTGCACTCTATTACGCACCGCTCTAACGTACGCCACCACATTCTATGACGCTGCATTGTATGCCGCTGAATTCAATGACACTGCACTCTACATCAAATCACTCTACATCAGTACACTCTATGCCACTTCAGTGTATGCCACTCTATGTGCCAATAAGCAACACTTTCTGCCTCTCCACTCTACAACACTCCACTACACTCTTCACCATTCCACTCTCCGACTCTCCATGCAACTCTCCTCTACGCCACTAACCTTTAGCCACGCTGAACAGCAGCCACGCTGGCGTACAACATGGCTAGAGCACATTGACAATGCCAGTAGGTGTTGCGTAGGCCAGAACTATCAGCTTTACCAATGCTTGTTTTAACCCGGAGATTTAAACTGTTAATGATAAGACGTGGGCCATTTCGAACTTTTTAACTCCTAGACAAGTTATGCCGAAAGAAAATGAACTGACTAAGCCTACAGTGAATGATTATTTGTTGATACAGCCGACCCCAGGTTTCGAGACATATTTGGAATTTGTTACACATACCTGGGAGCGTTCCCTATAGACACGTTTTAGACTTGGGGTATTCAGATCTCAACTGGGGTTCCTTTGCGTCAATTTGATCAGTCGTCAATTTTTCTGTGCACGTGTGATGAGAATTCACCGGAGACCTTACTTGATTTTACATTTTTTGTAAATTTTATATTTGCTTTTTCAAGAGACATCTTTTACCGATATTTAGGCCCGTATTTATACTTTTTGACGATAAACTGCGCTAACGCAGTTTAGCGCCAAAATTTTTTGCGCCGGCTGACGCCATTCTGAAGCGCCATGCGGGCGCCGTATTTATTGAATGGCGTTAGCCGGCGCAAGCAGACCGGCGCTGCCTGGTGTGCGTGGAAAAAAACCACGTACACCAGGCAGCGCCGGCGTTGGGAAAAATGGCGCTAGGGCGTCTTAAAAATGGTGCAAGTCAGGTTGACGCAAAAAATCGCCTCCACCCGATTTGCGCCATTTTTAACGACGCCCAGACGCCATTTACATGATTCCTGTCTTAGTAAAGACAGGAGTCATGCCCCCTTGCCCAATGGCCATGCCCAGGGGACTTATGTCCCCTGGGCATGGTCATTGGGCATTGTGGCATGTAGGGGGGCACAAATCAGGCCCCCCTATGCCAAAAAAATAAATAAAAAATAAAAAAAATTATACTTACCTGAACTTACCTGAATGTCCCTGGGGTGGGTCCCTCCAGCCTTGGGTGTCCTCCTGGGGTGGGCAAGGGTGGCAGGGGGGGTCCCTGGGGGCATGGGAGGGCAGCTGTGGGCTCATTTTGAGCCCACAGGTCCCTTAACGCCTGCCCTGACCCAGGCGTTAAAAAGAGGCGCAAATGCGGGGTTTTTTGACCCGACCACTCCCGGGCGTGATTTTTGCCCGGGAGTATAAATACGACGCATTTGCGTCGCAGTCATTTTTTTGGACGGGAACGCCTACCTTGCATCTCATTAACGCAAGGAAGGCGTTCACGCAAAAAAATGACGCTCTTTACTCATACTTTGGCGCTAGACGCGTCTACCGACAAAGTATAAATATGGCGTTAGTTTTGCGCCGAATTTGCGTCGAAAAAAACGACACATATTTGGCGCAAACGGAGTATAAATATGCCCCTTAGGACGCAGGGGTTCACTAAATGCCGGACAGCTTTTTTGTTCTTGCTTCTCTCATTTGAAGTTTTATTCATGTTGGAACGTTTCCGAAATCTTCTGTTCGTTTCCAGAATAGCTTGTTCTCTTAGATCAACTTTGCTGTTTTTATCTTTAGTTTTTTTTTTATTGATTTGCTTTGTTTTTACTATCTGTATTTGGACAGGTAAGTATTGATTATCTTTGCTCTTTTATGATTGTTTTTAATGATCAAATGAAGAATATTAGAATTTGTTGCACTCGTAAAATCTTTCTTTAGGGATGTAACCGCCTGTTTTTCTATGACGCTTGCATGTTTCTATTGCAGAACCCAGGATAGGTCCTCATTTTTCAGGTACCGTTGCTCGTCGAACCAGTCTACGTTGCTTTTAATATATTTTACACGTGGATTTTTCTTGGTCATTTTAATGTTTTAAAGAAATTAGTTGAATAATTTCTCAAAAGCTTGAACTGCACCCTTCCCTTGCTGACCCCTTGTAGGAAAGTATCCTTTTTGGATGGCCACGCCCCTACTTTTTGCACGCGATGCGGTTGGTTATGATTCTGAAAGCGCACTGGAGCCTGCTAGCTAAGCCCGAGGGCCAGGGTTCCCGTCTTCCAGGACCAAGGACAGCCGGCACACCTCTGCACCCGGCCTCACGGGCCAAGTAAAATTGTTCTGACTGCTTCAGCCTGGTCCTGGGGCCCGCACAAACTAAACTACAAGGGGGTTCCTCTGAACTCACCCCACAAGTGGCCAAGTGTCACTAGTGATTTTCCACACTGACTGCAATGGTAAAAGTTTGACAGCTTGAACTGAGTTGAATTGTTTTTCACTTGAAAATCCATAACTTGGGTTATATGTTTCAGATTTACTTTGTTTTGGTATCTAAAATAATAGACAAATCTGCTCTATTTTTATTCATTGGTATCGGATTTCTTTCGAGCCCTGTCAATTACTTATAGTCCATGTTGGTACTCTGAAATGCTTAACACATGTTCCTCCAGTAACTGCTGTTTGCCACACTACCAGGACTGAGATAAGGATTTATTATTATGAACCCAAGGACCATCTCTGGGGTATTGTGAGGGTGTTACATAGTGAAGACTAACTGGCATCACTGCATAATACTCCACTTTTCTACACCCACTGCCCATGATTGCCATGAATTGCTGCTCCAACATGTTGTCAATAACAGGGGTGAGGAAGTCATAGCTTTCCACTGCTAACTTATTGTGCTCTGGCTTGTTTTTTTGACAAATTCTAACTTCTGAATTAACATTATTTCCACTCACATTATATGTATTGATTCCCCACATTTCACGGCCATTGGCCATAGCAATCAATCAATCAATCAATCCATCATTTATAAAGCGTGCTATTCACCCGTGAGGGTCTCAAGGCGCAGGGGGGCAGGGGTAGGGGAGCTACTACTGCTCGAACAGCCAGGTCTTGAGGTGTCTCCTAAAGGTCAGCAGGTCCTTGGTCTGCCGTAGGTGGATGAGGAGGGTGTTCCAGGTCTTGGCAGCGAGGTAGGAGAATGATCTGCCGCCTGCTGTTGTCATGAGGATGCGTGGAACAGTGGCGAGGGCGAGGTTGGCGGAGCACAGCTGTCGGTTCGGGGTGTAGAAGGTGAGCCATTCATTGAGGTATGCTTGTCTGGCGTTGTGTAGTGCTTTGTGAGCGTGGGTGAGGAGCCTGAAGGTGATCCTCTTGTTGACGGGGATCCAGTGCAGGTCACTCAGGTGGGCTGTGATGTGGCTGTGGCGGGGGATGTTGAGGATGAGGTTTGCGGAGGCGTTCTGAATGCGTTGCAGTCTTTTCTGGAGACTGGCTGTGGTTCCCGCGAAGAGAGTGTTGCCGTAGTCCAGTCTGCTGCTGACGAGGGCCTGGGTGACCGTCCTTCTGGTTTCGGTGGGGTACCACTTGCAGATCTTGCGAAGCATGCAGAGGGTGTTGAAACAGGAGGATGAGATGACGCTGATTTGCTAGGTCATGGAGAGCGATGAGTCCAGGATGAACCCCAGGTTGCGTGCGTGGTCATTGGGCGTTGGTGCGGCTCCCAGTGTGGCCGGCCACCAGGAGTCGTCCCTGGCGGAGGGGGTTGAACCGAGGATGAGGACCTCCGTCTTGTCCAAGTTCAGTTTCAGGCTACTGTTCTCCATCCAGTTGGCGACGGCCTTCATTCCTTCGTGGAGGTTATTTTTGGCGGTGGCGGGGTCCTTGGTGAGGGAGAGGATCAGCTGGGTGTCGTTGGCATAAGAGACGATGTTGAGATTGTGAGATCGGATGATGTTGGCGAGCGGTGCCTTGTAGACGTTGAAGAGGGTCGGGCTGAGGGAAGATCCTTGGGGTACGCCGCAGATGGTCTTGGTGGCTTCAGATCGGAAAGGAGGGAGGCGGACTTTCTGTGTTTGGCCGGTGAGGAAGGAGGTGATCCAGTCAAGGGCTTTGTTGCGGATCCCTGTGTCGTCGAGGCGTGTGCATAGGGTGCAGTGGCAGACGCTGTTGAAAGCGGCCGAGAGGAGGATGAGGGCCACGGTTTTGCCTTTGTCCAGCAGGGTTCTGATGTCGTCGGTGGGGGCGATGAGGGCGGTCTCGGTGTTGTGGTTGCTGCGGAAACCGTATTGGAACGGGTCCAGAGTGTTGTTTTCTTCAAGGAAGAGGGTCAGTTGCCTGTTGACGATCTTCTCGATGATCTTTGGCGGGAATGGGAGTAGGAAGATGGGCCGGTAGTTTCTGAGGTCCTTTGGGTCCGCCTTGGGTTTTTTGAGTAAGGCGTTGATCTCTGCGTCTTGAAGGAGTTGTTGATGATAATCCGGAGTTGGGGGGCCATGATGGAGCTTGCTTTGTTGAAGATGTGATGCAGGCAGGGGTCGGATGGTGAGCCGGAGTGAATGGTGTTCATGACTTTGGTGGTATCCTCGTCGTTGACCTGGGTCCAGGAGAGCAGAAGGTTGGTATGGCTGGGGGGCTGTGAGTCTGAGGTGTTGGCGACTGTCGGGGGGGTCTTGGTGTTGAAGCTGTATTGGATGTCTGCGATCTTGGGGTGAAAGAAGGTGGCTAGGGAGTCGCAGAGGTCTTGCGAAGGTGGGATGTCATTGGAGCTGGGGTTGAAGAGTTCCTTCACGATGTTGAAGAGCTCTTTGCTGTTGTGCGCGTTGTTGTCGATGCGTTCCTTGAAGAAGGATCTCTTGGCAGACCGGATGAGCTGGTGGTGCCTGCGGATGGCGTTCTTGAGGGACGTGTGGGTGACTGGTGTCTTTTCGTGGCACCACTTTTTCTCGAGTTTCCGGCACATCTCTTTGGAAGTCTGGAGGTCGGCGGTGAACCAGGCGGCCTGGAGGTCGGTGAGGTTGTTGGAGGGTTTCTTGATCGGGGTGAGAACGTTGCTGCAGTTGTCGATCCATTGCCTGAGGTTGCGGGCAGCTGTGTCTGTGTCGGTGGTGTCGGTTGGATGGGGCTCGGGCGAGGGCAGAGATCAGCTGGTCGTCCGTGACCTTCTTCCAGCTGCAGCAGGGGATCCGTTGTGGGTGATGGTGCGTGGTGGGCTTCTTGAAGGTGAAGTGGATGCAGCGGTGGTCGGTCCAGTGGAGTTCGATGGTGTGGTTGAAGGTGATGTGGCTGCTGGAGGAGACGATGGGGTCAAGCGTGTGTCCTGCTGAGTGGGTGGGTGACGAGCTGTTTGAGTCCGAGGTAGGCGAGGTTGTCGAGCAGGGCGGTGGAGTTGCTGTCGTTGGTGTTCTCAAGGTGGAAGTTCAGGTCCCCGAGGAGGATGTAGTCTGTAGAGGCAAGGGCTTGCGTGCTGACGACGTCGGCGATGGAGTCACTGAACTGAGGTCGAGGTCCGGGGGGTCTGTAGACGAGGGTTCCTCTGAGGGTGGTCTTGGGATCAATGTGGATCTGGAAGTGTAGGTGTTCAGCGGTGCTGAGGGTGTCTTCAGTGTTGGTCGAGATTCTGATGGTGTTCCTGTGGACGATGGTGATCCCTCCTCCCGGTCTGTTGGTGCGGTCTCTGCATGTGATATTGTAACCGTCCGGGATAGCTACGGCAATGTCGGGTGCGAGGATGGGTTCATCCAGGTCTCCGTCAGGAAGGCGATGTCTGGGGAGGATGAGTTGAGAAGGTCCCAGAGTTCTATGGCGTGCTTGTGGATGGAGCGGGTGTTGAGAAGGTTGCATCTGAGGTGGTTGCGTCCAATTCTGGCGGGTGGGGTGGCGGCTCGGGGGCTGGGGAAGCTGCAGCTCCGGTAGGAGAAAGGTCCGTGGATGAGCTTCCGGGTGGCCTGGAAGCAGGTGGCTGATAGGCCGATGTTGAGGGCTTGGAGGGTGTTGGCATTGTAGCAGTGTCGGGTGACGTGGCGGTCATGGGGGTCAGAGGGTCTGGCGGTGGACGGGGTCCAGGCGCGGACCGGCTTGCCTCTGGTGCACCAGCGGCTCACCCGTTGCACGTGGCTGCACAGCAGCCGCCATTCAGAAGGGGAGGTGGGAGGGAGGAGCAGCTGGGAGGCGGGAGTGGTGCTCAAATGGGTGCTCGAGGGGGCGGGGCTGCAAGGGATGCAGTGGCGGGAATACCAAGGGGGAGAGAGCGAGAAGGGTAACACAGCGAAAGAGGTAAAAGCGTAGACAAAAAACAGTAAAACGGCAGAAAAAGGCAAAAGCAGAGACAAAAAACAGTAAAAAGGCAGAAAAAGGAAAAAACAGACACAAGACAGACACAGAATACTTACGACTCACCACTGGCCACCAGGGATGAGGTGCAGGCGGGCCTCGAACTCGCAGCAGCAGCGAGGGCGCGGAAAGGACACGGGCACAGTCAGGTGGAGCTGCGCGGTGAGCTTCTCTTGACCACCAAAACAGGTCAAGGGTCGCTGACTCTCATTTTTAGGTCTCGCCTAAAAAAGCCAATGATCTGTCTCTTGCATGACATTTTGTTATGGCAGAAATGTCCCTATGGTACAGCATAGGTGTAAGGAAATGCCTCCTTGGCATGGTTACCCCCTGACTTTTTGCCTTTGCTGATGCCAAGTTATGATTTGAAAGTGTGCTGGGACCCTGCTAACCAGGCCCCAGCACCAGTGTTCTTTCCCTAAACTGTACCTTTGTCTCCACAATTGACACAACCCTGGCACCCAGGTAAGTCCCTTGTACCAAGTGCCCTGATGCCAGGGAAGGTCTCTAAGGGCTGCAGCATGTCTTATGCCACCCTGGGGGCCCCTCACTCAGCACATGCACACTGCTTGCCAGCTTGTGTGTGCTAGTGAGGAGAAAATGACTAAGTCGACATGGCACTCCCCTCAGGGTGCCATGCCAACATCACACTGCCTGTGGCATAGGTAAGTCACCCCTCTAGCAGGCCTTACAGCCCTAAGGCAGGGTGCACTATACCACAGGTGAGGGCATAGGTGCATGAGCACTATGCCCCTACAGTGTCT
Source organism: Pleurodeles waltl (assembly GCF_031143425.1). Taxonomy (NCBI): domain Eukaryota; kingdom Metazoa; phylum Chordata; class Amphibia; order Caudata; family Salamandridae; genus Pleurodeles; species Pleurodeles waltl. Next base: position 1,028,305,989 of record NC_090443.1, on the reverse strand, counting down.
AAGCAAAACCTTAGACATTGTAAGTGCAGGGTAGCCGTAAGTGTATATGGTCTGGGAGTCTGTCATAAACGAACTCCACAGCACCATAATGGCTACACTGAAAACTGTGAAGTTTGGTATCTAGTTTTGCCAGCCTGCCACACACCAGACATGTTGCTGGCCACATGGGGAGAGTGCCTTTGTCACTCTGTGGCTAGGAACAAAGCCTGTACTGGGTGGAGGTGCTTCTCACCTCCTCCTGCAGGAACTGTAACACCTGGCGGTGAGCCTCAAAGGCTCACCCCCTTTGTTACAGTGCCACAGGGCATCCCAGCTAGTGGAGATGCCAGCCCCTCCAGCCACTGCCCCCACTTTTGGCGGCAAGGCTGGAGGAGATAATGAGAAAAGCAAGGAGGAGTCACTGGCCAGTCAGGACAATCCCTAAGGTGTCCTGAGCTGAGGTGACTCTGACTTTTAGAAATCCTCCATCTTGCTGATGGAGGATTCCCCCAATAGGATTAGGGATTTGACCCCCTCCCCACCGGGAGGAGGCACAAAGGTTGTAGCCACCCTCAGGGCTAGTAGCCATTGGCTACTAACCTCCCAGACCTAAACACACCCCTAAATTGAGTATTTAGGGGCCCCCAGAACCAAGGAAGATAGATTCCTGCAACCTGAAGAAGGACTGCTGACCTGAAGCCCTGCAGAAAAGACGGAGACACCAACTGCTTTGGCCCCAGCCCTACCGGCCTGTCTCCCCACTTCGAGAAAAACTGCAACAGCGACGCATCCCCCAGGGTCCAGCGACCTCTGAAGCCTCAGAGGACTACCCTGCATCTAAAAGGACCAAGAAGCTCCCGAGAACAGCGGCCCTGTTCAACAAACCTGCAACTTTGCAACAAAGAAGCAACTTTTAAAGACCACACGTTTCCCGCCGGAAGCGTGAGACTTTCCACTCTGCACCCGACGCCCCCGGCTCGACCTGCGGAAAACTAACACTACAGGGAGGACTCCCCGGCGACTGCGAGCCCGTGAGTAGCCAAAGTTGACCCCCCTGAGCCCCCACAGCGACGCCTGCAGAGGAAATCCAGAGGCTCCCCCTGACCATGACTTCCTGCTTCAAGGAACCCGACGCCTGGAAACCACACTGCACCGCAGCCCCCAGGACATGAAGGAACCGAACTCCAGTGCAGGAGCAACCCCCAAGCGACCCTCTGCCTAGCCCAGGTGGTGGCTACCCCGAGGAGCCCCCCCTGTGCCTGCCTGCATCGCTGAAGAGACCCCCGGGTCTCCCCATTGAATCCTATTGAAAACCCGACGCCTGTTTGCACTCTGCACCCGGCCGCCCCTGTGTCGCTGAGGGTGTACTTTCTGTGCCTGCTTGTGTCCCCCCCGGTGCCCTACAAAACCCCCCTGGTCTGCCCTCCAAAGTCGCGGGTACTTACCTGCTGGCAGACTGGAACCGGGGCACCCCTATTTCCATTGAAGCCTATGTGTTTTGGGCACCACTTTGACCTCTGCACCTGACCGGCCCTGAGCTGCTGGTGTGGTAACTTTGGGGTTACCTTGAACCCCCAACGGTGGGCTACCTTGGACCCAACTTTGAACCCTGTAAGTGCTTTACTTACCTGTGAACCTAACAAATACTTACCTCCCCAAGAACTGTTGATTTTTGCACTGTGTCCACTTTTAAAATAGCTTATTGCCATTTTTGCCAAAACTGTACATGCTATTGTGATAATTCAAAGTTCCTAAGATACCTGAGTGAAATACCTTTCATTTAAATTGTTGTTTGTAAATCTTGAACCTGTGGTTCTTAAAATAAACTAAGAAAATATATTTTTCTATATAAAAACCTATTGGCCTGGAATTGTCTTTGAGTGTGTGTTCCTCATTTATTGCCTGTGTGTGTACAACAAATGCTTAAAACTACCCTCTGATAAGCCTACTGCTCGACAACACTACCACAAAATAGAGCAGTAGAATTATCTCTTTTTGCCACTATCTTACCTCTAAGGGGAATCCTTGGACTCCGTGCACACTATTTCTCACTTTGAAATATTATATACAGAGCCAACTTCCTACAATAGGGAAAAGTGAAAAAGTTTAATAAACTTTATTAAACTTCAAAAAATTATTAAAAATATGTTTATGTAAATATTAATAGTAGTAGTACAAATTAAAAAGTTACAGCACGAATATCTTAATTTAAATTTAAAATGTAATAATTTTGAATATTTTAAATGTGATGAAAATTATTTTTCTGAAGTTTAAATCAAATAATCCAACCTAAAATAAAAAAGAAATTTATTAGTGTCTAATATTTATTAAAAGTGATGCATAGAATTAATTTAAGCTAATTTAATTATATTCTAATACCAGATTGTGTAACTTTACTTTAATGTTGTAAATTTAAAAAGGTTATTAAATTTGTTGTAATAAAATAAATATTTTAGATCATTTTATGTAACATTAAATTATATTTATTCATATTTTAACTCAATTAAATCATTTCATTTTCCATTACTTGCTACAAGTTCAAAGTCCCAACCTACACTGATTCCTATGAGTGTGTTGCAGTACCACTGGTTGGCCATATCTAGTGCTGGATGTACTCCAGTCTGAAATGAAGTAATTTACTGCTTTTTGTGTCCATTTTGGCTGCCATAAATTTAGAAGTTTCGTTTTTGAAAAAGCAATAGGGATATGCTTTTGTGGGTGGGTGTCTCCCTCCGTAGAGCCCTACCTAACAATCTTTAAACCCCTTCTTACACCTACGTAAATTCCTCCAAGTTAGTAGTAATCTGCTTTTCCCAGCCATTCCCAGTCCCTCCAATATTTACCACTAAGTAGTAAATTTACATGTGTGAGGATCTCCCTGTAGAAACGTAGAAGAGGTGTAGATTTACACTTGTAGGTTTGTGAATAACACTTTGTAGCAGTTTTAATAGTGTTCTAAACTTTGTCTTCATGAAACAAAAGATATGGTCAAATCCTACGGCACACACAATCATGCACAGAGGCCCATATTTATCAAGGTTTTGTGTCTCCTTGTTGCCACGCAAGGGGACACAAGGGCGACGCAAGCCCTAAGTGAGATTTTCAAGCCATGCATGCCCACCTTGCATGGCTCTGCATGGCTTCATAAGTCTAGAGTAATCCAAAGCAACACAAATCGTTTCCTTCTGTTACGCCGCAGCAGGTAGGCTTTACATGGGTGGATTTGGCACATTCCTAGATCTACCACTAGTGGTAGACCTGGGAATGGGCCAAAAAGCTACGCTTCCCCAGGTGAGGCGTAACAAGAAGAAATATTTGTATTACTCCTTGTTTTTTACCTCTAGGCGGGCTGCATGCAGCAGCACACATAGAAAGAGAAAAATGCCTCCCAAGATTTGAAGGTGTCCCTTCCTGCAAAAAACACTATCCTGCCTACAATGCAGGCACTCTTGCAACATGACGCAAGCGTACCTGCTTTGGCGTTAGGCAGCCAAAAGTGCACAAGGAAAGGACAGGAATGTGTCGTATAATGGTAAACACAGCACATTCCTGCCCTTTCATGCAGCGCAGCAAGGTGGCTTGCTGCAGTGCGCTATGTGAAAGATAGATACATCTGCAGAGTACACAACAAAGATCCTGGCAGCATTGTATTCACTTTACTGAACCACACCTACACATGAAGTCAGTTATACCAAACACAATGACAACAGTCCTCTGGGACTTCAATGAATGAGAACTCCCACAACTGTACAACCTGGCTTTAAAAATGGTTTGAGGCCATACAAATGACGGAAATGTGCTGTATAAACTGTGGTATCACAAGAGGCCTCTCTCTAGAGTAGCACAGTGGACAAAGCACTATGGGTTGGAAGTCTACTCAGGGCAACTGCCCGTGTTTTAGACTGTTTGCAAGTATTCCTCCCATTACCTTTTGTGTATTTGATGTAAAGCCCTAAGTGTCGGTGGGTATGCCAGTGCATATGTCCCTTACTCGCTGTGCCATTGATCAGACCTAAAGAGAGACAACAAGGCTGAAACAGGTCTGAGGTGCTTGTGG